>NW_020664444.1:26361171-26380875 GCF_002925995.2 Terrapene triunguis
AAAGAGTGGAACAAAAGAATAATAAAGGCACCTCAACTTTTCCTCATTTATGTAGGACAGTCTTATAATGTGCATCCAGATATCCTCCAATCACACAAGCTGAAAATTGTTCCACTTTACTGCAGTTCTGTAACCATATGGGAACCAATCCTGTCTGTGTTCTGTGCACATCCAAAATTCCTGCTGAAAGACCCACGCTAGGAACGAGTTACCAGTGACCCAGGGCTGGGGCGGAAGGAGGGTGCAGGTGGGGGGAGGGAGAGCCCAGGGCTGGGACGGCAGGGGGTGCGGCGGGGGGGGGGGAGGGGAGAGTCCAGGACTGGGGTGGGGGGCAGCCAAAATTTTTTTTGCTTGAGGCGGCAAAAAACCTAGAGCCGGCCCTGTCTGGATATGCAAGTCAAAAGTGTAGACTGTTCTCAGACTGTCTCCGCCCTGCACTGATTGGCTCTCACCACATCTCCCCTTTCTTGCTCCCTACTTTTCCCTCAGTCTCTTCACCTCAGTTCACTCCACAGCTGCCTGTTCTTATCCTCTTCTCCCGGTCCCTATCCCTTTTCTTTCCATTTTGCTGATCCTCTCTTAAGGAAGCCCATCCACACCCCTGCCCCCCCAAATTGCGGCATTAATTATTTGCCGACATCACATTGTTCACTCCGCTTGTGCGTTCTCCTGACTTCTCCCACCCTCTCTGTCTTGTCCCTTTACACAATGCTTTCTCATTGTTTTGCGTGTAGTCCCCCCATCTGTATCCATCTGTTGTCTCTTGTCTTATACTTATATCATCAGCTCTTTGGGGCAAGGATTGTCTTTCTGTTCTGTGTTTGTACAGCACCTAGCAAAACTGGATCCTGGTCCCATGGGGCTCATATGCAGTACAGTAACATAAATAAAACAAAGAAACAATAACAACAAGTTCCAAACTAGCCTCCACTATACTGACACAATAGCATCATTGTTTCCCTCTGGGAGCATGTTTGACCCCCACCGCTTACTGGCTTGCATGGGGTGTCATTTGAATATGTCCTTGCAACACTTTCTTTATAGATTCAATCTCACATTTCTTTTTTCACACTGAATTTTTACTTTCCTGTGCTTTGATGTTTATGTCACTAGCTACACAGAACACCTATTTCAGCTCTAAAACACCATGCTCATAAAAGGAGAAAGAAAGAAATCCCCAGTTCCTTGGAGGCAGTGTTTGAGAGGAACACACCCTCGAAGTCCCTCCATAGCATCCCACTGCAAGCTATCACAGATAACAAATGAGACATTTAGAGGATGATTGAACGCTATACAAGTGCTAACAATGGAGCAGCATTCAGTTGTTTAGCACAGGTGGTGTTGTAATTGTGATACATTGGAAAGCATCTCAGTATTCAGTGGTGCTCACCCTTCTACTTCCACATGGGTGGTGCGCTGGGCTAACATCAGCCTGCTGAGAGGATACATGAAACACAGAGGGAGGAAATATTGGCTGCCTGAAGAGGGTTTTTTCCCCCTTTCTGTGATATGAACTGCAGATAAGCCACTGGACTGCACCACGTGCCATGAAAAATGAGTGCCTTGTTTGATCATTTATTTGTGTTACCGTAGCACCCTATTGTGCTGGGAGCTGTACAAATACAGAACAAATCCCTGGTTTCCAATATTCTCTCTCTCAGCACACAGAGAGAGCAACAGAGATTTAGTCAACTGAGCTCTACTCAGGGAATGCTCTACATCAAGTTAGTGGGAGCTTTGCTTGAGTAAGGGGGCTGCAACATTTGTGAGGGGAAGAGACGAGGAAGATGCTCAGCCTTGGAAAGGCTTGTGCCTGCCTTACAGAAAGTGTAATCAATGGGGATCCTATTCTAAGCCACTCCGGTTCTCTTTCCATCCCTCTCCAGGCTCACAAGGTGGGGAAATTCCCTGGGGTACAGAGGGCAGCATTTGTTTCTTCCCTTACACACCCATTAGGGCCCCCAGTGGGATTGTGTAGGGGCACCTCTGTACCTACCATGGGCAACAGAGAGGGCCTTTTCTTTAGCTCAGCATGAAGGACAGCTATGGGAGGGGACTCAGAGATCCTCATTTACAGATCCTGTGGCACCACACGGAGGGACAGCAGATGAATTCTAAAGCTCGCAGGCTGGAGTGGCAGCTATTGTGTGACTGCTGAACACATTTCTCCAAGCCCCTTCCATGCCAAACCTGAGCTGTGCTGGAGTGCAAGTTTCTTCAGCAAGCAAGATCTAATTTACTTTCCTTTAAGAAAGCAAAAAGAAACCATAGCTTGACATAAGGGAGTGGGGGGGAAGCCCGGTTCTCCATTTTGTACACCATAAAGTCTTGGTTCAGTAAACAGTAAAACACAAAATCCTGAAACCAGGTCTCTTCCACCTTCAACTACTTACGTTTATGTAAATAAAATTTGAACGGTCACAATTTGAATGGAGCAAAAAAACAAAACAAAAAAAATCCCATCTCCCACTGCTGACGTGGCAATGCAGCAAGATTTGCAGCATAGCCATTTTTGTTACTCACTGAGCTTGAATAGTCAGCAAGCCATTCTGGCAGCAGACAAATTGTACCCTGAAGGCAGTTAATTAATACAAGCTAATGGATCATATTCTATATGCCTAAAGTACTAAAACTCCTATAAACACATTTTGTTTCAGTAAGAACAAATCATGTATAAGACATTTCTTTCCAGTAGGATTCCCTCCCACCCCAGGTATGTTTTATTTCCTTATTGTGTCATTTCAGGGCTCTTACAGATTTTATACTAAATTCATTCTACAAGTTCCTGTACAATAATCAATACTTTTTTACCTAATAAAAGTAGTTCATTGTATATAAACTGGTTTTCAGCTGATGCTGCGTCTCATGTGTAAATATACCCACAGAAGGCATTTTGCAATATTTTGATGACTAAAAAAAAATCAATTTTGTTAAACATTAGTAAGAGAGAGAATATACTGGAGTCTTGCTTCAGAAATAACTGGCTTTCGATAGAGTTAAGAGTAAGCTTAGGTATAATTTTAGAACAGAGTCTATGGCTGCTTTAGATTTTTGTGTATACCCAGGGAGTTCCAGGCAGCAACATGCCAATACACAGAATTATCAGCATATCAAAGGCATTATATTTATCAAGCCCCTGCCACAGCACATTTAATAGCAGTATGATGGATGTTGTTGTAGCAAGCAAGGAACACTTTGATGTACATGGCCTTCTTTGATTAATGAGAGCTCCTGCTGAGAAGCTGCATATGGAGTAAATTACTCTTTTCAAAAATGGCTGATTTGCACTATTGTTCTAATTATTTCACAAGCTCAGGGTCAGTTCCAAATCCAGTCACCAAAGAAAAAAAAACAAAACAAAACAAAAAATCCTTCTCCGCCCAATAACCTACATTTTCCAACTCAAACTAGAAAGGGCCAAGTTCTAATTATAGTAAAACCAATTTATGACTTATCCTTTCCCCCTCCCATGAAAAAGAACTGATAGACACTTCTTCCTCCACTGAACAGTTCTGCAATATAACCTCTTCATCTGTGCCTGTGAAATGAATTCAGATTTTCTTTATTAAATGCTGTTGTATTTTTCATCAACAGCATGGGAACTAAGGTCACATTTTAACCCACCCCACCCCAAACCAAAACATTTTCATCGGTATAACCACAATACCACAAAGTGCACTTCTTAAAAGTGCCTTCTAGATTAATTCTACTAGCTAGTGAAACACTGCAAAATTTAAGTTAGTCCATTAGCCCCAATTCTCTAAGTGTTTCTATGATGGGATGTGGTGCCTTAAGCAATTTATCCACTTAGTCTTAAAAAAAAAAAAAAAATTCTTTCAGAGCATTAGTACAATGTTACTTTTTAAACAAAGTTTTGAACAGTAAATATTTTATCATTTTAATTAAGTATGTTTGTAATCTTCAATTTGTTATCACAGATGGCTGCACTCGGATCTCACTTAGCCTAGCAGGACTGCACCGATGAAACTGTACTTTATAACAGAGGACACATGAACACAATGAAGGATAGAACAAAAATAAGCCTGGCCGGAAAAAAAGATTCCACTGATGGGGAAATAATTTCTTAAGTGCACTGTTCGTTAGGCCGGTTGGGTTTACTATAACTTTGGTTTCATAATTCAATGCTGCTTTGATTTTACCACATTTTGTTTTCTAAGATTGCAAGACAGCATGTTCCTTCCACAAAAGAGTGAAGTGATGGCCAATGTTAACCTCTGGCTTACATAATAATAGATCACTCTCTGTCACATCATGTCACACATTGGGGTAAAGTTTTAAAAGCTTGCTCCTCAAGTTTGCATGCAAAACATACAAGTTAGCCAGTGTCTAATTGCACATGAATCAAAGGAGGTTACACACTGGACACATATATGGCCTACATTTTTTTAGCTGACTGGTGTTTATTGGGTTCCTAACTTCAGCACCTTAAAGTGACTTGATTTTCACAGTGTGGGTGCTCAGCACTTTCTGAAAATCAGGCCCCTTCAGAATGTCTCAAGCTGTGCACTCAAAATCACTATTCTCCCCTTAGAAAATTCAGGGCATAATTGTACTTGGCAATCGATGTGAGCACACATTCTGAGTGAACTTGGAAATTAACCCAGATCACCATTCTTCCTCTCGTCTTTCCAGTGATAGACCAAGGTAGAGGAAAACCTAATCCCATACTTTTCAACAAGGTATGTGTTATCTATATTAACTGTAATAGAATTACATCATGTCAAGCTACTGTTCCAATGAAGAACATTTTGGATGAAGTAAAGATCTCAATAGAGTCTCCAAAATGCTACTGAATTTCTTGCAAACATGACCCTCAATTGCTGCATTGGCAAAGTAATGTCCAAAGTGGTACATGTCCAAAGCACTAAACAGTAGCCAGTTATGAGTTCCAAAACTTAGCCTCTTGCCACAGAAAGAGCTGAAAAATATATTGTCCATAGCCAAAAATAGGATTTTGCACACATAGAGAAAGGAAAAACAAGAGATATTCAGCTCTTTGTCAGAGCTCTCTGAATACTTTTCCAAAAGGTTAGGAGCTCATGCTGGGAAATTGTCACTTGCAATGAAACATAGTACAGTCATTGGTTGGCCTAAGAGACCTTTCATGAGTCTTGTAAAATGTCACTGAATTAGTACCAAAATAATTCTAGGCTTATTTACAAATCTGTTAAACAGGCTAGTGGCTTGTCAGACGTTACAGAGATGCATAGAGACTTCCATATGATTGTCAGGCTTGAACTCCTATCTCAGAGATCTCCCGATATAGATATTAACCTATTTGAGTCCATTGACACAAGATAAGGGCAACATAAAAATCCATGACTACATTTTAAGATCATATTCTATTCCTCTTGAAAGAGCAAGACTACTTTTTAGCTCTCCCTTTGCTATGGACTTCCCTGCTGCTTCTAGGTTTGCTGAATCTGTTTAGTATTGGGACAAACAGTATTTCTGAACAGATTGCATCCATTAATAATTAGCACATATGGGGTAAATTCTTACTGGCTTTAGGCCAGCAGATTGGTATTGGTATTAAGGTGTGATCTTATAAAATTATGCTGAGCTCCTTCAGACTTCAATGGGAGAGGAGAGCATTTAGCATATTGTAGGATTAAGTCTGCAAAACTCTTGTGTATACTCTCCAGGAATAGTTTAGATCACTCAAGCTCTCACTTCTTGCTTCAAGTAGCTCATCACAGAATTTGTGTTTGTTTTGAGTTCTTTGAGGTTCAGAATAACTGTAATCAATTAAGGATGGGCAAATCTCACAAAATGAGATTTGAGATGTGATTTAAAGAAGTATCTAAAAAGTTTCACAGGCTTGGTCTCAATTCAGAAATTGAGCTAAAAATAATATAGAAACAGCCTGTCCCATGGTATTTCTACACTTCAACTTCTGAGCATAGTCAAGGTGAAAAGTGCAAAAAAGAAACCAGTCCAAAAATGGTAGCCAAACTCTACTTCAGATATTGTGAGAAGGTTCAGGTTGGCTCTTATACTGGCATAATTGTTTCCAGCCATCCTTATGTTTTCTTCAGTTTCTTCCAGCCTGTGCCTCACATAGTTTTATCTCAAGATAGGAGTGAAAGGGGTCTAGGCTGGATGTAGCAATTTAACATTTCTGTTCTTGGAAATTTTACCAAAAATATTTTGTTTAGAATTCCATCAAAGCAAAAGTTCACTGCTTCATCCACTTCTAACTCCCAAGTCAAGAGTGGTTGACCATGAAAACTTTTCAATTGCCCTTGGTAATAAAACAACAAAGGTCCCAGTCCTTGCATAGTATCAGAAATTCCTAGGATACAAAGTATTTTCCTATAGTGTAGTACCATACTAGTAAATTAGTTATCTAAAGCAAAATTGGAGATGTTGTAAGGATGCACGTTTACATTACTATAATATTAGCTCAATTATAAAATTTATTTCATTTCTGTTCATTTGTTAAAAATAGGGCTGTCGATTAATCGAGAGTCAGTACTTACCTTATATTATTTTTATTACAAATATTGCACTATAAGAATGATTAACAAAAAAAATTGTATTTTTTCAATTCACCTCATACAAGTACCGTAGTGCAATCTCTTTACCATGAAAGCACAACTTACAAATGTAGATTTTGTTTGTTATATAACTGCACTCAAAAACAAAACAATGTGAAACTTTAGAGCATACAAGTCGACTCAGTCCTACTTCTTGTTCAGCCAATCGCTAAGAGAAACAAGTTTGTTTACATTTACAGGAGATAATGCTGCCGGCTTCTTATTTACAATATCACCTGAAAGTGAGAACAAGCACTTTTGTAGCTGGCATTGCAAGGTATTTACGTGCCAGATATGCTAAACATTTGTATGCCCCTTCATGCTTTGGCCACCATTCCAGAGGACATACTTCCACACTGATGATGCTTGTTAAAAAAATAATGTGTTAATTAAATTTGTGACTGAACTTCTTGGGGGGAGAATTGTATGTCTCCTGCTCAGTATTTTACCCACATTCTGCCACATATTTCATGTTATAGCAGTCTTGGATGATGACCCAGCATGTTGTTTGTTTTAAGAACACTTTCACTGCAGATTTGACAAAATGCAAAGAAGGTACCAATGTGAGATTTCTAAAGATAGCTACAGCACTCGAACCAAGATTTAAGAATCTGAAGTGCATTCCAAAATCCGGGGTGAAGAGCATGCTTTCAGAAGTCTTAAAAGAGCAACACGCCAATGTAGAAACTACAGAACCCAAATCACCAAAAGAGAAAATCAACCTTCTGCTGGTGGCATCTGACTCAGACGATGAAAATGAACATGCATTGGTCTGCACTGCTTTGGATTGTTATCGAGCAGAACCCATCATCAGCATGGATGCATATCCTCTGGAATGGTGGTGGAAGCATGAAGGGACATATGCATCTTTAGTGCATCTGGCACATAAATATCTTATAATGCCGGTGTGATGGGTTACCCCCCCCACTCCAGGGTGCCACCTGATGTACTGGGGTACCACTGAGCCCGCCTGTTCTACCAGCCTGGGCTCCCTTACACTGTCCTACTGAGCCAGGCCCTTAAGCCTCCTCCCAGCTGCTGAAAGACACAGACACTCTGCACGGGAAGACTCAGCTAGGGAATTGCCCAGCACTCAAGTGCATACCACCTCTGGGGTGAAAACCCAAAATTGTATTGTCTTTCACTGCACAGAGAACTGTACAGCATAAGATAATTAAATTCGCCCCCTCCCTCAATGTGGAGGAAGATATGCACAGCTCCAACCCAACCTCTCCCCCCCCCCCAGTTATGAATTCCACAAACTGGTTATAGAATGAACAAAAAACAAGTTTATTAACTACAAAAGGTAGATTTTAAGTGATTATAAGGGATAGCAAACAGACCAAAGCAGATTACCCAGCAAATAAAACAAACAAACAAAAAAACACAATGTAAGTTTAAGACACACAAACACACACACAAAAAAACCTGGTTACAAGTAGTAATTCCTCACCCTAAATGTTGTTTTAGGTATTTCTTTCACAGACCAGACACCTTTTCCAGCCTGGGCTCAGCTCTTCTCCCTCCCACCCACCCATCATTTGTCTTTGTTTCTTAGATGCTTCCAGGAGGCATCCTGGGAGGGGATTCAGTGAAGAAAGTTCCCTTATTAACTCACTTCCCTGCCTTAAATAGGATTTACATATGACAGGAATCCTTTGTTTCCCAGTTTGATCCCCATCCATTATTAGGGGAAAAATACTAGTATCCCAAAATGGAGTTCAGTACCAGGTGACATGATCACATGACCCTGCAGTGTCAAAGCAGCCACAAGTCAAAGGTTGTTTGAAGCATCCCAGGAAGCTTCTCAGGAAGGTGGGAGATTAGCATCTTCAAAGTCCTATTGTTTTCCCAAATGGCTCATCCAGACTGGTTGCATTCTATCTAGTGGGCATTCCCCAGGTGTAAACCCACTTGTAATTGTTACATAGTCAATATACCTAAATTCAGATACAGAAATGATACATGTATATAAATTGGATAATCATATTCAGTAAATCATAACCTTTCCAATGATTCCTCACATGACCCATCTTGCATAAAACACACCTTGGTTATGCCATATTCATATCATAACAATATCTCTATGAAGAATATGGGGTGTAGTGTCACAGCCACCTACAACAGTGCCATGATAACTCCTGTTCTCATTTTCAGGTGACACTATAAACAAGAAGCAGGCAGCATTATCTCCTGCAAATGTAAACGATTGGCTAAACAAGAAGTAGGACTCAGTGGACTTGTAGGCTCTAAAGTTTTACATTGTTTTATTTTTGATTGCGGTTATTTTTTGTATGTAATTCTAAATTTTAAGTTCAACTTTCATGATAAAGAGATTGCTCTACGGTACTTGTATTAAGTGAACTGAAAAATACTGTTACTACAGTGCAAATATTTATAATAAAAATAAATATAAAGTGAGCACTGTACACTTTGTATCAATATATTTGAAAATGTGGAAAACATACAAAAATATTTATATAAATAGTATTCTATTATTGTTTAACAGCATGATTAATCAATTATTTTTTTAGTTGCGTGATTAATCTAGATTCATTTTTTTAAATTGCTTGACAGCCTTAGGTAAAAAACAATTTAAAACAGTAGAAAATAAGTTAAACCATAAAGAAAACAAAGTATTTTCAAATGAGATTAATGACCTGTGTTGAGCCCACAAAACCAAGGAAACAGAGAATTTAAAAGACGGATGATCTGATTCTGATCTTGCTTAAGCTTGTTTTAAACTGTGGAAACTCCTGATTTACACCAGAATGATTCTACTGAAGTCAGAGGAGTTATTGTCACATTGTCACTCAGATCAGAATCAGGCCCACATAACCAATAACAAACCATGTTGCTGTGTCTTTGTATCTTGCTTCTGTATAGTGATCTGTTACACATACAATATTCTTCAAGAATCAATACCTAGGCACTATGGGGTAAGCTGAGAATAAAATTGCAACCATAATTAGGAATTACATTAGTTTGGGTAGTATTAAGTATACATGTTATGCTTGGTTATATGTATTTATAATCGGCTCTGATGAGTATTGAGTATGACATGTAACAAATGTTAATATTAGAGACAGTAAGAGGGTGATTGAAAATGGACATCTGGTATGATCAGCAAATACTGAGAGATTAAATGGATCACGTACTTACCTCCCCAAACTGATAGCAGACATGAAGTGGGAAAGTAAGCACCCCTTCTAAAGTTTAGTTAGCACATCAACTCAAATCCCATGTGAGAAAACGCAAGCACAGGGTTGAAAGTTCAGAGAGGAAAGATATCAACGGATGTAGAGAAAAAGACTAAAGTGAGCGCTGTTATACAGAGCACCTGGGCAATGGTGGGGATTCAAATATTGCTCATCTCCATCTGTACCTTCAGAAGAGGTTGTGCTGCAGCTTGTGGTACAATAGCTGAAGAGGGATCACTATAGCAAGCAGGGAGCTGACCAGCAGAGCACACAATACACTACAGAGGAAGGTCATATAATGCAGAGTTGACTGGGGGACAATAATTCCATTTCAAAGCAACTTTAAAGGTTTCAAAATTTGTTTTCTTTCTACATAGGAATGAAACTAAGCATTTCAACCATTTTCACAAAAATGTATGTACGTGTGTGGGGGGCCTGGGATATGGGAGACCCAGGTTCAAGTCCCTGCTCTGCCTGATTCAGAGCAGGGTTTTATATCCCAGATCACTCTGAATCAGGCTGAGGATTAGGGACTTGAACCGGGGTCTCCCACAGGCTACAGAGTGTGAGTGTCACTTCTCCTCCCCCATCCATTTCCCAGCAAAATCTTTGTCAAAATCAACGTCTCCACAAACATGGCAGTATCGACAAAACAGCATATTTCAGTAAAATTTCATTTTCATGAAAATGTTCCAACCAACTCTACTATCAAGGGCCATTTTCATCCCAGTGCCTTGCTAGGAAATGTATTGGCCTATATAGATTAAAACATGTCCCTCAGAAGGTGCTCAACGGACAACCCTAAAGATTGAAGTCCTCTCTGATGCGACAAATACTTACTACCACGCATAGTGCTTATGGCTATGATTAGTCCCATTAAACCCTATGCAGCATGAGGTGCAGCATGGCCTAGTGAACACAACATTGGATTGGGAATCAGGAGTCCCAGCTTCTAATCCTTGTTCTGCACTGACCTACTCTAGCAAGTAATTTCCCTCCTCTGTGCCTGCTTCCCCTCCCACCCTTTGTCTGTCTTATAATTTAGACTGCAAGCTCTTTGAGTCAGGGACTGTCTCTTCCTATGTGGATGGCCAGCACCTACCACAATCTCGGCTGGGGCTTCTTTGACGCTAGAAATAATAAATAACAATCATGATAGTCAGCACCAGGCCCAGCAGTAGGGAGATCTATGACCAATACCAGCAGTGTGTACATGCAGTTGATCCTTATTGTCTTCTTAAATGGCTTATTATCATTCCATAGCATTTTCACTCTTTTATAATTTAACATCTTAGGGTCTAGTCCTTCATTAACTTATTACCAAGCTTAATAGCTATTGCCATGACTCAACTAGGTTGCTCATGGTAGTTAGCACAGGGCTTGGTCAGGCAGGAGTGGGCCATTTATTGGTAATGTAACTGCCTGCTTTTCATTATGAACAGGAAAGTCAAGTCTCTGGCTTTGGCCACAATAGATGAATTAAGAGAAGGTTGAAACCCAGAAAGATTAACTGTCTTCAAAAATATCCCCCTCTGCCATCATTGTGTCCTGTTCAGAGTGTGCGAGCCATGTCCTGGTTCTTCGAAATAGTTTGATTTCCCATCATGAGAGGTACAAATGGGCTCCTCCCTGCACTTCTAAGACTCAACCCAGCTTAGACCTGGGCATCATTCCAAGAACAGAATCTTGCTAATACGGCCATTCACCATTAAAACAACTTTCACTTGCATTGACCATTGTAAGCCTGAAGCAAAGTTGTCATGAGGTTTTGGTAGGGGAAACCTTCAGGGCTTTGGTTAAGACTTGCTGTCAGAAAGCTGCTTGAAACAAATTTAAATAACCAGGCTGAAGATCATACACAACATCTACAGCTGGGATTGCTAACACAATGTGTGGGGGGGGGGGGAAGGGGCGAAAGGGGAGGGGAACCTTTTGGGAGGAAAACACTTCTGCTTGTTTGATATTTTACCAAAAGGCTGGGATTAGGGGAGGAGCCCGAGAAGACAGTGTTTACAGAACAGGAACTGAATGAGCAGCAATAGCATGCTTACAGACTGCCTGTCAAGAAGGTAAGGGCTGGTCTACACTGGGGGGGGATCAATCCAAGATACGTAACTTCAGTTATGCGAATAGTCAAAGTATCTTGGATCAAATTACCTGGGGTCCACACGGCGTGGGATCGATGGCTGCGGCTCCCCCGTCGACTGTGCTACCGCCGCTCGCTCTGGTGGAGTTCCGGAGTCGACGGTGAGCGCGTTCGGAGATCGATATATCGTGTCTTAACGAGACGCGATATATCGATCCCAGATAAATCGATTGCTACCTGCCGATACGGCGGGTAGTGAAGACGTACCCTAAGAGTCAAAATCCTTTTACACAGCCCTTTACCTCTGCAGCAGGGCGAGAGCATGATTCCAAAGAGTAAAATTCATTTTAAAAATTAGGGTGAATTCCTGCCCCTGCTGAGTTGGTGAACTAGGGGGTAAAGAGGGCACAGGAAACCACCTCCTTCACTCCCTAATCCAAGCAGCTGGGCAGCATCCCTCCTCCTAATCAGAGGGGGTGGGACCAGCTGGCCAGAGCACCTCAGCTCCATGGAGTGCAGTCTGTGGATCAGACGCTGCTCCAGTCAGCCCATCAGAATAGCTGGGGGGGAGGAAAGGGGGAGGTGGACACTGCTACTTTGCAGAGTAGCAGCAAAGTATGATTAGTGCCTTGTCCCCCTTAGTTCTCCTTCCCCACACTCAACCACTCTGCCTGCAACATGCAGCCACTGCTGTTCCTTTCCTTGAGTGACTTTCTGGGTAAGAGCAGGATTTTGCCCCAGAGAAATTGTTCACTGAGTTGTGTCTCTGTTATAAGACATGCATGTCTGCACTCATCATCATCAGAGGAGACTACCTGGTTTAGAGAAAGAACATGCTCTCCTGTCTTGTTTTGCATGCAAGCACCAGTGATACAGGACTCACATGCTGAGGTATCTTTCAGAAGGTTCCCATTTGTCCCTTAGGATGGTCACAAGGTAACATTTTCCTTGTTCATTCACCCTAGCAATGGGAAAGCCCAGAAAGGTTCACAGCTCATGTAAACTATTTGTAGGAAGCTAATCTGAACTATCTTCAGCCTTCAAAATTAGGCTGCAGATCTTATGAAAACAGGCCACAACCTTAAGTGCAGAAGGCGACAGGACAATGAAAATAAATCCCCCACAGTCATTTATTTGAACATTTCAAAAGGTTTTTAAACTGTTCCCTTTGGGCTCAGCTCTAGAAAAAGGCTAAGGTTTAGGAGGGTTGCTTTTTGTTTGTTTGTTTGAGCCATCCCTTGTAACCTATACAATTGTAATGTGTACAATTGAAGGGGGGGGAAAAGCATCAGGGCAGGTCTGACCCATTTTGCTCAGTCAGTGATTGACCCCAGGCTGAATGCCTGAGAAAAGTCCATGTGGTATTTGCTAGCACCTGTGTCAGAAGAAGTATATCATCTTCTTCAAGAGTGAAATCCCTTGCCCTATTTTATATTAAAAATAAATTTTGCATTCATGGCAACCTGAGATTCCAATGTTCCCAACTGTAAAGTCCACAGAGTAGAAGAAAGCCAAATGTTTATTTGTGTTGGAGCATGCTGACTCAGCAAGCCTCTAATACACCTTCCAGTGCAAGTGAGCAAGAATAATAAGATTTGTTCCTGTGACCAAAATCAATCTATTAGCCAATATGAGCTGGAGACCTTGGGGACTGTCTTATATTTCCCTGTAAATTGTATTGTGTCCTGTTGAAAGGCGAGACGCGTACAGTGTGTGTATCTCATGACCACACCAATATTTCCTGTATTGGTACAAGATAAAAAAGAGAAAAGAATGAATCACACTGAAGATATCAAAATGAAAACCAGTCAGCAGCTCATGGGAGGACAAGTACAGAGACATAAATGAGTAGAAAGGAACCTCAAAAGAAAAAGACATCTTTGCAGAAAAGTTCATGGTAGTGAAAAAATAAAGCATCTTGTATTATAAAGTGACCAGAAAATGGTGTGTGTGTGTGTGTGTATTGCAGACTGGATATGTCACAAAGAAATTCTAAGACAAACACCTGAAGCATACTGCAGGATAAAAGCTTGCCTGCTCCTAACTGCTACGTGTTCTAGCAGACAAACAAATATATACACACAAATGTAAGTTACTAGCAGCCCTGCACACTATGGGTCCTTCAATCTCTCCTGGAAATGCAGCCCTTTCAGCTGGAGATTATTGTGGATGGAACGGAATCGGAAGGGAGACCTCTAATGAACAGTTAGTTTGGAAAGGCTAAAGCTGAGTTTGTCATTTTTGAAAAGCCGGCAGCAAAATTCCTAAAGTGTCATGCATGAATGAGAACAGCTCTCTCCTTTGTAGCTGCAATGGCTCTTTACAATGGTAGTGGATGCCACCAGACTGCATAGTGCTGTGAGCATTTCTAGTGGGTAAGCTCAGTTGTACTTTCATATTGGATAATTGTTTTGGTAATGCCTTGTGTCCATCCAGGAAACTCTCTGAACTTCTAGCCTAAGGAAAGCTCCGATTCACCTTACCTCCTGGCTGCCATGATGTAAAACAAGAGCTCAGTCATTGTGGCACCTCCAGGCAGCAGCATGATTATAAAGAGGTGGAGGGGAAAAAAAACACACTTTTTCTTAGGTTAGGTTTTGCTCTCTGTCATGTTTATGGAGGGCAAAAGCCTGCAGAATGCTGAACTACCTCAAGCTGCTTTTGAAGTCAGCAGGAGTAGAGGATGCTCAGCACCTCCCGGGGGGGCACTTTGTCCCTTGCAGGATCAGGCTTGGCAAGTGGAGTTTGCAGCCAAATATCCCCTTTTTGCCTGGCTCATGTCCTTGCTTTGGGGGAATTGCCTGCCACCTGCTTCCTGGCTGTGCTATTAAACAACCAGGAATAAAATCCTTTTCTTTCCTCCCAAATTCCCAAACAGCCCATCTGCTGCCCCTCCACAGCTGCAAGCACTGAAAACAAGGACTTTTGTTCAATTTACCTTATTTTAAAAGTACATTTAACAAGTACCAGTGCCTACAGCTTGGAAAAATCAAAGAGTTTACCTGAAGGCATGGAGTACTAGATAGTGACTAGAGCTGTGGGGCTATGAGTCAGGGCTTCGAGTTCTCCGGCTAACTTGTGATGGGACTTTGGAAATCACTTAAGGCCCAGTCATAACTGACACTGAATACCATCAACTCCATTTACTTCAATGGGGTCTACATCTTGTGGATTAGAACCTAACCTACACAAGTCCTTTTTGCGACACAGTAGCAGCACAAACAGAAGTTCAAGCTGCCCTAACTGGACAGCCAACATAGGGGAAACTTTCCCTGGTAACGAGTTGGCATAACCGGCTCTCTACCATTCCCTCCTCGCCCCTGCACCATAAGGGGCATGTTGGCATGCTTGGATTAGGAGAGGTCATGACTGGATCACATTGTTGTCCAGTGATCCTTGCTGATATAAAGGGGCTATTAAACCTAGTGCATCTAAAAACACCCCAGGCAGTGCTCTAGGTTACACTGGGGGCAGAACTGGCCCCCTTGCCACTAGGATCAGGACTGGGGGACAGAAAACCACTTTTGTGCTCCCCCTGGGTGCTGAGCAGTGCAGCAACACAGTTGATAGGGGCTTTATTTGCCCCCGTGTTTAGAGTGTGCATACCAGAATGCAGGCTATTTGGGGTAGGAGCACACCCCCTTGCAGGCTATTTGGGGTAGGAGCACACCCCCTCGTGTGTGTGCTGAGCAGAATCAGCAACCAACAAGCAATGCTAATAAAATGCTATATATTGGATTTAAACCCAATTTTCTTTAGTAACTTCAAGTATCTCACAGTCACTGTCATTTGGTTTGCTTTTATTTCAACCAGCATCCACATTCCCTGCTTTGAAACATAGTGCACTGTGCTTCT
Organism: Terrapene triunguis; assembly: GCF_002925995.2. Lineage (NCBI taxonomy): Eukaryota > Metazoa > Chordata > Testudines > Emydidae > Terrapene > Terrapene triunguis. The sequence continues at coordinate 26,376,873 of NW_020664444.1, forward strand.
CTCTACTAGCACAAGCAGGAAGGAGCCAAAAACCATGGATCTGACTAAGGGATGGGGTGAGTTGGGGAAAGGGAAAGGGGTGCCATTTCCTCTAGCCCATGGAAACTGCTCCAAGAGGAGCTTCCCACAGTTCCACCTTCACAGGTTGAGAGAGCAGGATGAGCTTGGTTGCTCTCCACACACCCAGTAGCTTGGGAGAGTCTATCCTGATTTACACCATTGTAAATGAAATCAGAATCCACTCCTATTTTCCTTTGGAGCATAAAGGATTGATTCAACATTACCTGGAGCCAAATCCCTGTGGTTCTCAGGAAAATGAAGATATTTGAACCTGATCCTCAGCCTCTTGAACCATCAGTTATCAGCTATTATTGCTGAAGTTTTTCAACTGTTCTAGTACCCAGGGGCTCGGTTAAATCTTTCTTTCCTTCCCTAAGGTTCATATTTGCTATCTCTATGCAGAACATCTGAAAACAGGAAGAAACCTTTATTTACTTGTAAAAATAGCCACAAGTTGCCTTGAAATAAGGAAACATTCCTGTAGTGCTGTGTTTGTTTTGCTTTAATAGGAACCAGACCCTAAATATCACATTTGGCTACCTTGCCCTTTTGCAAATAAACCCTGAAGGAATAGGAGGTACAGATACTGTAGTTAAGGGCTCTGCACTGCCTGCAGTAACACCAATCTATGCATCTTAGTGAACTGTGCCATTTAGCAAAGGGCAGATAGAAGGATAGGCAAAAAATTATCATGATACATCCAAGCTTACTTAATTTAAAATACAATTGGCTATTTTCTGCTTGTTGCTGCTTTATTTTTAGCAGCCTTCTAGCCATCACATGGTCTCAGTCAGCTTAGTTGTTCAACTCAATTTTTAAATCTCATGAATAAAATACAAATCTTGTTTAAGGAATATTTTATGAAATAAAAAATAGATTTTATCTATTAAATTCTGGGGTGAAAAAAAATTACAAAGACAGAAGTGGCTTAGGGCAAAAGAAAGTGATATCTATCTTACCAGACTCAACACTGGTCAGAGAATGTGCTATGGATTCTTAATAGCACGCTTACAACTTGCTACTGTTAGGATCAATGGGACTACTCATTCTAGTCAGCACTGTGGGCCACATTCTGATACCCTCACTCATATTAAATTCCGTGTAGAGACCCACTGAAGTCAATGGAACTGTTCTTAGATTTTAAGGTCAGAGGGCACCATTACATAACCTAGTCTGACCTTATTAGACACCACTTGGTAAAGTGCTACAAATTACGAGCAAGGATATCAGAATCTAGCCATATGCATATTAGTATTTGGAAGATATGACCTTGTAGCAATAACAGCAAATATTGACCGCACATAACTCATCTAGAGAAAAAATTGTGGGACAGATCAGGTGACCATAATCAAGAAATACTCTTTTAAAAGTTAAGGAGAAAATATTCAGTGTTGCATGTGACCTAAATATTTACATTAAACAATTATTTTAAAATAACTGAATACATAATCCTGCATGTAAGCTTAGACCTAGAAATTATATGAGTCTAAAATAAGAATTCCCCACTCTTTGATGACACAAAAGTTACCTGCACAATCTAGAAGTGTATGACTCTAAAACAAGGTCTTTCTTAAGTGAGCCATGGCCATGAAATTCTTCATGGTCAGTCCTAACAAACTAATGTATTGCTGTATTCTGCACTTCCTCCCAAGTCCTTTTGTATTTATGGAACTAGCATCTTTAGAGAAGCCACACAGTTAAATTTGCATGGGTTTAACAAGGCTGTAATACCATTGACTGAAATGGAGTCACCCCGATAGACACACATGTAAATCAGGCCAGAACCAGGCTTTCTTTACTTATTTTCAAGCTGCTAATTAATCCTCCCTTCCAAACCTGAAGCAGAAAATTAAAGTGACTTCCCCAGGGCCACAAAGGGAGTTACAGTCAGGAGGTTCCTACTTCCCAGTCCTGTGCTCAATATCTCTATGTAGGATGAAGGGTGAGTAGAGGTCCTTTGCTTTACTTTGGAGATGGGAAACAATGCAGCCCCCTAGTGGCATGTTCAGGAGCTGATGAGGAGAGCCTTCTCCCTTGTTTTATAGCTTATGGCAACTGCCCCTTGTGGCTGCAGCCCTCTATTTCCCAAGAGAAAGAGAAGCAATTTTTCAAGGCATTTTTCATATTTTCTTAGGCTGCAGATATGTCAGTGTAATGAAAATAAAATGATTACACTACATATAATCGTATGTTTTTTCCACCAAAAATCCCTGCTTCTATTTTAGTATGTCTCCCATGTCTCTTAAACTGTCAGTTCTGATAAGTGTACAACCATTCTAAGGACACTGTACTACTGTATCTTCCTCCATCAGACATGGTTCTGCCTTTTCTTTCTATTTATTTATTTATTTTCTGAGTGAGTTACCACAGGTGCCAGGAGAGTTCCCACACAGAATTTATTGTAGCAATCTTAATTAAATTAATATTCCTGAGTGCAGGACTACTGGGATCTGAGTCTGGTATGAGGTTCATCGACTTTCACTTAGAGGGTAAAGTTTCCAGTTTTCACTCTCATGAGGCAATATGAAAAATTTATGACAGAAGCAGGAGAACTCTTGCTAGAGGCAATGACATCCCTGTGCAATTAAAACACTTTCAAGTTTCCTTTTTTCTTTCTCGCTTCCCCCACTCATTGTAAAAAAAAAAAAACAATAGAGAGAGTAACTTTATCCTGTACAATATGATTTTAATCTAAAGCTGTGCAAGCAGTTGACAAATTATAACCTGATCATAAAACTTCTCTGGTTTGAAAGGTAACATATTGTACAAGCTTACAGCCAGATGGCAAGGAACAGGATTGTTTTTAAAAGAATTTTTTGAGACAACCAGTTCTGTAGCTTTTAAGTAATGGAAGTGGCTCCCCCCACAAAAAGGGAATGAGCTGGGAGGATCTGTGGCTCTCCTGGGAGATCACAGCAGCTTCATGGAGTCTAGTGGTTTGAGGAGGGAACTGGGAATCAGAGCTCCTAAATTCTATTTGTGCTTTTGTCATTCACTTGCTAGATAATTCTGAGCTCATCATTTAATACCAGATGTGGCTTTTCGCCACAGCCTGTAGTAAGGGGCAGCGCAGAGGATGTGTTGGATCACAGGAGCAGAGTGCCTCCTGGAGCATACGGGCTGCGCTTAGTGGGAGTAACCTGCAACATCCCTTTAAAGAGTCAGCCATATTCTATCCCTGAACAGTGCAGTTCCCCATACTCTTCAGCATAGTTGCACTCAGAAGAGTAACACAGTAATAACCTCTGCATTTCCCTTAGCACTGGGGCTGTATTTGTGGCCAGCCCTAATGTGGGACATGTCTGGGGATGAGTGGGAGGCTCTTTATGCACTTTCTACATTGTGTCGCTGTGTAAGGGCTGGCCACTCCTTGTCCTTTAACCTTCTGTGCTTACCCCTTGAAAAATGGTTATAAGAGCGCCCTCACTGAGGGCTGTATGCTTAATTAGTAAATGTTTGTAAAGTGCTTTAAGGTTCTAGGACGAAAGGGGATATGGAATCAACAAGGGTAAATATCATTTATAGGATTGCCAACTTTTTAATTGCACAAAACCAAACACCCCTACCTCTTCCCCGAGGCCCTGCCCATGCCCTGCCCCTTCTCAGAGGCCTCGCCCCCACTCACTTCCCCCTCCCACCATCACTTGCTCTCCCCCACCCTCACTCACTTTCACTGGGCTGGGGCAGGTGGTTAGGGTGGGGGGGGGAGGTAAAGGCTCTGCCTGGGGGTGCAGGCTCTGGGGTGGGGCTGCGGATGAGGGGTTTGGGGTGCAGGAGTGAGATCTAGGATGGGGCTGAGGGGTTTGGAGCGTGGGAGCGGGCTCAGGGCTGGGGTTGGGGTGTGGGAGGGGGTGTGGGGTGCAGGTTCTGGGAGGTGTCTCAAGGCTGGGGCAGGGATGTGGGCTCTGGGAGGGAGTTAGGATGTGGGAGGGGGCTCAGAGAT
>NW_020664444.1:26380885-26444666 GCF_002925995.2 Terrapene triunguis
GCTGCCTGATGATAAACCAGGTCCTGCCAGTCCTTTCCCCCTGCCCTTTTTGCCCCTACCAGATGCTCAGGGGAAGCTGGTAGACTTGCCATGTCTCCAGGTTTTCCCAGGTTGTGCCTCTTTTGGAGGTAGTTATCTGTAAGGGTGCTCAGTACACACAGCCAGCTGTCCGGTTTATGGGCTCAGGATCATCCTGGATGTCCCAGTTTTTTTGCATCTCAGAGGTGGCAACCCTAGGAGCAGGCCCTAGCAGGACTTCACGCCTCCAGGCACAGTTCACACTGAAAGTAGAAGCCAGGAAGGCACTTCACCTGCAACCATTAAAGGCTCACCTGTGTCATACACACTGCCACCACAAGCCCCAGTGGCCCCAGGAAGTCATGGAGAACCCTGATGGAATCCAATATTTCTAAGATGTCACTGTCCTTAATTCATGTCACCCCCTGTTTTCTCCCTCCTCCCCTCAGTCCTCAGCCCACCCCCCTCTTTCTTTCTCCCCAGTTTGCCAGGTACATCATCCTCTTCACCATCCCACCTCTTCTCTTTTCCTTCCATTGCAGCAGACCCCTCCCGTCCTCCCCGCAAAATGCTATATTTATAAGCTTTATATTACATATATATATAAATCCTCTTCCCCTGCCCCAGAACATGCACCATCCTATCCCACCCACCCCCAATAAACATGTGATCGTTGGTATCACTCTTGTCTCCCCCTACTGCTTGTCACCTCATCCAGGGCCGGCTCTAGGATTTTTGCCGCCCAAAGCAAAAATTATTTTGGCCCCCCCCCCCGTTTTTTAATTACCCCCACCCCCGGCCCCGCCTCAACTCCGCCCCTTCCCCAAATCCCCAGCCCTGCCTCCTCCTCCCCCCAGGCTCTCAAGTCTGGGAGGGAGGGAGGGAGGGGGAGCAGCGGCGCGCGAAACAGCTGTTTCGCGCGCCACGGCCGCAGCCGCTCGGGATCTCCCCCTCCCTCCCAGGTTTGAGAGCCTGGGAGGGAGGGGGAGACTCCAAGTGGCTGCGGCGCGGGCGCCGCTTCTCCCCCTCCCTCCCAGGCTCTCAAGTCTGGGAGGGCGGGGGAGCAGCGGCGCGCAAGCGGCAGCGGAGATGAGCTAGGGCGTCCGGGGCACATTTTTAGGGGCGGCATTCTGGCGCCGGCCATGCCACCCCTAAAAATGTGCCGCCCCAAGCACCAGCTTGTTTTGCTGGTGCCTAGAGCCGGCCCTGACCTCATCTACTCATAACAGTGAGCTCTCCTGTGAAAGAAGTGTGCCTGTTTTTAGCAAATGCCCAGCACTTACTGCCTGTACATATACCCTGGGAGCTAAAGAAATTATAAACATTTAATATCAAAGGCAACAGCAGGACTTCTTTCTTGACACACTGTGCAGGATGCATACAACAGTGTACGATCCAATGTGTGCTGCAGTAACAAGAGCTAACTGCATAACTTGGAAACAGTGGAGTCTATTCTTTCAATGCCCATATGCAATTCCTCTTAACAGTGTGTGCATGGAGAGGGGAATTTACCTTAGCATGTCATACTCAGCTCCACACTTATTAACCTTTGCTACCATGGGACACTTAACACCACTGCAATGTAGTAGCATTTAATGAAAATGTTATCTAGTAGTAATTCTGACCCTTGTAAGTAACAGCAAAGGAAATTTCATGGCTTCGGAAACAGACCCCAGCATTTAGATCTCAAAGAAGCGGGCCAGAGAATCTAAACATCGTAGCTGGCTCAACAGCAGAACTAAGCCCTGCAGCTATATCTTGTTAAACATGTCTTTACTTGCTCTGACCATAGTGGCAACAACACAAATAGCCCTTACATTATTCTAGTTGAGTAGCTGCTTTACATGTACTGTGAGGTAATGAGCCTACTTCTGTGCTCACTTACACCAGTTTTACATGAGGGTAATCCCTTGACTTGACTTTGGAAAGCCTTTCCTGACACCTTTTACCTGATTTATTTTTGCCACAGAATTGCAGGCACACCAATACATTCTTTACTCATTGTATTGCATGGGGTATAGCCCTCAGTAACAACATATACTGGCTATTACATTGGAAATTTAAGTAAGGATGGGCCAGTGGTTAGGGTATTAGCTTGGCCACAGTCTGCTGTGTGACCTTGGACGAGTCACTTAGCCTCTCTGTGGCTCAGTTCCCTAGCTGTAAAATAGAAATAATAGCACTGGCCTATCTTTCAGGAGGACTGTGAGGTGGTCAGATACTACTATAATGAGGGCCAGACAAAAACCTAAGATACAGAGAATGGGAAGCAGCTCCCTTGACCATCTCTAACTTGTTCCCATCCCCATTTAGTGACTAGTCTGAGTTAAACATTTGCTGCAGCCTCGTTAACAAAGGCAGGAGTTTGGGGCATGGAGGGCAATTGATACTGCATTATATATTTTACCAATTTAGCCTCACAGAAGAAATCTATATTTCCTGACTGCACTGTGTTTGCTAACACAGCAAAAGACAAATAGTAACCAACAGCTGTAATAAGTGAAGTGAAGGATGAAGGAATTCATGAAGTTCAGGATAGTTTCCCAAAGGTCAGCAGTGCACATCACCAAAACAATGCTGGGTAGCGCTGGGGCTTGACTTTGAGAACAAATACCAGCCTGAATGGAAAAATCCTCTGAGGGAGAGTGCATTGTAATTGGTATAATGGGGGGGGGGAGGGGGGGGGGGTGCTTATTAAGGCTGAAGAAATAGACAGCATGATGGAGGTCATAAAAGGCATCTTGCACTATAATTGACCTTGAAACCCTCCTTTCTCCCAGACTGATTACGGAAAAAAATATTTAGTTAGATAGTCTCTTTGTCCTCCACATGGACAAGCATGTGAAACATAAAAATCAATACAAGCTGTCTTCAGTTTAACCAGAATGTTACAGTGGATAGGTTTATGAAACCTCCAGTAGGAAAGAGTGCAATTGTTCCCACTACAGCAGATGTTGCTAAGTTTTACTGGAGTGGATTGTCTGGATATTGGAATGTTACTTTCTTTGGTGCTATGTAACAAAAAGAAAATGAGTAAGAATTCTTATTTCCCATAGAGTGCACCTTGAGTAAGAACATAGGAGCTGCCACACTAGATCAGATTTATGGGTATCTAGCCCAATATCCTGTTGACAGTGGCCAGGACCAGATGCTGCGGAGGAAGGTGTAAGCAACCTTGCATCACACAGAAGGTGACAAGGAATAACCTGCCAACAAGAAATGTTTCTTTCTAACCTCCATTAGTTAGTGGGTTGACTTATGCTCTGAAGCAAAAGATTCTAAAGGCCTTCCAAACCACTTTTTAAAAATTCATACTATTTTAACTCTAGACATTTTTTCTCTAGATAAATACCCAGTCCTTTTTTGAATCCTGCTGAACTCCTGTCCTCATTGATATCCTGTGGCAATGAGTTCCACAGGCTTGTTATGTATTGTATGAAAGCACAATAGAAGCTTTGTTTTTTTCTCTTTACTGACTTTAAAAAAAAAAATCTTGGAAAGGGCTGTCTCATCTTATCAAATAAAATAAAACAAGGCAAATATCAAGGTAAAAAGAGGGATGAGGAGTGTGGGAAGTAAGCAGATGGTCTTGCCTTACTATGCTGGTGCTGTTCAGCAATTTTTCCCACCAGTGAAGCTGCTGTATTTTGCACAATGTTTTCCCAATTCACTAGACAATCAGGAATGGAACAACATGAGTGCGCCGTTCTGCTACAATGTGCTGAGACAGCAGGTTATCGCTGGTGACTCTGAAGCTTGCTGACATCTGACATGAATTCCTGGCATGCTGATTTTTTAAAAATCGATGGGGACAGACCTCAGAGTAACAGAAATAGCTGTGAAGTTTAACACTGCTGAAACCGTTCAAGCTTGATTGGCTGGCGAACACAGAAGGTCAGGGAAAGGAGCAGTAGATCCTCATCAGTAGGAACAGAAGCAGATTATTATAGCAAAAAATCACTCTGAAGTTTCAGAGCCTACTGTTTCTGTAAAATAGCCAAGATCAGGAGATGCATAATGTGCAGCAGACCTCTTCTTTATTAATACAACCTCAAGCTAAGGATGAAAAATGTACACTGGCACAAAGAGGGGCTCAACTGAGTGTTTTAAAGCAGCTGCATGACCTCCATTTTTGATTATTTTAGTGCACTTCCTGAAAACTTTTGTTAAAGGGAACACTGGAGCCTTAGCCAGTGTATTAGAGTTGATAGTACTTAGAGATTTCATTCGTGCTAGGTGTACGGGAGAGAACTACCTCGCTCCAAGATGGAACTTTAGCATCCTAAGGTCTATACATTTACTTTTAACTAAACCATAAATTTAATTTTTCTTATCATGAAGAAATTAATTTTTGGTCTGTTGCCTCAGTCTAGACTAAATTACTCATACAACAGTAGAACATCCTATTACCACAATTCATTAAACACAATTTACTCCTCTTGTTATCCCATTTCAATTGTTTATAATTCCCAAGGAGACATACACTAAAAGCACAGAGGGGGATGCATTTCAGTCAATGCAAATTAAGCCTGAGAAAAGGTCAGGAGCCTCATTTGAATCACGTAGACAAAATACAGTTTTGTGCCAAAATGACACTGGTACCTTTCCTGCAAAAATACAAATGGGAAGAAATAATAAAGTTATAAAGTAACACTTCAAACTCTTGCAAATCCTGTGCTGAGTAGCTAAGTGCATGCCTGTTGATCAAACAGGTAATTATAACTGCATGCATGATACTTCCATAGCACCTTTCATCCAAAGGATCTGAAAGCACTTTCAAAAACACTAATAAATTAAGGCTCACAACACCCCTGTTAGGTAGAGGTATTTTATCCTCAATTTACATGTAGCAGGCACAGAAGTTAAGCATTTTCACCTTCATTTGTACAGCACCTTGCACAATAAGGTTCTGGGTATGACTAGAGTTTCTAGATGCTCCAGTAATACAAATGAATAAATAATAAACAATAATAATAATAATGTAAAGCTCTTGGGTTGCAGGTCTGTCTCAGTTAACCATGTTTTCCTTCTTGATCATTTTGGTGTATTTCTAATTGCTCACAGGCAGTCAGGAAATGCCGTGTCTGCAGAATTATGCACTGCCGAATGCATTTCACATATAGGTAGCCTAATAAATAAGAAAATTATGAATTGTACTAACAGGTATTGTAAATATCCACATGCCAGCTTTATGCCCAGATGCCAATTAATGACAGAAATCTATACATTTCTGTATTTGCTGAGATACATAGGGATAGAAAAAAGATAACAGAAACTGCAGCAACATGCAGGGGAAAAAATGCTTTTTCATTAATATCTTTCAATGAGCACTTGCCTTTACAGATTAAGTAGTAGCATTATACTTTAGGATACAAGAAATATAATAAGCATATTATTAATAGGTTTTTCTGAAACAGAATAAAGGGATATTATCAAGTGCTTTTATATGGTTTCTAATTTGGCCATTTTACTCTCTATTGATTGCATAATAACCTCTCAGCGGTTTGAAAATAACATCTCTCTTTCCCTACTATTTCTTTCCTGTGCTATTTGGTAACCACAGTTTCTGTCATTCCTTATGGAGTACAAGCCAAAACAGTAATGAATTTTTGCCTTCACTATGCAATGTTGTTGTAGTCACGTCAGTCCCAGGATATTAGAGAGACAAGGTGAGTGAGGTAATATCTTTTATTGGACCAACTTCTGTTAGTGAGAGACACAAGCTTTGGAGCTTACACAGAGCTCTTCAGGTTTGGCAAACGTACTCAGAGTGTCACACCTAAATACAAGGTGGAACAGATTGTTTAGCATAAGTATTTAACCCATATTTCAAGGGACCATTCAAGGTGAAGTGGCCTATTAATACCTTTCCAATCATAGTGAGAAAAGGAGAGAGAAGAAGAAAGCTGCGGGGGAGGAAGGGGCAGGATTTAGTGGGTTATAGATTGTTGTAATAAGCATTCTTTGCATCAGTTTTCATGGCTGAGGATATGAGGGAGATTTCCAAACCTGAGCCATTCTTTTTAGGTGACAAATCTGAGGAACTGTCCCAGATTGAGGTGTCATTAGAGGAGGCTTTGGAACAAATTGATAAACTAAACAGTAATAAATCACCAGGACCAGATGGTATTCACCCAAGAGTTCTGAAGGAACTCAAATGTGAAATTGCAGAACTACTAGCTGTAGTCTGTAACCTATCCTTTAAATCAGCTTCTGTACCAAATGACTGAAGGATAACTAATGTGACGCCAATTTTTAAAAAGGGCTCCAGAAGTGATCTCGGCAATTACAAGCCGATAAGCCTGATTTCAGTAGTGGGAAAACTCGTTGAAACTATAGTAAAGAACAAAATTGTCAGACACATAGATTAACATAATTTATTGGGGGAAGAGTCAACACTGTTTTTGTAAAGGAAAATCATGCCTCACCAATCTACTAGAATTCTTTGAGGGGGTCAACAAGCATGTGGACAAGGGGGATTTAGTGTTCTTAAATTTTCAGAAAGCCTTTGACAAGTTTTCTCACCAAAGGCTCTTAAGCAAAGTAAGCTGTCATGGGATAAGAGGGTAGGTGCTCTTATGGATCAATAACTGGTTAAAAGATAGGAAATAAAGGGTAGGAATAAATGGTCATTTTTCAGAATGGAGAGAGGTAAATAGTGGTGTGCCCCAGGGGTCTGTACTGGGACCAGTCCTGTTCAACATATTAATAAATTAGGCTGCGAGTTTGTCACAGAGGTCACGGATTCCATGACTTTCTATGACCTCCGTGACTTCTGCAGCGGCCGGTGCGCCTGGTTCAGGGGCAGCTCAGGCAGCCCATGCGCCAGACACACCGTCCGCTGCTGGGGCAGTCTTGGGCCACCGCGCCCCCCTCCCCCAGCAGCAGAGTTTGGGTGTGGGAGGGGGCAGGGGGTTGGGGCATGGGATGGGGTGAGGTGGGCTCTGAGTGGCGCTTACCTCGGGAGCACCCCAGAAGCGGCAATATCCCCCTCGCTCAGGTCCTAGGTGGAGGTGTAGCCCAGCAGCTCAGCACACTGCCTCTGCACAGGGCACCACCCCTGCAGCTGCCATTGGGTGTGGTTCCCAGCCAATGGGAGCTGCGAAGCTGGCACTCTGGGCGGAGGCAGTGCACAGAGTTGCCTGGCCACGCTTCCACCTAAGACCTGAGCGAGAGGGATGTCGCCGCTTCCAGGGAGCCCTCCAGATAAGCGCTGCTCAGAGCCCACCTCACCCCGTCCCAAGCCCCAACCCCCCGCCCCCCCCCCCCCCCCAACCCGGGGGCCCCCGGGGGGGCCCCCCCCCCCCCAAGTTTTAGTCAGGGGTATATAGTAAAAATCATGGACAGGACACAGGCCGTGAATTTTTGTTTACTGGCCGTGACCTGTCTGTGACTTTTACTAAAAATACCTGTGACTAAAACATAGACTTATTCATAAATGATCTCTAAAAAGGGGAACAGCGAGGTGGCAAAATTTCCAGATACAAAACTACTCAGGATATTTAAGTCCCAAGCAGACTGCAAAGACCTACAAAAGGATCTCTCAAAACTGGGTGACTGGGCAACAAAATGGCAGATGAAATTCAATGTTGATAAATGCAAAGTAATGCACATTGGAAAACATAATGCCAACTATATATATACACAATGATGGTGTCTAAATTAGCTGTTACCACTCAAGAAAGAGATCTTGGAGTCATTGTGGATAGTTCTCTGAAAACATCCACTCAATGTGCAGCAGCAGTCAAAAAAGCGAATAGAACATTGGGAATAATTAAAAAAGGGACAGATGATAAAACAGAAAATATCATACTACCTCTATATAAATCCATGGTATACCCACATCTTGAATACAGATGTGGTCGCCCCATCTCGAAAAAGATATATTAGAATTGGAAAAGGTTCAGAAAAGGCAACAAAAATGATTAGGGGTATGGAACGGCTTCCATATGAGGAGAGATTAATAAAACAGACTTTTCAGCTTGGAAAAGAGACGTCTAAGGGGGGATATGAGAGAGGTCTACAAAATCATGACTGGTGTGGAGAAAGTAAATAAGGAAGTGTTATTTACTCCTTCTTATAAACACAAGAACCAGGGGTCACCAAATGAAATTTATAGGCAGCAGGTTTAAAACAAACAAAAGGAAGTATTTTTTTCACACAACGCACAGTCAACCCATGGAACTCTTTGCCAGAGGATGTTATGAAGGCCAAGAGTATAACAGGGTTCAAAAAAGAACTAAATAAATTCATGGAGGATAGGTCCATCAATGGCTATTAGCCAGGATGGGCAGAGATGGTGTCCCTAGGCTCTGTTTGTCAGAAGCTGGGGAATGGATCACTTGATGATTACCTGTTCTGTTCATTCCCTCTGAAGCACCCAACATTGGCCACTGTCAGAAAACAGGATGGACCTTTGGTCTGACCCAGTATTGTTGTTCTTATATTAAGCCATAAATCCAGTGTCTCTATTCGCTCTATGATTTTTAGTTAGGGTGACCAGATGAGAATTCCAAAATATTGGGACAGCCGCAAGGGGAGCGCCTTTTCAATTGATACACTCACCCGTCCGAGTCTTCGGCGGCACTTCGGTGGAGGGTCCTTCAGTCGCTGACGGTCTTCGGCGGCATTTCAGCGGCGGGTAATAAACCTTGCCGCCAAAGAAGGAAGTACCCGCCGCCGAAGTGCCGCCGAGACCTGGACGTGCCGGGTGAGTGTAACAATTGAAAAGTCCTCCCCTGCCTGTCACCGCTGCCTAAGCAACAAGAAAAAAAAAAAAAAAAAGCCCGAAACAAAATATCGGGACAAATGGCGTCCCGACTGTACTTCGGTCAGGACGGGGGACAAACTGCTCGATATCAGCAAAAACAACAAGGAGTCTGGTGGCACCTTAAAGACTAACAGTTTTATTTGGGCATAAGCTTTCGTGGGTAAAAACCTCACTTCTTCGGATGCTCGATATCAGGACGTCCGGTCACCCTATTTTTAGTGTCCAGCAAAGTTATGAATTTAAGCTCCCAGACTCATCTTTTGAAGGTGTTGTGCAGGTTTCCTTTGAGGATGAGGACTGAGAGGTCAGATATAGAGTGACCGCTTTGTGAAAAGTGTTCACTCACAGGTTCTCTTGGAGTGTTTGGGTGACCACAACATCAATAATATACCTGAGATACATCAATTATATTTTTATCCCCCACCCCAATCACTATTATGTGGGTGAAACCAGACTATCGCTATGCTCTTGAATGAACTCACATAGAAAAATGATAAAAGATAAACAACATATCACCTGTGGAATTTAAATCCATTCCCCTTCCCCTCTTTTCACAGATGCAGGCTCCATTCCATGCAAAGAAAGGGATGGGAGCATGTGAGCTCAAATTTTGGGCATTTCCCCTGTAACTGTGTACAATGAAATATCTGCAAATAATTTATTAATTACCAGCTGATTATAACTGACAGATATATCAGAAGAGAGTATTAGCAAATTCTCTTCATGTATTTCATGTGTTGTGCATCCTGGTACTTGATTAGTGGAGATTCAATGCATTAATTTTTTATTCCTATGGATACTACTGAATTTTTCTTTAGATTTATTAATTTTCCAGTATCATTAGGTATAAAGATGTTAAATGAAAACTATTATCATCATATAAGAGAGGAAACACCATATTAATTCCCAACAGCCCAATAGTTGCTTGGGCTGCTCTCATCAAACTAGAAGAAAAGCACTATTAAGGTACAAGATGCAGAACTTCATCTTCAGGCAAATTCACCAGATTAGGGTTTCCAGAAAATGAATCTTCTTGCAACACAGATAAATCATCTACACTCTGATATAATTACTCTAATTCCACCACCAGATCTGTGCTGGGAAAGCTCTATACAGATTGTAAAATCACAGGATTTCAGAGGGTGAAGCTCTCTGTAATCCATTTAGCAATCAGATTCACAAAACCACTCAGTGATAGCCAGTTTGGAGGCCTATCTGCCTGAGCCCCCTAACACAGGGTCTGCTTTCGGCCATATCCAAATTGAATTTTGGAGTCTTCATTTAAAAGTTGCAACAGGATCATGACATCAATCAATATAAAAACTCAAATGAGAACATATCATGCAATATTGCAGCAGATAAGACTAGAAGACAATAAAAGTCCCGTTTCCTGCCCATATAATTCTATGTCATGCTCTTATGCAACTACCTTTTATATATGTGCCAATTGTTTCATCTTTTTCATCTAAGGGTTCTAATTCCACCCTCTTTCTGACCCTAAGAATGCAACAGTTAAGGGGCTCTCAAACTCTTTCATAAAATGGACCACATCTTAATAGGGAGGTCATCTCTGTGGACTCCTCCCATGCAAAGTCACATTTGCAAAGGCCATATCCCCCCTTCCAATCATGACTGCTTAACACCTCTCTGTCAACTACACTAAATGCTGACCTTGGAGAGTAATATTAGGAAACTATTTCATGTTTTTTAAAAGCTTCTTTTATTGCAATTTTACATTTGGAACCAGAGGATGTTCAGCAAAATGTTACCACCCAGTTCTCCAGAAACTACCAGCAAATGCTTCATGGACCACAGCTTCAGAACCTTCACAGCAGTTTATTAAAATTCTCATTGCCTCAGTCAGCCACCTCCATGATCTTCCAAAGAACTGAAATGTATGCTGTGACTCTACTGACTTCAATGGGGTCACACATTTGGTTGTGATCAGTCCAGAATTTCATCTGTGATGTGTCTTTTAGCAAGGGGGTTAATGGCGCCAGTGGCCATTGTGCAGCATCTTTAGTATTTTTTTGACCATGGTAGGTATGAGCTGCCATTTGACAACTCCAGACTTTCCTCTGAGCTGCCTCACCACCCAGGAATTGCAGTCACAGAGAAACTTCACAGTAAGCCAAACGAGGCCCAGAAAAAACAACCTAAAACTGCTTAAACAAAAGGAAAACAAAAGCTGATCAGAACTCCAGATGCCTCCAAGTGAGTTTTCATGTGACATCCTCCCAATCCCCACTTATTTCTCCTCATTATGTTGCTTTCTGTGTTGCTCAGTATCAGTGGGGAGCAGACATCGGATCCCACAGACCATTTGCTTTCCATTGTAATACTGTGTCAGTGATGTTAGTCATATCTCATTACACTGCCCTGTATTCTTTTGCTGATGTGAACTCAACACAACCTGAAATGATACAGCAACACTCACATTGTTTGCTAGTCAGATACTCAAGTTTGCTAGCACATAATCCACCATTTTGAAGGCTACGCAAGCATCAAGTGACTGATACATACAGAGGTGCTGAATTATCGGCAACTAACAGAGTGCTGCAAATTAATTTTCAGGGCACATTAATCCCCAGGATGGTAATTTTTCATGGGGATGGGCAAGATTCACTATTGGATCTAGACCACTCTATTTATCTGTCTGTATCCTTTTGCTGCCATAGACATTAGCCAAAGGCCCTTCAGGTAGGATGTCCATCAGAGACTGTGGCAATGGAAAGCAGGAATTAAAGCTGTTTCCTTTCATCCATCAGGAAGCCTGAGGGAGAACAATGATAGCAACACCAACAGCTTTCCTCTGCAGTGAATTACCCCTGCAGCACAAGAGGCTTTGCGGTTGTAGGAAAATGTAGCATGGCCCTCCCACGGTGAATCTGGCTTGGAGGCTGAGACAACTCTATGTGTTTTCCTGACCACAGGGAAAGACTGCCATACCTTGATGTTTCCCAGAACCTTTGTATTTAGACCTTTAAATGGACAGACAATATGCCCACAAAACCCAAGCCCTCCCTCTTCCTTCAGACATCTAGGACTGGTCAAGAGCTTCCCATCAAAACATTTTTTGATGAAAAATTGGGTTTTTTTCTCAATGGACATTTTTTGCTGGAAATGTCAGCTTTCCTCAATTGAAAACTCAAACCCCCAAAAGTTTTAAGTTTTATGACAGAGTCAAAAAATTTGGCAGAAAAAAGCCCCATTTTCTAACCACTAGTAAGGGTATCTAAAAGGTTTGTGGGTGCAGCTTTGCATCCTCAGATATTTACACACACAATCGAGTGGATTCAATGAGAGAAGGATCGGAACCCATATGGAGAACATAAAAAATATTAAAGGTGATGCCTTCCTATTCATTTATTTAAATTTGTAAGAGAGCCCCAACCAGTTCTCTGGGATAAACAGTGTATTCTGTTCTGTGCACACTTCATAGCATTATTTAAATCCCTCATATGTCACCAACCTCATTCGTAACAGAGGGAGCCTCTTCATTCCAAAATAGGCCATTTCTTGTGGCTGAATCCGTCATGCCAGGCACATGAGCTAATCAAAGAGAGGCTTGTGTCACAGCACTGCTGCTTCTAGGAACCAAAATGACAATGACAATACATTGCTTTTGGAACAATCAGGACATCTTACATCTAGCCACATGCACTTTTCCACATGGAGCAAGAGGAGATATTTATGCCAGGGGAAGATAAAGAAACTGTGGCATCCAAATAGACCAGTGGAGATGAAGAATAAGACAAAAAATGGTTTAAAAACAAAATCCTGAAAAATCATACTGTGTAGCCAGCCATTTCTCACTGTTGCCACAAATGCGCAACTTTGGCATGGTAATGGACATCATGCATTACATGGATTTCAGGATTGAATTGTAGACTGCTTCTGAGAAGTGGTAGGTACAGTAATAGTTAGCATCATTCCAAGAGTCACAGTCCTCACATCTGGCCTGTGATCTCAATCAGCAGCAGCAAATATACACCCCGATCTCACAGTCAAATCTACATATTGTACTCAAAGCCTTTGGTTAAAAAGAGACAATCAGCGTTGCCAATTTAATTATGAGCCTCATGGTATTTGGTGGTTTTCTTAATGACCTACCTCATGGTTTCATGGGATTAGGTGAGAATTTTAGCTTTCATTTTAAAAAAAAAAAGTTTCCAGCCCTCATGATTTGGAAGAAAATATGGAAAACGTGCACTCTAAAGGCTACAACTAGAGCCGGTTGAAAAAACTCTGAGAAAATCTTTTCCCTGGATTGGCAATATTAAGCCATTTCCTGGAGATAATTCAACTTTGCCCAATTCTGACAGAATCCTGCCTGGTGTCCTGGCCACCTTGGCTGCTTAGCAGCTCGGGCTTCCAGGGTCCATGGCTCCAGGGCCGCCAGGCATGCAGATAGTCCCAGGGCCAGGCATACTTGGTTTGCCTTCCAAGTCCCCCTGGAGCCCTGGCATAAGTATGCCAGGAGCAGATCAAAAGATTCTGGGCAGCAGGATGGCCCTAAAGACAGTCTGGGAAGGCTGCTGTATCTTACATGTGTCCCCAGGGGTGTCTACATTCTGCCTGGGGCCTCTCCAGCCTGCAGAGCAGCCTAAGAAAGAAATCATTGCCTCCTCACCCTCTTACCCCCAGACTGTAAATTCTGTGCACTACAGCACAGATTCTCACCCAGTATTTTTAATGTAGCAATTTGCGGTTTGATTTGTATCTACCTAGGGGCCTACACTGACTTTAATTAGTCACTTTGCAACCTCCTAAAGTAACTCAAGGGAACCTAAACTGGAAGAATTTGAAAATAATAATTGAGATTAGGGAGAATTTCATTTTAGTGATCCTAAGCCTGGAGAACCAGGTTAAACTAAATCTGTTCCAAATGTCTAGGTCATTTTAAATCCATTTATTGACCCATTGTGTGGGTCAATACACATTAGGTTTACTGAAATATATTATGCTTTCCCTGAATGCGCTACCCACCTGTAACCTTTGTCCATTTTCTGATTATAAACAATACCATAGCCTATGAATGTATGTTTATGACCCAGGTCCAATACACTGAGTTCAATGGGGAGTTGCATAATAACTGATGGCACGATATGGCCCTTGATTTTAAAGCCATACCTAGAATGTGACTAAAGTTCCTTCAGAGAAGCGGCTCTACATGTTGGATTTAATAATTGCTAATTTTCACAGTCAGCTTTCTGACTAATTATCAGCCACAGATTTTAGAGAAGCTGTGTAATAACTGAATGAAAGAATTTATCTTATTACGTAAACAGATTGGGTTAGCCAGACAATTACTTAAGGAAATTGTTCATGCACAGCGTGTATTCTTGGCATATTACACTGAGCTCTAAGCTTGTCACATTTATTACCTAAATGCTAGCCAAACAGACAGAGGAAGGATGGACCAGTGGTTAAGGTGGTAGCCTGTGACTTAGGCTCAATTCTGTGCTCTGCCACAGACTCTCTCTATGACCTTGGGTAAGTCACTCTCTGTGCCTCAGTTCCCCAACTCCACAATGAGGTAAAAACATTGCCTTCCTTCACAGGGCTGTTTAAGGATAAATACATAAAAAAGTTATGAGGTGCACTAGTTACCACAGTAACAGGGGCCAGGTGAGAAACTGTTTTCCCATCCCATGAAAAATTTTGACATTTTAAATTTTTTTCTTGTTCTGAATCAGGATGAAATCTCAAAAATGTTAATGACAAACTGTTTTTTTTGTTCTTGTCAAATGAAATGAATCATTTTGATTTGGACCTTTTTTGTTCTTTTTAACCTTTTCTGCTGTCTAAATGAGATTCTAAACTGGTACGTTGGTAAGAGAGAGCTTTTGGGTTGAGTGTTGGCTGGAATGAGGATTGGAAATGTGAGCAAAGAAACCTGCAGTTGGATTCCTACTGTGTTAAGGAAACTGGGCTTGGTACAGTCTTTGTAAATAAACGGGACTGAATCAATGAAATACCTGACTCCAACATCAATTTTTCCTCCTAACAGAAACAACTTGCAAGACCTCAAATATTGGCTAACTCTTCAGGCCAAAAGGGGGAATAATATATTAGAGATGGTTGGAACATTTTTGATGAAAGGCTATAGAGTGTGAGAATCTCTTCTTCCCAAATTGAAAAGCTCAGATTTTAATCCAAAAATGGATATTTACTATTTGCTTCTCATCACTATGTTTCATTTATTTTGAACCAATTCTGTTTTTGTGAAAACATTCAAAAGGTTTTGCATGGAAATTGACACAAAATGGAATTGTCATCTTATGGATGGCTAATGTGTGTATGCATATGCACAACACATGTGGACGTGACAATGATGATTCCACCCCAAAATAGGTCACCCGTCACATATTTAGCCTTTATGAAAACACATATTTCACAAACATGTAAGACTATTCATTTGAACAATGAGCTTTTTTGTCTTTGTAGGCAATGGTGGCGAATTGGTGGAATGTATGGGTGGGATTTCATAAGACACAAAAAGAAGGTAGCTTTGAGTTAGCCTAGGATGCCATCCACCAAGAAACCAGTCTCAGCAGTCTAGTGAACAGCAACCTTTCTTTAGTAGAGCCTTTAAAATTTAAGCACATTTTATGAAGAGGTTATACACACATATCAGGAAGACACCCTTTTCTTACTTAAAATCAAATTGATTCAGCTGATAAATCTCAGAGTCTTTTACTACAAACTGACTCACTTATCCTAACAGGAACCAATAACTGTTGGATTCAAAGACTGCCCATACTAGTTGTGTGTAGGATATTCTGTATACCATCTAACAAAAAGAAAATCAAATTGGGAGAGACTTCTGGCTTTCATAAGTCATTTTTTGACAAGAGGGTAATTTATCCTGGGAAATAAGCTTAATCAATAACAGATGGAGTGAGATAACTGTAATAAAAAGGGGAATCAAGCCCAGTTCTGTTGCAGCATTATAATTAAGGGTGGGGGATTGTGATAGGAAAATAATAAATATCTTGATAAATGAATTCTGGATTGTTTCTAAATCTAAAAATTCATTTACATCTACAATTTCAAACCCAGAAAGCAACATAGATTGTATTTTTCCCTCAAAGGCTCTGCACACTGCTTGGATAGATGGCCCATCAAATTTAAAGGAGAAATATACCAACCCACAAGAGAAAGATTTTGATTTTTCTTTGATCTGAACTAAATGATCCAGACAGTCATCGTTGGCATTAAAAAATGCAGCATTTTTAGGGACAAGCACAAATATCAACCTTTTGATTTTATTGTTCTCTATAAACCAAGAGTTAGCTTTCCAAAAGCCATAATTTTGGTCTTGGGGTAATTAACTTTAATTTCCCAAGTATAAAAGGATGGGGAAAGCATCCAATAGAGACTTTTGCAGCTAGATGAGAATAAAAGTTCCCATTTTCCTTCTGACCCAAATTCTTGTATGTTAAAATTTATTGTTTGGTACAATATTTTTTCATTATTTACCTTTTCAAGTTTTTAAAGTGATTAATAATCCCATCAAACTTTCAAAGGAATAGCAAACAGATCAGAAAGACAGCTCATAAATCCAGCTGCAAAATCAAAGATCCACCCACCGCTGAAATGGGATTAAAAAATAGTCCCTCATACAATTAACTACAATATTTAAAACAGAAATTAATAAAATACAAAAATAGAAATAAAACATATCCTTACCCCAAGCAGATTTCTGACTGCAAAAAGGGAAAAGGGCCAGAGACTCCATAAAGTCCACTAAGGACTTTGCTGTTTCGATTGATTTTACACAGTGGGCTCAGAGTTACTAAAGTGAGGGGTGTCAGTGTAAAACTTTAAAATAGAATATGTTGGTGAAAAACATATAAAAGAGAAAGATGGAATGAAATACAGATGGCTGGAGGTGGTGGTGGGAAAAAAAGGAGGATAAGGACATGAGAAACATGGTCATTGGGTTGAATTTGGCTCTGCGTGGTTTAGTAAATCCCATAGTCCCTGAAAATCAGATTTCATCCTGAGATGGTTCTCTATGAAGAAGCCACCTGAGCAAGTGCTTTTGTCCATCATGTTACTAAAGAACATCTGATTGTCCTTTCTGTGTCTAACAATACCTTCAAATATGTGACCCAGACTCTCTGTATAGCTATCCGTAACATGACCTAGAGACAATTTATTTCTCCTTTTGTGATTCTGGATATTATATTTCTGTCTCCAAGTATTCTCACACACCCCCTCCCACCTGAAATGAACTGCACCTCCCTTTAGCAGGCTCCATGAGGAGGTATTAGTTCCTAGAAGGGCAAGTCCTATATTGCTTCTAGGGGCAACTATAATTTGTGCAAGAGACTTGCTAGGAGCCCCGCCAGCAGAGGATGTTGCAAGGACATAATGAGTAAGTATGATGATGCTATCTACCACTGTGACCTCCCCTCCTGATTGACTGCCTGCCTCTGTAATTCTGTATTATTACACAGGAAGCCAGCATACTACTATTCATTTTTATTTATTGTTATTTGTACAAGTAATTATAGGTCAACAATCATGATCGTATCTGACCATTTGATGATTAGAATCTTTGGCTGGCCCCTCTGATTTCCAAGCCTTTTCTCTGCAGTAAATGTTTTATTCTTGCTCCCAGAGCTTTCCTGGGAAAATGACTTACACTGAATATTCACAACCAACTCCCAAACAATCTACAGACCAAAAATTATTCAGAGAAAACTGCCTACCAAATAATTCTGAACCACTAACACATTTGAGAAAATCCTAAATTGCTTGCAGATGATTTGTGAAGGGGAGGAAAAAAACACGCTCAATTCACTGAATACAAATTATTCAACAGCTCTAAGATCTCACCCTCTCTTTTCAAAACCCAGCTGATTTCAGGAGGAAGTTCTTGAATGGAATGTAGACCTTTGATGCCCTTATCTGGGATTTTAACTTTTCTTTTATTTTATATGGGTTCTTCTAGATACGAGTGTGTTACATTTGATTAGGGCTTGCTCCCACTTCTGCTAAACTGGCAAAATTCCCACTGATTTTAAAGAGACAAGATCAGGACCTTCAGCACCATGACCTCATTCTCTGCTCACCCCTGAGTTATGCCAGTGTAACTCCTTAACGTCAATGGAGTCACACTGATGGCAAGTGAGGTGACTATCAGACCCTGAGTTTTGAAATTTGAGTACCTGTGGGCAAATCATTCCTTGCCTTCCTCCTTGGAGTAGTGTAAACTGACCTCTCAGAATAGGGTTATTGTGTTATAGTTTGAAATACATCTGAGGGTCACCCTATCTCAAAACCACTGACCAAGATTTAGCAATGGTCTTTCACAGTGGTGATTCAATTTACTTGGCAGCTGAGTGCTGGGGGTGTGTTATACCGTGATAAAATGGTAGACAAAATAACACAACTGGTTGTCCAAAAACCAACATAACAGGAATTTGAATTAAACTGGAACAAAGGAAACTTAATTCCACCTACCTACAACAACATTAAATATATGAAGAATATATATAATAAAAAATAGCAATTCAAATACACACAGACACACTATAGTACTAAGTGTACTTAACAAAATATAACACCCCCTCCCCCCATATATATATGTATGTACGTACAGGCCATTCTCTTATAGGTTGTTGTGATTATTTTAGTTAAAGGTTCCCCTTTCCCCAACTCTCTCACTGTCTAATGCCCACGTCAGTCTTTGAACCTCAGGGACTTCTCATAACTTCCTGAAGAGATAGATTTGATTCCAGAGGTGCTTGTTTGTGAGGGTGCACATTAGACCAGATCCACAGGAACTGAAGGACCTTTGGGTCTCCTCTTCTGGATCTCCAGGACAACATGACTCAATGACAGGAGATGACCAGAACCGATGCTCATGACTTGACCAGCCAGCTTTAAACAGAAAGGCCCCTTCTGCATGTGTCTGTCTGTCCTGCCCAATCTCAGCCCCTCTGCTCACTCTCAGTTTCTCTCTGCCCCTCTCCCCTCGCTCTGTTTTTCTCAGGTTACTCCCAGACTCTGTTTCTCTCCATCTCTCTCTCAGGCTCCCGCTGCCTGCCTCTGCCCTCCATCATCCCCTCTTCTCCACCAATTGTCACTCCCCCTCCGCCTGAGGCGAGGGCCACCTCCTCTCACTTTCTCAGAAGGAGGAACTACCTCTTCTCCACAGAACAATGACAGCACATTTACCCTGAAAACACCCGACATCACATAACTCCAGACAGGGTTGAATCTCTTCACCATATTTACAGTTGCTTCACTGACTTGAATGACAGTGCTAGTTTGAGAAAGGAGAGTTTTAGGTCTTGATGCCAGAGTTCTTACTCAGGACTTCAGACTAGAGCGTGAGTTTTTCAGTCCCCCAGAGTTCATGCCATAGAAGGGCCACCTTCCCTAGTACTTATTACCTTGTGTTCCATTCTTATGCATGGAACCCATGATGTTAGTTTGGGTTCATGGTGGGAGAGAGAACAGGAACACATTACCGCGGTGTTATTCATCAGTGCCAGTACCCTGAAATATATTTCCTTTGTGCAATACAGTGCCTTAATCCTCCCTGCTATATAGGTACAAGTATGCTTTCTTATTACTACTTCATGGCACTATGCTTAGCTGTTTTCTATCTATCACTACTAGGATTAATGCATGGACTGTGCTGTCTATTGTAGAGGTGTGTGAGTGAGAGAGATGGACTCTAGTTTTACATTAGTGTGCCTGTTCTGTAGAAGTCATTGCAAATGCAAGGAAAGAATCTTTAATCTGCAAGAAAAAGACAAGGTAATAGTGATTGACTATTCTTCTTCCTGACTTGCTTGCCATAAAACATTTATTCAGACTACATATTTAGTGCTGCAGGTGGCATTGTTACTGTTCAAAGAACCCTACTCAGCATATAATGTGTTGAGCTCTTCATCTTCCTGAAAATGAATCTTGAAAACTTCTTGAATTATATATCTCCTCCCGCTTTTCAGTGGATCCATAATTTTCTTCAGAAGATGAATCGAGGACAGCTGCAATGATGAGAATTAAACTAGCAAGGTTCATGTTAAGAACATAATCAGTGTTTCAGATGTTGAAAGTGAAGCCTGTGCCTCCAAATCACAGACTGACAATCTGGGATGCCAGATATGCTAACGTCTCGTAATGAAGGCACGTGGCTGAGGCCTGTCAGAGATACCTTACTGCAGAAGTGGCCTAACACAGTGCTCCTCCACACAACTTTGAAATCATCCACACCATCAGGTGGACACCTCAAACACCTATTTCCTAGAGGAATATTGTACCTTCATCATAAAACAGGGATCTAAAATCTCTAGATACTAATAAGCATGAACCAATGAACTGAAAACGTTATAAAACTACAGTGAGAGATGCCCAATGATGATGTATTATTCTATGATCAATTGTACATGTAAGAAGGGTCCTATGTCTTAGAGAAGTTTCTCATTTTCTGGAGGCTTTTCTCCCTACATAGCCGTCATATTTACCTTTATGAGCAATCACATTGATCCTGTATGACTGAAACAGTCTACTGATAATACATGGATCATACAACAAATTACTGTATGAACCTTATATTAATGTCTTCTATAACCCTGCCAAAATCATTTATACATGGATCGCATCAGCTGCCTGTGTGAAGCCAGTAGGGTTATCAGCAGATACTCTGCTTCAGTGGCTATTTCCTTACCACATTTGCAGGACAATTAAGACCTATGAGGAAGGTAGAAAAGAGGATTCATATCCTTTAAACTTTACACTCTTGCCTTCAACTGTGTGCACCTGCCTCTATGTATGTCAAAAATTTCTAGTTCACCATTCATAAATAATTTGTTGAGGATGAACACATTTAGGGTCGAATATTCAGCAGAATGCGTGCAGATTTAGCTGTGTGACTATGTTAAAGTTAATGGGAGTCTTTGTGGCTAAATCTCTCTGCATTGCATGGAATCTCTGCCCCTTTACAGTGCTTTAGGAGTGTCAGACTCCAGTAAATTGACGGGCTATATTCTCATTTCAATGCACACAGATATGTGTGTTATGGGATTTATGTGCAGAAATGCACACCCGGTAAGGTAAGAAGGAATTCTTCAGTTATAATAGTAACCATTTTAGATCATGCAATGCTTACAATTAAAAACAAGCAAGCAAACACTCATATGCTAGAAGCAACGTTCCTCTTTTTCAAACAGTTTTTCAAATTTGCAAGTGAATTTAGTGTGTGAAAAGTGCAGATTATCAGCACTAGAGACTGAATCTCCCTGTTTATCTACAGAACAGATATAGCATAGATGGAAGCATTGCCATTCTCCTCCATGCAGCTCGCCAATGGGTTTCAATGGTGTCCTTGACAAAAGGATAGTTCAGTCTTCATGCCAGTACAATCCTTGGGCTCTCTGAGGAGACTACTGACTAGGTACCCAAATGTGGTGATGGTTTTTGGGATGTGGACAAGTCAAATAGGGTATGAATCAAACCCAGTAACTTACTGAAGCCTTGACACATGCCTCTGAAATAGGAAGAACTTCATGGGCCAGTTCCTCAGCTGATGTAAATTGCCATATTTCCATTGAAGCTAATGGAACTGCACTGATTTCCAGCCACTGAAAATCTGGCCCCAGGTCTCATTTACAGAATCATGGAAATATAGGGCTGGAAGGAAGCTCAAGAAGACATCAACTCCAGCCCCCTCCATTGTGGCAGGACAAAGTAAACCTACACCATTCCTGACAGGTATTTGTCCAACTTGTTTTAAACGCTTCCAATGGTGGGGACTCCACGACCTCCCTTGGAAGCCTATTCTGAGCTTAACTACCCTCAAAGTTAGAAAGTTTTTCCTAATATCTAACCTAAATAGCCTTTGCTGTAAATAAAGCCCATTACTTCTTGTCCTACCTTCAGTGGACATAGAGAACAATTGATCACCTTCCTCTTTATAACAGCCCTTCACATTTGTTTGATAGAAAGTTTCTTTTGTTAATGAAAACCTAGATATAATGGTTTATGACACTACTTTGTTTTGCAAAATGCATGAATCACCTATCACTTTTATTTTTCAATTTAGATAATAATAAAAGGTAGTTATATAGTATAGATTTTTACAGTATTTCCCCCTTTTAATCACATTTATTTTTGCATTTTTAAATGTAGCTTCTGTCTCCCCCCGCCCAAATAATTACCAAAACACTTCATTTCTATTTCCTACAGCACCCCAGTTCTCTGCAGATCTGATGAATAAACCTAAAAAAATCCCAACATGTGAACTTTCACCAGAATCCTGCTAGTGCATTCAGCCCTATTAAAACACCCATTTTATCACCCCTTTCCAAATACCCCCTCTTTTGCTGTAGGACTGGAGACTAAACAACCACTCCCATGACTCTAGATGACATTTAAAACACCCTTAATTGGATGCTGAAAAAACTAAGCATGTCTCACAATGGCTGAGACACAAGAGTTATGGTTGTTTACTGTAACACTAAGACAGTCCCATTAACAAGAATGATGGGAAACTGCATCATGGCATTATTCTTTGCAAAAGACTTGACAAATATGTTTTGTAAATGAAGGAGCTACAACAGAGAAAACATATAACACACTTTTTTTTCTTTTTTCCCCCTGTGAAACGGTTGCATGTTTAATGCTTTATACATTATTCAAGGCTCCATTTTCCAGGGTTCATCAATACCCTAGTCCACAGCAGCTAGAAGCTTGTAACAACTGACAAATGTAGACAAAACATGCTGCTTAACCTAAGAACAGTGGGTCAGAGAACAAACAGGAAAATTTATTGTCTTCACTATATTGCTGTTGGAATGGAGAAGTAAATGAATACCATATGTTATGGCTTATCACTTACAGTATGAGTGTATCATGAACAGCCCAGCATGTCCTACCTAAATAATACTGATGGATAACATGCAGGCAGCTTTTGTTCATTGCTGGGGTTTTGTCTTGTCTACATGTTGTTTATAGTTACTTAGGGTGAGAGGAAGAGAGAAAAAGAAGCAGCCAGCCACATTGGGGGCTCAAGTAATCCCTTCTTAATGTGTAGCCATGATATGTTCCCAACTGCATAATGAGTCCACGTTGTGCCTAGCATCAAAGTTACTGCAAGAAAATAAAAGCCTCAAGATAAAATGTGGATTCCACAGTATATTTTCAGACTAGACATTATATTATTTCTCAACCACACCTGCAAGCAGCTTTGCAGAGGATGAAAGAAAGAAAAAAGGAGAGAGGAATAGCAAACCATAGTTTTATTGTGTCTGTTTGCTGGAGGATCATATGGACATTAGCAATAATTTTTATATTCCATAGAGTAAATCTGAAGGTGACCCTGAAGATTGCAAAGACTAATGTCCTTGTAGGATATAAGCATATCCAAGAACTATGGCTGTGATTCTCTCTTGCCGTCAGTATAGGGTGTAATCATATTGTTTACATTTAGCAAAATGGGCCTGATCCTCCTCTTGCTCCATTGGTGTGCCAACACTGGCGTATCCTGGTGTCAATGAGATGAGGCAATGTGTGACCCTCATCCTCTATTGGCTTGTGAGTTGAGACAGCTTTTATATCTGTACAAAGTGAATGCAAAGTGGTGTAAAATGCTATCGCATGCATGAGTAGTGAATTCTGATTTGGTGCCATTTTACACCCACTCTGCATGGGCATAAATCTGCGGAGAGGGTCCACAACACTGCACCAATTTAACAAAGCATATTTAAAATCCCACCTTTACCAGCACAACTGTGTGTGGAGACCAGGCCTCAGAAGAGAGGGTCCCCTGCAGTGGAACCTTTTGCAAATGAGAACTCACCACAGAAAAAAAAGATCAAAGAAGGTAGGAAGAGCCAAAATCATCACAACAGCCAAACCTCTTAACAATGAGACAATTTTCAGGAGTAAACTGTTGTGAGAAGCTCATTTGCCACTGATTAATAAAACTACCAAAGAGGAGAATTTGTAGAGAAGAGGAAAAATGGAATAGATCTTTGAAGATAATCATTTGGATCAATGAGAAGACAGGCAGGAGAACAGCAGCCATCAGCAACAGTAATATAGGACCAAAGAGAGCAAACTTTTAAACATTCATTTACAAAAGATTATAGATGATAAATGAACTGATTTGTGTCAGACATAACACCTGGCACTCATACTTGTATTATTGACAGATTTAAACATGAGCAGAAACAAAAGATACAGACAATGAGGTCCGAGTACGGGTAAAAAGATGTTATTTGGAGCCTCCTTATAGCGTAGAGGGGGAACAGCTCCTCTTCTTCCTCCACCGCTCCTTACAGATTCCCAACTCCTTCAGGCTGTTGGCAGATTATGCAGATTAGAGTAGCTTTCAAATGGGCCATCTGGCATACAGCCCACCCAGGGTCATGGGAGCATACTATGTACCGCTGTACTCCCTTTCTCAGCTGCAATGAGTGCGCCTCATCTGAGTGATGCAACACCTAGCAATTTAAATATTGTATAATGAAACCCTGAAAATTAGATACCATACCTAGAATTAGTATCAATATTACATACCAAAGTTCTAAATTTTCCCCCATTCGCATGGCTGGGAAGACAATTTGCAGGTCATTAATTGTGGCCTACTGACACACAAGAAAGCCACCCAAAGCTCCACATCCCCATTGAAATCCAGATTTTGTACATACCATAGGCATTCTCCTCCTTAAGCAAGATGGGAAGGCTAGATTCAGGGCCCTCCTGGACAACATGTAACACTGAGTTGCATATGGGTGACATTGCCCAAGAATGTAGGCAATATATAGTGGCAATGGCACTGAAGAGATGCTGGTAAAAGCTGCTGGCCCAAATTTTCAAAAAGGACTGGTGACTGGGTGTCCCAGGCTTTACAGGGGCCTGAGTTTCAGATAGTGCTGAAGACCCACCCTCTGAAAAATCAGGGTTCTCTAAGGTATCTCAACTTGGCCACCCAAAATCACTGGCGTTGGTGATGCAGGCCACATTCTGTGTGTGTCTGTTTTTTTTTTACTATGGCCACATCATACAAGTTTGTAAAGGTCACTTTTCGACTTCTTGTGTGCCCTGACTTTCCAACCCTCCCTCTTGAACAATCCTTTTCTATTCCTTTCTTTGCATTAAAAATAAGTTATTCTTAGGATGTCCCATTGACATCACCACTTTCTCCTACCTGTTCATTTTTCCAGCCTTCCCCCACCCCCCAGTAGCTAACAGCAATTTGTGAAATTATTTATGACCCTCACAACTGTTACTGGTTTGTCTCAGCAATTGGTTAGTTTATTCACATATATATATTTTCTCTTGCAAAAAAAATTATGTATCTCCAGATGCCCCTGTACATCTGTTACATACCGAGGATTATAGCTAGTGCTAGAGCTGGATGGGAATTTTGTGAGAGAGAGACAAAGACACACATACACACAATAGCCCAGTGGTTAGGGCACTTACCTGGGATATGGAAGGCCCAGGTACAAGTCCCTGCTCTGCCTGATTTGGAGTCAGTTTCTCTCTCACACAGTGAATATTTAATAATTCACACAAAGTGGAACAGCTCCACCAGTAGAGAGTCAGAGGTCTCAATTCTTGGGTGGTTTTCCTCTTGTGGTTTCCTTTTTTCCTGAAATTTCTCAAAAGGTCTTGGTTTTGTTCCAATGAGGAGAAAAATCAAGTTTCAAAAGCCCTAATTCCATCTGCTTAGAAAAGTTGAAGGCTCACACCTGAAAAATTAAGGCAGGACTATGGTGGGGAGTTGCCTATGCTGCTCAGCAGGAGCTAAACATGCTGAGTTTTGTATCAAGTATGGTCCTGATCCTACAAGTTTTTCCATGTAGGTGAATTCCTGACATAATTGGAGCTCTGCAGGGTCTTGTCCACATAGAAATACTTGCAGAACCATGGCTTGTACTGTGGCACATCTCTCACACCTTTCCTAGGAAAGGCATTTTATTCTGCTCTAATCTAATAGCTAGAACTGCAATACAACCTGTAAATCTCACCCCAGCACTCCCATAGTGCTTGAAACAGCACCTGTAGAATAATCACATCAGAACACATATTTCACTCTAGACCCAGAAATCTTTGGAACAAGTAGTTCCATTTGGTGACTAACATGGTGTTGGTTTGCCTCCATCTTACAGCATCTTTTACTAAATCATGTGCCATGAGGCTGACAACACACAGAATTTTGATACTGTATTTACACTCCAGAAAGTCAACAGAAGGGAAACTGCACTAGTGCATTTACTCCAAAGCTGGTGAAATCCTAGGCAGAGCAGGTGGAGGTGCTTACCTCTCCATAGGCACTGCCCCAGGGGCAGCTGCAATCATCAAGGCTGTTTTCACAAGGTTAAAAGCTTAGATCTGTAATCTCTGCCAGCCTTTGGGGCTCAGGGAGGTTTCCTGCAGACTTAGTTAGCTAAATGCAAACACAGATCTATCTCTAAGAACAAGAGGCCCTAATTAAGGCTGCCAACAGCAATCAGATGATGAAAACAAGCAAAATGTGAACTTTCTCAGGTAGCAGCTTGAGAGATTTTAAATGGCTCTACCTCACAGCCAGCTAAGCTCACCTCTGGGAAAGGCTGCAAATGGATTTGCTGGTTCACAGCTAACGCCTGAACTTCTAGTCTGGATTAAAAGCTAAAGTTCTCTTTGTTTGCCAAGATATTACTGCCAGCAACAGGCTCCTGCACAATGCTGCTACTGTCACTTTCCATGTGCACATATTCTCGCTTGGCATTTCATCAAAATCATTTTTCTCTGTCTCACAGAGAGTGAACCAAATCTCAGAGCATCTTGCTCGTAGGCGCCTTCCTACCCAACAGTAAAACATCGTCTCGTAGGAAGGGCAAAGGAAACAACTTTGAAATAAACCAATATAAATATGATTCAATGAACTGGCAAACTTTAGACTGACCCAGACAGCTCCTATCCTATCCTTTCTGATGTTCAAGCATTACCCCTATCAACTGCAATTTCATTTGCCTCCTGGCTTGAAACATTTGCTGAGAAACAGTCTTGAACTTGAGTTGCTACAGTTCCCTGGACAAATTATTATGTCCGATTTATACTCCTCTGCCCTACACAAGTTAGCAATCCTGGTTTGTGTCGTGGGCTCATTTAGGGCTTCCAGAAGAACAACAGAAAGGAGCAAATAATATCAGTAATTCATGAAGATACTTAGGAAAAATAATAAGTGGGGCTGGGAGGGGAAGAGAAATAAAGATAACTAGAGATTTATGAAATAACCATTGCTACACACATAAACTGTTAGAAAGCGCCATTTTGTGACACAAACTTATTTCTGGGTCAACATTTATGTATCATTGCAGTAATGATCTCTAAACTGGATTCCACTATAAAATGATTTGGGGTTCTTCCACCACCCCATGTGACAGAAAGCAAACTGTATTGCTGATTCTAGTGAAATTCCTCTGGTAACAAAGTGACCTGGTCATAGGAGAGTTGTGTTCTGAACTATACTTGAGATGAATAAGTAGAGACTGCCCTCCCTTTGGAAGCTCAGAACCAGAGGCTGTTGCCCAAATCGTTCTCTCCCAAACTGCACTGCGCCATACATGCTGCTAATAAATAGGTCTTGAGAAAAAGTGTAAGGAGAAAGTGGAAGGAAATATAAAAGGAACTTACCAGCTAGAAAACAGCAAGATACACCCCTGCCAGTTCCAAAATGGCTACTTTAGGGTCTGAGCTGTTTGGCTCTCCCCATTTTAAAGGGCCAGCCCCAGATATTGCATGCTGGGGAAAAGTTTCTAGAAGAAAATAACCCTGCAGCCAGAAGAATTAGTGGAATTCAGGAAGTCATCAATGTTGATGTGTTTAAAGAAAGGACTGCTATTGTTGTGCTTAGCCCCATCTGTCACAAATCTATTTTAAAAGAGACATTTTTGCATTTTTTTTCTTGCTGGCTGATTTGCCTGCTATGATGAAATTGCTAAGCTGGTGCAAGAACATCAAACAGTTTCAAAAATGGAAGGGGAACTCTGTGTTGTCTGCAAACTTAGGGTTACCATATTGCAGTCCTGGAAAAAGAGGACACTCCAAGGGGCCCTGGCTCCGCCCCAACTCCGCCCCCGGCACCGCCCCAACTCCACCCCTTCCCCAAAGTCCCTGCCCCGACTCCGCCCCCTCCCCTGAAGGCTCCGCCCCCTACTCTTCCCCCTCCCCTGCTTCCCGCGAATCAAATGTTCAGAGAACGGAGTGGTCTCTAGTAGTCAAAGACCCTTCTTCCCCGTCCCCTCCAGTCTATGTCTATCCTATTGCTGTCTAACCTGCCCCAGCTCCTCATCTGATTTCAACTGCCCCCCACTACCGCTCTGGATTCCTTGTCCCAGTTTCCTGGTCCTGTCTCACTCTCCTCTCTCTCCGCCCCCATCCCTCAGATGGGATGTTCGTTCCAGATTGGCAAAATTATAAGGCTTCCCAACATTTCAACACTTCCCATTCTAAATTTTCGGTTGCTTAACTATAGGCTAGTTCTGCCTACAACAAAGCATATTCAGAACCTCTGATTAAAGGGATTATAAGTGTAGCAACCTCCATCATAACTAGTCACCAAAGATTGAACCTGAGCCATCCAGACTTAAAAGCATGAGCTTCTACTACTTGAGTTCAAGCTATAACTCCCTTAGCTGGTAGCTATACAGTTATCCTCTAAAAATCCACCACAGGAGGGCACAAAACACATGTTGGACAGTGAATTACAAAAGTGCCAAATATTATTATTAGACCTGCAATACTTTTCACAATGAACATCAGCGCGGGATAAACTGGGAGTTTAAGAATATTTGGAAAACAATTTTAGAATAACATTCAGTGCTGATTTTATTTCAGCCCACATCTTAATAGTTTTGAATACAAGATCACAATTTTCAGCTCAGTTGGTCTGAACATGCAGAGCTTTAAAATTGCTATACTCTAAACTGTATATTAACTACAATTTTATAAACCTGCATGTCAGAGAACTGTGTGCCACTACTACTAGACAGTGGCACAAGGCAATTCAGTGTGAATCACAGAAATGTAGGACTGGAAGGGACATCAACAGGTCATCTAGTCAAACCCCTGCACTGAGGCAGGACTGAGTAATAACAACTAGACCATCCTTGACAGGTGTTTGTCTAACCTCTTAAAAAACTCCAATGACTGCTATTCCATAACCTCTCTAGGTAATTTGTCCAGTGCTTAACTACCTTTACAGTTAAGAAGTTTTTCCTAATGTCTAACCTAACTCTCCCTTGCTACAATTTAAGCCCATTGCTTCTTTTTCATGCATGTCCTGAGTGGGACGGGGGTGGGTCCAGGCAGTGGGATTGGGGGGAGGGAGGTCGAGGGAGTTGGTGGGTGTGTGGGGATGGACCGGGGGAAGCAGGGTGGAGGAACTGAGGGGGACAGGACTGGGACTGGGGGGGGGGCTGAGGGGGATGGGACAGGACTGGGATGGGGGGAGTAGGGTAGGGGCTGAGGGGAGCATGAATGGGACAGGGTAGAGAGAGCTGTGTAGAGTGGGGTGGGGCGGGGGAGACAATGGGGCTGGGCTGGGGAGGGTTGGGGAGAGGGACAGGGTCTGGAGGGGATGAGACAGAGGGGAGCAGTACTGGAATGGTGGGAAGTTGAGGGGGTGGGACAGCAGGGGGAGCGATGTGGGTGGGATGACGGGAGAGGCTGAAGAAGAGATTTGGGGTAGGGCAAGGCTGAGGGCAGTGGGTCTGGGGGAGCAGGGGGACTGTGGGGGAGGCTGTTGGAACGGGGGCAGGGACTGAGGGCAATGGGTTCGGGGTGGGAGGTACGGGGGGCCTGCGGGGGAGGCTGAGGGAACAGGGTCAGGGTGGGGCCTGAGGACAGTGGGTCTGAGGGGAGCCCCCCCAGAGGGACCTGCCAGGGGGCCAGGTGAGCCCAGCAGTGCTTACCTGGAGCGGCTCCCAGGAAGCATCCAGCAGGCAGGTCCCTCCCAGTCCCTCTGGCCCCTTCCTAGGGTTGGATCAGGTGGAGGGGAGGGGGGCTGGGGTGGGGGGAGCTCTCTGCCCGGCGACCGCTGCCTGCTGCCAGAGTCTACATGCCCCGCCCCGCTGCAGCACGCAGGGGAGTGAGACCTCCCTGCCTCTCTGTGTGCCGGGGCAGGGGCAGGGCTGCGCTCTGCAGGCTCCTGCCGGCCGGGGGGGGGGCCCCGTGGGCTGGCGCCGCCGCGCCGGGAGCTCTCAGCTGCGCGCTGCCCCAGGGCCCAGGGAGGGAAGGTGAGTGTTCCCCCAGCGCGGCTGCCCTGTCCTCGCTTTTGGGTCTTTAAATAGCCGTCCGGGGGGAAATCCCGGATATTTTTAGCTTTTTACAAATTCCCCCCGGACGGCTATTTAAAGACCCAAAAGCCGGACATGTCCGGGGAAACCCGGACATATGGTAACCCTAGCAAACTGTAATGCACTGGAATTTTTACAGTTAGCATACTTTTTAAACAAACATACTTTTATTATCTCTTGGCTTTTTTCCTACCCTTTTCTATCATTCTTCTCTCTGGTGGGGAATAAAAGAACTAGGTGATACAGTTACTTCAGTAATACACGATGTTTAGGTCTCCCTAGCCTGAGTTGTCTGTGAATTTAAGGGATGCGGTGAACAAGGTTACACTCACAATGTTGAGCCTAGCTTTGTGATTATTGCAGTATGGTAGCAATGAGGGCCCCTCTGTATAAAATTTCTATGTAAAAAAAAAACAAAAAAAAACCCTGTTACCTAATTAAAGATAAAGCTGTGTTTGTCAAGTCTGCATAATTCAGTGCTCTGATGTTCATGTTGAAAATTAGCTTCAGATGGGCTTAGGAATGCCAAGGAAAACATGCTTTGTTCTGACTCCCTTTGTTTCCACTCATGAGAGACTTGACATCACCCAGATTCTTGACACCCCCCTCACTCCTCCAAATGCACCTCAGTCTGTTCCTTGCATACTGGTGTTAGTTTCCTCGCCATCCCTGCTGTTCGATGCCCATTTCCTCGCTTGCTCCTGTCCCTGATTCCCCTGACTTGCAATACTGGCCAACTTTTGCTGAGACCTTGCTAGCAGGGCCGTCTCCAGGCACCAGCAGAGCAAGCAGGTGCCTGGGGCGACACATGCTAAGGGGCGGCATTCCGTCCATTCTTGGGGCGGCACAGTCCGGGCAGCTTTTTCTTTTTCTTTTTTTTCCCCTGCTTTGGCAGTTCAGGCGGCGGCAGTCCGAGCGCTTTTTTTCCCCCTGCTTCGGCAGTTGGGGGGGCGGCAGTCCGGGTGCTTTTTTTTTTTTTTTTGCTTGGGGCAGCAAAAATGGTAGAGCCAGCCCTGCTTGCTAGTTCCTGAATGAATGGTCCAGCTGGGAATCAGCAGGGGACAGATAGGTCCTGTGGGTTCAGGGGCTTGGAGGGAGAAGCAGAGAAGTGTTGTAGATTGGGATTAGCTTTGGACATAGCAGCTGGAAACCCTAATAGAGCCTCACACTCTCTGTGGATGCATCTGTGTATTCCAGATTGTCATGCAGCTGGAAATTGGCCAATTTTCTAGTTTAAAGCAAGTCACAATGTGTTTTACAATCCCAGAATTGTGATTGTTGCCAGCTTAAATCGCAGATGTTTGTACAGATGTCCCTCATTCATACTGCTTTGTTGTACTATATTGTACTGTATTACATTAACCTCAATGCTTAGGTAATACATAGTTATTGCATTAGTAGAGGCCAGAATGCTGACGCTAGTGACAAGAACTAGATGGGCAAATTTAACACAAAATATTCTGGTTACGTTTGTGTTTTTTCTTTTCCTGTGCCAATAAGCTTCTGTAATGTTGTCTATCTTCTACCAAATAAAAAGGGAAGGTGAAAAGTAATTTCTTATTATCCTGGACCAAACTTGTAACTTTCTAGAAATGTCATCACTAAAATTCAGAATCACTGGAAAATGATGAAAGTGATGAAACTGCTGGCATGAATGAAATGTGTTTGAAACATATCCCTATCCATATCCATGAGACCATATGATCGAAATCTGCTACTGACCAGAGTCTTCAGAAGGTTAAAATGTTAGGCCCATTAAAAAGAAAATGATTCATAAATGTAAGAATTGTCATGCCACATCAGATTAGATGCCCTCTAATCCAATATTCTCTCTGTGACATGTACAAATCCCTGTAATAGACAAATTTGGAAATAACAGGTCTCTAGGGGAACTTTCCTAACTCCAGGAATTTATGACCCAAAGCATGAGAGTTGATACCCCTTTAATTTTTAATTGTATCTCTGATAACTGTGGATGTTCTTATCCACATGTAATCCTTTTTTGAATTCTACTAAACTGTTAGTCTCAGAGATATTTTGTGGCTATGAGTTCCACAGGTTAATTGTACAATGTACTAAAAAAAATTTCCTTTTACCAGTTCTAAATCTATTGTCCCTTTCTGCTTCACTGAATGTCCCTTTGTTCTTCTGTAGGAGAAAAAAAAATACGAGCATGATTTCAGTTAAGGTAAAGTACTACTTAAGATGAGAGTGGCAGACTAATTCCCCAAGTGATCCTGGCATTTCTACAGTGGCTAGTGATTTCCATTTAATCAGCTGGGCTAACCAATTTGTCAGCTGGCCTCTAGCCTCTATCCCTTCTCTATGTTTGCTACAAATCTCATGGGACTTTGATGTTATTGGACCCTTCTCCAGCCTCAGTATATTTGATGTTAAAAATATGGTAAAAATAATAACTTAATGGGGTTAGAGTAAGCTCAGAGGCTCCCGAAGCTATTAGGTTTATAAGGAAGGTTGCAGACTTGATAAATACACATACAAAGCCAAACATGTTTATTCACCACTGGAGTTAACCCAAAGGGCTAGGAAAGATGTAGTGTTCCTGAGAGGTGTTACCAGATTTGCCCGTTACTTTGGGGTATGCTCATTTATTAGGGTTATTCTTCGGGGAGCGGGGGTCTGTAATTCTATCAATGTACTGCTTGTCTCATTTGTGTTTTCATATGGAGCTCTACTTCTCCCTTCTGCAAGTCTCCTCCCAATGGAGCTATCCTGCAGGACCTAGGTTCCCCAGGGCTTGGTTCCTCCAGCCTCAGAACCCCCGCACCCCCCCCACACAAAGTCTGAGTGAACCGGGTCAATCAGCACTCCCCTTATATGCCCCTGGACTCAGTAGTCTGGGTCGAGCAGCACTTCCAAGCTGCCACCCTCGTATGTCACAGGTTCAGCACATCCCTATCCCCACTGTCACGTTACAATTGTTCTGGTAGTAACCCACTTGATGAGCAACCCCCCAGTATTTTTGGGTGCTACAGGGATCGTTAGCTCAGGTAAGAGGAGTGTTGCTGCACAGTAAAGGGGGAAGCCAAAAACACAAAAGAATAAAGTTCAAAGAGAGAGGGAGGGAAGCAACCGTGAAAGTTATTTATTGAATAATAGTGATAACCATACAAGGAGAGCCTAAACAAACATAACAGTTACATTATAAAAGATTACAAAAGTCATATATAGAAAACTATACCTGATCAAACAAGTCAGGGTTAAAAAGTTATACCTGAGGTAGAAAAGAAAACAGAGAGAGAGAGAAAGAGAGAGAGAGATGGGGTCTCACCACTCCATGAAACTTGAACTGGTTGGGGTTCCCAGGTGATGCTGGTAGCTCAGGGTGCTGAGTGCTGGAGACAGGCAGAGCCCCCAACACTATCAGTCAGGAGAAGATGAAGTCCCAGTGGAGCTGATGCAGAGTTTGGATCCAGGCACCAGAACACTTACTTGAGCGTGGGTAGGGGATTTTTGTAGAGAAACAACAATGGTTCAAGGGAGAACACTAGATTTGTTTATGGGTAAACTGATGACTCAAGGGTTTTCTTTAGGCTAGACAATAGGAACTGATCATTCCTGGCTATGGGTTGTGTTCCTTCAAGGGAGCTCACAATACAATTAGGCAGCTTCAGTATTTTGGATATCAATCAAGGATTCATTACTAGAATTGGTCTGATACCTGCTGAGCTGGGTGTGTGCAGGCTTAGGTTCATTAACATCTGGAGCAGAGATCCCTCATGATGCAGTGCTTCCCTGCTTTTCTGGTCCCAGAGTTCAGTGCGGTTTTTGCCGTGGAATCTCTGTTCTCCATTCTGTATGCTAAAGGGGATGCCTCCCTGTCCCATCTTTGATGCAGATGAGGCTAGGGGCGGTGTCTTAATCCTATTACCATTGCCGGGAGGGGTTTAGGTGCGTCTCCCACTGCCTTTTCACTGCTTTCTGTAAGTCCTTCCTCTGATCGGTTTTGGTTCAAGCAGAGGCTGGGAGCGAGGGGGTGTCCTTCATGAGTCAGACAGGCTGGATACTGCGCCCTGGTTCCCCAAGAACACAGAGATGACTGGTATCAGAGGGGATAAGTGTGGACGCTGGCAAACTTGCTGCAAGATTATTAAACAGATCGTTATAGCAATCAGCAAATGCCTAAGGCCTTGATCCTGCAAAGATTTAAGCACATACTTAACTCTGAATGACATTGTTCGCATGCTTAAAATTAAGCCTGCACATAAGCCTTTGCAGGATTGGGGTCTAAAACACTGGCATGACTCCTCCCCCTGCAAGACACCCACCCACGCACACTATGTATGTTAAATAATCACAAATCTTGTGAACTACCTTTGGTCAATTTTTAGGCTAGGGAAAAAGGAGAAATGTTGCAGAGTAGGAAAATGGGTTTTATTTTACCAGGAATGTTTTATTCACTCACTTCTTCAAACCAAAATAGAAGAATTCTGGAGAAATGTCAGCATATAACCCAGATTTAGTGGGTTTAACAATACTGCATGAACCTCTTCACACAGCTCTAGGGGGATAAGTACAATGTTAAGATATTACAGTCATCTATCTTTCTCCCTGTTACACATTTTATGCCATATACTGCCTTCAATCCATGCATGGAACTCAAATTGATGTCAAAAGGAGCTCTACTGTGATGACACTATGTGGCCCTCTATTTATAAGTAGAGTCTATACATTGCATAAATGCTCTCTAGTCTTTTTCCCATCAAACTCTGCTAATGTATTACCAGAATTTATTTGCAGCCCAATTGTACCTTTCCTTTGTTTTAAGATGACATATTATACAGCAACAGAACTAAATGTACCTTCCTGAAAATGCATGTTATACCAATCAACTTAGAGAATGGAGTAGCTCTTGGTTGTACACATAGATTTGTTGACATTAGGCAGGTATATTTTAAAGGTACTGGAAGGTGTTTTAGGAACCTGACTCCAATTAACTTTAATGGCCCTGAAGCAGCACCCTTCATTTTTCAATATGGTGTACGGGGAATCAGACATATGCGGGATTATAGTCTGATGTCAGTGACAGCAGTGTAAATCAAAGGGTAACTCGTCTGAGTTCTGTAAAGCTACCGCTGATGTACACTGCTGTTACTGAGATCAAACTCTGGCCAGCAGTTCCTGAAATTATTCAATACAACATGCTTCAAATATACTCCAAAAGATAATGATACAAGCTTTTATTACTACAGGTAATTTTATTTAGAAAAGGAATATACTGCTTTGTGGGCTTGGTACCGTATATTTATTATGCATAAATAAGTTGTTTACCTTCATTAAAAATGCTATCCCTGGCTTGACTTGATTCCAGTATTTCCTATGCAAATCACTTCTTTTCCAAATTAATCTTGCAGAAAGAAAAGGGAGGTATGCATGAGGGGGAGGAGGGGAACCAGTGATGTTTATTGGTCTGAGCACTCCAGTGAAGGGTTTGGACATGAAGGAACAAGCTGATGAATATTTTATTAGGTGAAACAGGAAAGCAAAGTAAAATTGGATCCTAAGCAGAAAACAAAATCGCAAGATAAACTCTTTATGCCAAAAGTTAAAGTTCTCCATTTGCTTTTGACTGCTGCTGTTTTTATTATTAAAGCTTTTGCTGAGCGTCTGAATTTTGATGTTAACATATTTGTCACTATCTTTGTGGAAGGGAAAAATATGTTGAATGGCACAGAAAAACAAACTCATAAATTTCAGCCCTAAGTATCTGTTTTAATGTATTATTGTACTTTACTGGCAATACTCCACCAGCAAATGTCTTTTTATTATTGTATCCCCTCTTTGCAATAAAGAGGAATCCCGTTGACTAGCTTCCACTTGGGGAAATATGAAATCATCTTTTCTTGCTGGCTGTGGGCAAAAACTGAGTCAATTTCTAAACCAAGCTGGAGTTACAAAAGTGTTCTCTAGGAAAAAAAAAGTATAGTAGTACATTTCATAAATCCCCCCTAGATACATAAAGCAAAATAATTCCCAAGTAGAAAAAAGACCAACAAGGAAAATGTATTAACCTAAATCAGATATCGTCCCACCATATGACAAAGATTTTTTTTTTTTTTTGAACATTTGGAAACAAGTCGATTTCAGTCTAAGACATTATGACAAAAGGCTGAAGTCTTATGTAGTATGATAGGAAGTTAAATGTTATGGACAAATAGCCTCATGCTTTTAGCCCAGTCTTCAAGTCCTTATTCAGAATAATTTCCATTGGTTTCAATGGAAGTTTTGCATGGATAAAGATGGCAGGATTTGGTTTGTGGTACTAACTCCAAACCACTGACCCCCCCCCCCACCCCCCACTGGTAAGGCAACTCCCATCTTTTCATGTGCTGTATATTTACTGTATATCTACTGTATTTTTCACTCCATGCATCTGATGAAGCGGGTTATAGCCCACGAAAGCTTATACCCAAATAAATTTGTTAGTCCTTAAGGTGCCACAAGGACTCCTCATTGTTTTTGCTGATACAGACTAACATGACTACCACTCTGAAACTTTAGTGTGTTTCAAGTCCCATATAGGCTTGGTAAAAAGCAAATAAAACTCAAGGCAAACAAAAAGAGAAACTGATCCGAACCTGTTTAATGGAAACACATACTACCACGAAGTGTCTTGTGTGAGAAAAAAAGCGACAAACAAAGCTGCAGATATGGTCCCAGATTGTCATGTCA
Organism: Terrapene triunguis; assembly: GCF_002925995.2. Taxonomy (NCBI): domain Eukaryota; kingdom Metazoa; phylum Chordata; order Testudines; family Emydidae; genus Terrapene; species Terrapene triunguis. The sequence goes on from NW_020664444.1 coordinate 26,417,684, forward strand.
CAGCAATACATGCAGCAACAGAATCTACACCCGCCAAATGGATTGCAAAGTCAGGGTGAGGGCATTTTCCTTGGGAGCTGAGCAGTGCAACATCAACATGCAGTATGAGAGACATCAATAAGGACCCAATTGTTATTATAATTGATAATAAACAGACGCTGAAAAGAAACAATTTCCATTTTTTAAATACCCTTTCCACTGAAGCAAATTTGTGACTGGCTATTGGATTTCATTATGGAACAATCCCACTCTCTTAAAAGAGAATACAGATGGCTACATTAATGTCTGAGAATCTTGTAACAGGCAATAATTTCCATCAATATTTCAGTGCACATACCCACATCTCCTATTGTAATTGCTCTCAACTAGTGGTTGGCATGAATGCATTAATGATCTCCAAGGACCCAATATAAAGTCCAATGGGATATAAAGTTGACTATGCAGCATCACATTGTTCTGTTCGGAAAAAAAACTGTTGATGGTTTCAACCCAGTTCCCAGTGGACAGGAATCAGTGTAATCATAAAAGTCATTGGCACTAATTGGTGGTCCTCCAGGTTAGATCTGGAGCATGTTGCAATGATCTTTAGGGAAACTTGCACTGCTCTGGCCAATGCTGTACCTGCTTGGTTGATAAATAGAGGGTTTCAGTCTCCAGGGCTGTGAATCTAACATGATTTACGAGCAGTAAATTCAATAAGAAATAAAAAGATCTGTAAATCCCTATACAGAGTGAGGGCAATGGCTCTAGAGAAGAAAGAATGCGGATTAACTATATTTGCTTTATCCCGTGTAGCAATTCTTCTTTAGGGATCTTCCCCCACACCAATAACTATCTGCACCTCTACCAAATGCAAAATCCCATCACCCTAGGCCTGCATTAGAACCACATTGGGCCTGATCCAAAGCCAATTGAAATCAATGGGAGACTTTCCCTCACTACATCAGTTGCTCTTCTGATGGTCAATTCTGAAGGGAGTTCCATCACTCATAACAGATATAGTCACTGATGCCTGAGCCCGACAAACTTCCAATACAAAATGTGATTTTCTCTAGGCATGTCTAGTTACAAGCATCTAAGCTGTCTAATTTAATAAACAACAGTAAATTCTTTTTTTATAAATGACAACTTAATACAAAGTGTTGCCAGCGCTCTAAGAATAAGAGCCGGCACTGAGCTGAGTTCCAAAATCATAGTATCAGAATCTTCAAAGTCTGCGAATGGCAGGCAAATGCTGAGCCATTTTCTTTAATTTGTATTTATTGACTGCACTCATTTCAGAATCTAATCCTGTAATTTCAGAGGAAACTAGAAACAACCTTCAATTTTCTGAAGTGCATTTGTTAAAGTACATTTGCAATGCCAGTTTCATTTCTGTATTTTCTGTATAGTCAAAATGCCATGTTATAATGACAAGTATCTTTGCAATGTCAGATGAAAACAAAAGACAGTATTTGGGAGCTCCTATAATGGCCATTTATTATCTGGCTTACACAGCCAGTTTCTCTGGGATTCTGGTCATCTGGGATTTGCAATAAGTGGTGTGACGGTGACTGCAGGAGATGTTATGGATGCCAAATCACTATAATGATAGTGGCTATGTTGTCTCAGCCAGTAAATGAAAAGAAATTTTAAAATTTCATTTGTTGCAAATACTGCCACAAATCAGGGGCTGGAACTGAATGACATATTTCTATTTCTAGGCTTTAGCTAGCAACTATTGCTTAAATATTGGACCTATGTACAGCAAGTTTCATGGGATTTGGTATTCTGTGCTTTCTGTCCATACAGGACAAGTAGGGTGCTCAAGCACGTTGCATGGAGAATACAGACAATCCATACTTAAGGCCCTGATCCTGCAAAGATTTAAGCCTGCAAGTAACTTTAAACACATGAGTAATCCTGACTCCCAATGAAGTCATTGAAATTTCTCTCTATTGACATCAACCCTAAATACTAAGGGTAGCACTTAATATGACCATTAGGCAATGCCCCTCACCCATCTCATTTTCTCCATAGTTTAGTACTGAATATATCTCCAATCCTGTTTTATTTTTTTAAGGACTATCATAGCATACAAAGTTGAATTTGGGAGCGATAGGGCCTTATTATTTGCATTTTTTAGTTACAATATTTGAGATTTGGTAGTTTTTCCCACTTCATTGCACATGAATTTCAATTGGATTGTTCAAACTGATCATGAATATTTGACCACTTGAATTTTATTTTTATTACTGTTTATTAATTGTATTGCAGTAGTATCTAGGAGCCCCAGTCATGGACCAGGACTCCCCTGTAGTGGGCTCTATACAAACAGAACAAACCAACAGTCCCTGCCACAAAGAGCTCCAAGTACACAGGTGAATTTGAAGCACAGATGTTTGGGTATTTGCAGAAAGCTATTTTTGAATTGTATATTAACCGTTTGTTACACAACCAAGACAGCACAAATGGGAAACCTTGCAATCAGTTACACATGGAACTGTTTGGAAGATTTTACTATTTTCAGTAGAATTCCTCATTGTGGATATTGGAAATGTTGCTGGAAACATCAAAATCTTCTCAAATGTTAGCGTGAAGGTCTTTACCTGGTCCACTGTGGAAATGCAGACTCTGATTCAGTTTCCTTCTTCAGTGTCTGTATTTAGCCTTCCAACTAAATTAAAACGTCACCAGTTCTGGGGTAGCAGAAGCCAAATTAAGTGTCAATAAAGGATAAGTCTGCCCCAGTCTTTGCCCGGGTCATAGGTGTCTTGCTGGAGGTTTGCATTCAGTTCCCACCTCTCAGAGGCTCCTTTAAAAAGCAAGCCCTTCCTGGCCTCTTCACCCAAGGATTTCTCCTGTATCTTGTTCCAGGTGTCTCCCATGCCAGGCTCAACAGAAATCCATCTATCTTAAGGTGTTCTCTACCACTGAAGTATCTGAGCATCTTCCAGTTTTTAACGTATTTCTCCCCACAGCACCTTTGTGAGGTAGGGCAGTGCTATTGTCCCCATTTTACAGATGGAGAACTGAGGTACAGGGCAATGAAATGGCGTGCCCAAGATCACACAGGCTGTCTTGTGGAGCAAGATCTGAAACCCAGACTCCTATGGCCTTAACTACTGGACCCTTCTTTCTCTTTCAGCACAAAATCCCCTCAGCCAACAACAGTTCTACTCAAGATGCCTAAAAGACTCTTCCTCAAGTTGCCACAGCCTACCATCTGCCACCAATCTCCAGAGTTCTGTACACTGCTGATGTGGCTTCAGTTCCAGTTCTAACAGCTGCTGCCCAAGCATTTGCAGGAGAATTACTAACAGTTCCAGTTTCTGATCCTTCCACATCTCCTCCTGTTCTGATGAAAGGGAGGTTTTTTATCCTTGCCCCCTACCCACCATCCCTGTCCCATCCCTACAGTCCCATGATCCCTGTGATAACTATGATTCCCAAGGATTTCTCAAGGCAACAACTAGGAACTAACTAGAACAGCATCTGGAATTTAACTTATAGAGCCAGTGCTTTCTGTTACAGGTATTATGGGGGGAGGGATAGCTCAGTGGTTTGAGTATTAGCCTACCAAACCCAGGATTGAGAATTCAATCCTTCAGGGGGCCATTTAGGGATCTGGGGCAAAAAAAAAAAAAAAAAAAATCTGTGAGGGACAGTACTTGATTCTGCTTGTGAAGGCAGGGGACTGGACTCAATGATCTTTCAAGGTCCCTTCCAGTTCTATGAGATAGGTATATCTCCATATATTGTATTAATGTAAGTGTACAACTATAACTTATGCTAGTGTTATATGCTTTGTATTCCATATGATTGTAATAGTCACAAGTCAAATATTCTGCAGACAAAGAATTATTAACTAAAGAAATCCACTAAAATACTAATTTAGGAATAAATTAGATTTTCACAATCTCTTCTCAGACAATTTTCCAACAGAAAGCAAGTGACATTCACTGAAGAAGTTATCCATTGTAAATTATTCTCTTTGTTTTAATTCCTGATTGTCGCAGCCCTATGCTCTGTCATAGCGTCTGGATGACCAATTGTTGGTCAGAAGGTTACATCGGTGTCGTGTGCAACACCTTGGTGCCGTGTGCAGCGCCTTGGTGTCGTGTGCAACACGTTGGGGCCGTGTGACCATTCTCGAACCTTCCGCCTGGTCAATTGTGGGTCACATTGGTGCCGTGTGCATAGGCTTAGTGTGCCGTGTGCATAGGCTTAGTGTGCCGTGTGCAGCATTTGTTTACGTAGAGGGCACCAGCTCGGAGCCTGGTTGGTGTAGGAGCGGGGAACCAATCAGATGCTAGCACATGCAAGGGTCTTCGAACAAAACTATGTCCCTTGCCTAAATCAGCAGGAGTGTTCGCGTGTTAGCTGAAAGGCCTGATCACTCTTTCAGCCAGGATCTCCTCCGGATTTAGCTAGCTCGTGTCGTGTAATTTTGGGTTACATCTCATCATGTCCTTGATGTCTGTACTGCTGGTTAGCTGCGCCTGGAGTGTGGTATGCATATATTAATTTTTGTAGACATTCTGTTGGTTAGGCCCTTTTTCTTTATTACTTGGTACCAAATCTCATGTAGAGTGTATAGAGGGCAAATTGTTACAGTTTTGTATGCTTGTTCTGGTTTTTGGTAAATAGTTGGTTGTAAATTATCCGATTCCTTGTTGTTAAATGTATATAGCTTGTTTTATATTACTGCTTTCTTGTTAAGTGTACATAGATTGTTTTATAGTGCTGCTCTGGTAACAGTTTTGGTTGGTTACTTGTTCCTATTTCAATTAAGTTTATACTGTTAGTTGGTAAAAGTGCTCCTCCCCAGCCCAAGTTGTGATTTTTTCCCCATTAATAAACGGCCACCTGTTTTTGAATTGCAATCTGCCTCTGTCTCAATTTTCCCCCTTCCACTCGATCCTCATTCGAACCTGTATTGGTCTCGGACACTGATAAGTCAGGGTCCATCCTTGCATCTGAAGATCAGCACATAACTCCTTCTTTGGCTTCCCCAGATTTGACCTGCTGATTTCTGGGCTGATCACCATATTCATCCTCACTCACAGTATGCAGCCACCACAGCATGCAGTGGCCATGCACACCCTGGCTTTGGATGCTAATGTGAGATGTGAGAGATAGCTGCCTTGAAAGCACAACTGACTGGGACAGGTTCCCCAAAGGCCATATATCAAACTACCCAACGCCAACTGGCCCTGTTCACATGGAGCTATTTAGCCCTGAGACAAAGCTAGTGGCTTATCCACAATCACTCACCCCTGGCCTCAGACTGCCCTCTAGTACATCTGAGATGGCAACTGTTTGTACTTCTGCAATTCCCCTACCCACCACTGGGGCTACCTAGTGAGCACTATGCTAGCGTTTACACTAGCACAGGGGTCGGCAACGTTTGGCACACGGCTCGCCAGGGTAATCACCCTGGCGGGCCGGGCCAGTTTATTTACCTGCTGACGCGGCAGGTTCGGCCGATCGTGGCCCCCACTGGCCGCGGTTCGCCGTCCCGGGCCAATGGGGGCGGCGGGAAGCCGCGGCCAGCACATCACTCGCCCACGCCGCTTCCCGCCGCCCCCAATGGCCCAGGACGGCGAACCACGGCCAGTGGGGGCCACGATCGGCCGAACCTGCCGCGTCAGCAGGTAAATAAACTGGCCCGGCCCGCCAGGGTGATTACCCTGGCGAGCCACGTGCCAAACGTTGCCGACCCCTGCACTAGCAAATACCAGGGGGGAAAAAAATCAGGATTGATGAAGCTCTATTTCTGCATGCTTTCTCTGTCTGAGTACACAGACCATTCCTGATTGTTTCCCCAATATATGAACGGGTGGGAAAGCAAAGACCTAAAAGCTGAGCTAAAATTCAGGCTATTTTCCAGAACTGATATGTCCCACTGACAAACAGATCAAAGATTTTTTTAATGTAACTTTGGGTATTGTTAAGATTCTGTGTTTGTCTTCATTCTCTTCAATATTTTGCTTTTAACAGACAGATGAATGGGATAACTTGACTTGATCCATCGGTCCTGCTAAAGCACTGACTTCTTTAACAGCAATCATAAATGGTTTTGAGATATGAAACAAGTGTTCTAGCATGGTCCACTGAACAGAATGGAGAACAAAGCCTTCCTCAGTGTCATCGTGCATGATATATTTAATGATTGCTACCGTACATTCTGATCAAGAATGCTTTTAGTCATGTAGTACATGGAATTCCATCTTGTTTATATACCCTGAATTAGCTGGAGAGACAGAAGTACTTTGTTTTTCTGGACTTATTCCACTGAACTAAGTCTCACTGTGGTGAGATGCCTCTCTTATTATAGACCCAAAGTTTCCTAGGCACACCAGTTCTGCTCTCCTTTTTGTTGTGGCCAATTAGTTATGTAAAAATCAGAACGTTTTGGTTTTGAGTATTTTTCTTTGTTTGCTTTTTTGTAATATAAACTAAATTTAAAAACAAAAAACCACTTTGAAACAAAACATTCCAGTCTGAAAATGTCAAAACAAAATGTTTGACACTATTGAAATGCTTCCTTTTGATTTCTTTTCTGAAACAAAATTTGGTCGAAATAGACACACACTTGCAGAAAGTTTCGATTTTGACAAAGCAGCATTGTCCTGGCCTTGCAGGAAGACAGACAAGATGCAATGGTTGTGGTTTAATTAGGCTGCAGCTTTATTCACTTAACATATTGAAGAATACCTGGTAATAAATCAGAATGCAGGTCAACATTTTTTCCTAATATTTTCCACCTATTTGGGAGAGCTGCTGTCAGCCCTCCCTCTTTCCAGCCTGGTCCCAGCCTGTTGCTCAGACCTATCACCCTCCCCTCATATGAGAGTTTGAGGGAGGGGGAGGTATTTCCCCACTGTACCGGACATTAAAGGACCCAACACTCCTTTTTCTGGCTTCCAGAGAGGATACCTTCCCCTAAATCCACTTCCAGCTCCTGTTTATCAGAGAACCATATCCCCTCTGTAATGAGTACTTGCACTGCACACCTGCCAGTTGTGACATCTTGTATTAGTAAATTGAGATATCTTGACCTAACCTCTTAACTTACCTCATGAGGTCCCAGACCTGCTGTGGGGAAGGTGAAAAATCCTACTTTGTCTCAGTCAATCTGATGGTAAGGGAAACATTTCTTCCCAGACCCAAAAGGAAAAAAAGGCAACTAGCACAGTGCCCACAGCAGATCTTTAAAAAGTCCTTCTCGGATGCCATTCATGGCAGGGTGGGTGCTGCTGACCAGATCGGTGAGAGAGATGACAGAGTTGGTTCCTTCCTGAAAGCATGCAATATTAATACCCTTCCCTCATCCCTCACCTTGTCCGGCAACTTCCTATTCTCCCCTTGGCTCTGCTCAGGTAAGTCCTTCCCTCTTTCTCCTTTCTTGTAACCCAAATTCAGTAGGGACACTTAAACAAACACCCAATCCTTTTTTTTCCTGCTGGCTGGACAAAGACCCATCACATTCAGCTGCAGAGAGTACATTTTCTGATGAAAAAACGTTGTCGGAAAATTGTTGACCAGCTTTAGTAGCAATATACATTTGTTTCTCTTCCATGTGTAGGTGATAGTGAAATAACAGTAATAATAACAATAATAAAAAACATGTTGAGCCCAAACCTTAGCTGGTGTAAATTGATGTAGCTCCACTGACGTCAGTAGAGCTGTGGGGATTTACACCTGCTGTGGATCGGACCCTCTGTAGCTGTTGTGTAAATGAAAGTTCCCAGACCTGTAAAGAACCAACTCTTGCTATGTTGCAGTCAATGTGTATCTAATACATTAATTCACTGGTTTCTTAGGAGTAACTGTCCATTTAGTGGAAAACAAATGGCTCATCATTTCAGAAAAGCCAATGATCAAAGTGTTCAGTTTAGCCTACCCTGGCTGAAACAGCCCCTAAAGGTGACAAATACATTATTTCAGATTAAGACAAAAAGTGATGGGGGTAGGCGGAAGAGAGAAGTCACATACAAAATCCTTGAGCCTGCTTGCTAAACTTTTGTAAACCAGGAAATCATGTTTTAGCATTCCATCTGCTAGTGAGGAAATGGTTTCCAGCAGTTGCATGGATGCTTGCTATAAACGTTCAGAGCACTGTTCACTCTTATTAGAGTGGAGTTGCATTGTGTTTCACACAATTTTCATACACTTGGTTTTCATCCCTCTTTTTGTTTTTGTTTTTTTGTTTTTGTTTTGCTAGAGAAACAGAGAGAAATGTGTTTTTATTGGAGAAGACCCTTAGCTGGTGTAAATGGTCATAGCTTGAACTCAATGACAATTTACAGTAGCTGAGAATTCTGCCCCATTACCTCTAAGGAGGACTTAATTAAAATATATACACCTCTACCCCGATATAACGCTGCCCTCGGGAGCCAAAAAAATCTTACCGCGTTATAGGTGATAGCAAGTTTGATCCGCCGGAGTGCACAGCCTGCCCCGCCCCCCCATAGCACTGCTTTACCGCATTATATTCAAATTTGTGTTATATTGGGTTGCGTTATATTGGGATAGAGGTGTATCTGTCACAAACAGATGCATACAGACAACATATCCAAATATGATGGTGCTTTTTTGATATAATTTGGAGATTTTTTTCCCTTCTATTCTACCACTGATAATTGAGCTAGTTCAGGTCATTCATGATCATAGCAACATAAGAGACAGAAAGGGAAAAGAACTGTTAAATAATCTACCTAAATTAGGGAAATACTGATATGATCTCTCAATTCTCCATCACCAGAGACCCAGTCTGGGACTAATTATTCAGCCATTAAATATGTTTGTCATATTTTGTGTGACAAATAAGAGTGAAAAGAGACTAAAGATATATTTCTGTGTACTGGTGGGATCAAAACTTGCAGTCAAGACCAGCTTCTGATTTTACTACAGCTGAACAGCACTTAGCATCTACTTGTTAGAATTTATTTTAAACAATAGCCTGCGCTGTTGAAGAATGACGTGGTGACAGGGGATAATTTCCTTTCAGTAACAAAGGCAAATAGTTTAACTGAAGGTAACTAGTGTGTCCTACTCTATGTGTTGAATAAAACTCCCATGGAGTGGAGTGGGAAACTGGCCTATAGGCAGATCATTGGTAGACAGTCTCTTTGCACATCAAACCTGGGACTAACATCTGTTATCTGCTTACATCTCCTGCAGGTGACTCATGGAGTTATAATTCAGACACCAAGGCAGTCAAAACAGCACAGTACTGTGCCCCTCAGCTCTGTGTGGTCCTGGAATGAACTGCACAAGAACATCAGCAATTAGCTGTGTACCCACTGTGGCAAACTTCAAAGCTTTGTTCCAGCATGAGAGCTCAAAACACAAATATTCATGTATATGTCCTAAATCAAACTGACCTTCTTCCATTACACAGTGGAACCTTCTCTGTATTTGCATAGGTGGGATAGCTGAGCACAGGGTCTGACTGTAATGTCATACAGGTTACATTAATTAATAGATACAGTCAACATTTTTCAACATTTCAAAATTATAATGAAAAACTGTCATAATTTTGACAAAAAGGAGGGAAAATGTTGTTGATGTCTCCCCATCCCCATTTATGATGTTACCTGAACTCCTTGGCATTCTTCAATAAAAGACATGAAGTCTGATCCCTGCAGCTTCCCTTGGAATATAGTTGTGCTATAATGAATTAACCTGAGTGAAATAAACTACAAGCTGTCAAGGAGCCTAGAAAAAGTCTCTCATTTGGGCATTTTCCCTTGGCTTATTCATGTTCTAGAGGGAAATCTCTTTGGAAATTCCTTTGCTTTATGCTAGGCCTCCAAGAATACTATTTTACCCAGGGACCATGTGGATTCCAACTTCAGCATCTTTGCCAGCATCCCCAGCACCAGGGGGTAGATGATAAGTCTATAAACTACTGTTCTTTTCTTTTTGAAAACTGTAAGCTAAAGATCCAGTTTGTTTACATCGACTCCCTCATGAGCATCCATTTTGCAGGCTGTCTTCTTTGCGCATTTTCAACTTCTTCAGTTAAGTTAAACAAAGGATCTGCTCTATGAATGATGGTTCTTTACTCAGATTATGTTCTGTTCCTTAATTTTGCAGCCTGAAAAAGTAGTTGGTATCCTCAGAATTTCTCTAACCTTTCTTTTATTCACATTACAGTGCAGTAACAGGTAATCAATTACCACATGCTGATGCCTCATGAAGACCCCTAAATCTTGTATCGACAGTTCATCACAGAAGGCAGGGTGGTGGTTGGTTTTTTTGCCACTTTCTATTTAAATGATTACTTTGTACAAAGCTATCTCACAGTATCTAAATTGTTTGTTCACTCTCCCTGCACACCTGAAAGGGAGTTTACATTATTTTATATCTTAAAGGATTTAACTCTTTTTTAAAAAGAAGACAGTTTTAAAGTATGTAGGCTCATCTCCAGACAAGAAAATTATTTGATAAATGTAAAGATCAGTAACATGCTTATCAACTTTTTGCATCTCTTTCTATATTGTCAGTGTTCAGGAGAGAGAGAGAGAAAGCACGTTTCAGTTCTTTTAAGGGGTTTCATTTCACATGATGGGACTACACAGCACTAATTCATTAACAGATTATCTGTATAAATCCACACAATAATCTGTTTCTAAAAATCTAAATCATTATATTGAGGCTTTTAAAATTGCTAGAGAAGACTTGTGAAACTAGTTACACATATCATTCTTACAAATTTCACAGAATTCATTTTGATCAATGCCAAGGTACAGTGAATGTAAAATGAATTCCTAATGAAAGCGTGCACACGTGTGCGCACACACACACACACACACACACACAAAACAAAAACCCACTCACAAATCACCAGCAGGGCACATCAACATCATGTACTATCGACCACATTTCTCCTATTAGGAAGCATCATCAGTCCACACAGGAAAAAAATTGGAAGTAGAAAAACTGACACAATTAGAAATTTGTGGGAGTAATCAGCTCTGAGATGGAAAAAAAAAGGTAAAGTTTTTTACCGTCTAAGGCTCACTTTCCATGTAACGATGGTGCTATGACATTTGCGACAAACCATAAGAACACAATAAATGTGATATACTGAGATAGCTTTTTGGCAAACCTTTCCTCTCCTTGAACTCTAAACAAGGACTTTTTTTTTCAGTTACAGATACCTCCCAAGTATTAAAATATAGTAATTTGATTTGGATTTAAATTGTTGTGTAATAATGAATCTGTATTCTTTAGAGAGGCTGTGACTATTTATTTGGAAATGAGAATTATGACCCATCATTAATCAAGAGTGTTCACTGAGCCTTACGTAAAGGTCAGTTAGTTTCAGCATTAAATACAAACCTTCTATATCATGCCTCAATTTCATTCTCACTATTGAAACTAACATTGAGAGCAGATGAGTAGGTTAGAGTACAAAGGGTGGAAACCATTATGAGGAAATGAGTTACTGTAGCAGTTGCTTCTGTGTTAAAGGACTTAGGGGAAATTTGTAAAGGAAAGAAAAATAAGAGTGAAACTTGAATCTGTTTTCAAGCATTTGAATCCTTGTTGATCATCAATTTTGTCTGTCTGATTCTATCATGTGCTGCCACTGCCTTCCTGCAGTAAACAAAGCAGTTATAAGCTACCCAAAAGTGGCACTTTCCTACTCAGTATCACTCATTCATGTGTGACCTTTCGGCATAGCAAATTATTTTAACAACAAAAAATGTTTTTAGGTCTTTAGCTCAATAGACCCAATACAGCTATGGATGAGAGAGTTAGGTTTTATTCTGCTTCACTCGTCAAGATTAAAATGCAGCATTGTTATCACTGACTGAGGCATGTGGTTCATATCCAGACCTCAACTTCCCCACAAGGCAAGAGAGTTTGGAACCAATATTCTAGTGATGGCTTAAGGACGCAGCAATAACCAGCTTGACTTTCAGATCCCAGGTGTGGCCTACATGGCAGCAGTTAGAAAGATGATCATCTTTACATTTCTAAACAAAAGAACTTTTATCCTGAAGTAGCTAAAAAAAAATATTTAGAACCTTAAGGGATTATTTTTACAGTCATTTTTTCCTATTTTTAATGACACGTAACAGGGTGACAGACAGTAGGACAATAGCAATGCCAGGGTTTTTGAGTCATCCTGAAGGCAGGTGCTTAAACCCTGCAAAAAAGATGCAGTGTAATTAGTGATGAATCAGACTAACATCTTGTTAGCTCCAAACAATAAGAAGAGTTGCAGTATTTCTCTGGACAAAGGGAAGTAGGCGCTGTGAGAAAGCTCCCTAGGAAAAGTCAGGTATGGGGAGAAAAGTTAGGCTAAGGTTTTCATCTGGTGGTTGTTATTTGAATTACCAGTAAAGTCAAACTCCAGGAAAGGGATTTATTTGGACTACATGCAGGGTGTGTATATTCTGTTCAGATCAAGACTGGAATTGCACCTGTTTATGCTGCATTTTAAGCTGCCAGTTTCATTGACCTGTTCATCAACCAGTATAATACATGACAGTGACACAAACCATAGGGATGTAGGCCCTGCAAAAATTTCTGCTTTGTCCATTATTACTTTCTTTGTTTTTTTTAATGCATTTCTATAGCTATCAAAATGATTTCCATTTGTACTCACTTAGGCAAATGACAAATGCTAATGTAACAGAGTGTTTTTTGAATACTCAGACAGGAGACCTAACAGGGATTTTTCAGATAATCCTGCTCTAAGCAGCAATGGTTTTCATCTCCAGTGAAATAACCTGTCTGAATATGTCAAAAACACAAAACACTATTTTTCAAAGAAAGATGCACCTGAAACCCAAAATGCCAAAATACATTTACAATTAGTTAAAAAAAAAATCTTAGAATATGGAGGTTTTCTAATAGGGCTAACAGGCTTAAAAGCATTGAAAAATCATAGGCAGAACACTACAGGAATGTCAGTCATTTTAGTGATGTCACCTTATCCACCAATCAAAATTATGGACCACAGTATTCATACCTGTAGGAATACCATTTTCAATTTTTTTATTTTTTGAATGATATAATATACGTCACGATGATGCTATCAGATATATAACAGGTCGTCAGTTATCAGAAATTATCCTGAATTGTGTAAGCCTCTCTCAAATTTGCCCTTCCTTTTCAGACCATTCGAGAATGCCATCTTGTAAATGTCAATAGCATGTATTTAAGGTACAAGAGCCACATGCAGTGTTTGAGGTGGTGAACAGGTTCAGATAAATTAAAAATCAAACCGAAGACCAAATCTCAAACTGAACCCGATTACACCTTTTGAAGTTTGGCTAAAGTTTTGGTTAGCTTTTCTTTGGGTTTTCTGTAAACATTATTTTATCATCACCATCACACACCACAACTCCCTGGTTTCAACTCAAGATGACAAATGGCAGCACAGAAACACCACAAGTGGCTATTTTCATGGTAATGCATTTTCATACATCTGGAAAAAAGGAAGTACTAAAATCATAGAGTGTATTGTGAGATTTTTAGTCTGGTTTTCTGGACTAAAAATGGTTTGATAACTTTTGGATCAACACAGAGCAGTTCAGTGCTTTTTAACCAAATCAAACCTCCAAACTTTTTTTCAAGGTCACCCATCAACATGAATGAGGCCTCATAGCATCTTTGATGAAGAAATTTGGACAGAGTTTGCACACAAATGCATAGTCCTGCAGAAGCATTAACAGAAAACACTTCTCCACAGATGCCCACAGGAATCCAGAACAAGTGAAATATTTGACCAAGAAGAATAGGCCTTGTCAACATTGTTTGATCAATGTCTGAATGGGAAAACTGAAACTATACTTCAGTAGGGTTCAGACACTGATTACTAGCAAGGTAAGGAAGAGGGGGTTATTTTATTCTTTTGGTAAAAGTGAATCTCAGAATTTTCCCTCACTATCCACCCTATACTTACCCTTCTCTGAATGATGAGGTAGATAGTTGCATGAGAAGACAGCGATAGGTGGTTTGTGTAAATAAGCAATATAAGATATTTATTGTTGTATTTAGTGTCCATCTTTAAAATACACCAGTTACTTTCCAGGGTTTCTTTTTTCTCACTCTTTGATGCCTTTTCATTTCACTGTATTTGTGTTTTCACAACTGCACTTGCCTGTGTATATATGGAGATCCAGAACATTGTAAAGGTATTATTTTTCATTTTTAATAACATTTTCCACTTGTCAGCCCTGAGATAACACTTCTTTTTTTCTTTAGGAGAGAACAACTTGAGTATCTGAATAACAGATGAAGTATGTTACCTGAAAAGTTTGTGCTTTCATCAGTGACTGTGATATTCTTTACAACCGATACAGTATACATCTAAATTTGCTTGTAGCTTTAACATTAACAATTATATGCATGCATATACACATTTTAGATTTACTGCAAGAGGAAAATAGAGGTAAATTTGGAGACCATGTACACATTCTTTGGGGCCTTGTGAGGAACCCTCTCAGGCCAGGAGCATGCCTCTTGCTTTTTTAAGTGGGACAAACCAGTGTCCTTGTAAATAATTTTTACAAGGTTTTTACAATTTCAGGATTTTTTAAATAGGCCACTAGCAATTCTCCAGGTAATCTGTGTATGCTCCTAGGGCATTTTCATTATTATTATTTACATTCTAGTAGCACCCAAAGGTTCCAGTTGATATCAGGGATCCATTATACTAGGGGCTACACAAACATATGGTAAGAGACAGTTCCTGCGCCACAGAAATTACAACCTACAGTCTCTATTTACAATTCTGATCTTGATCCTTGCTGGGTCTGGTGAATCAATGGGAGCAGCAGTCCTGAAGGGTGGGCAGCTGGTAATCCATTCCATTCCAGCTTGCTGCTGATTCATTTAGGGAGGTACCATTTAGTACCATGCAAGGCACTGAATTTAGCCATATGAAGTGTAAATCCATCAACTTCATGAAAAAACTCACACAGATACAGACAGACACCATCTTCCTCTCCAAGTGCAAACAGATGGACATCATACCAAATGGACTGAAGGTAAAAAATCCATTGCAATCGACATACCACACTGATTATGGTGAGAGATTGTGCCACTCTCAAAGGAACTTAGGAACCACCTGATCATCATCCTGTACAGCAAACAGGAGATGATCAAAAATGAGCTCTCAAAACTGGA
Source organism: Terrapene triunguis (assembly GCF_002925995.2). Lineage (NCBI taxonomy): Eukaryota > Metazoa > Chordata > Testudines > Emydidae > Terrapene > Terrapene triunguis. Next base: position 26,432,822 of record NW_020664444.1, read on the forward strand.
GACTCATACAAAACCAACCTTCCACACAAACTTCCACATGGTTGGACTTTACAAAAATAAGACAAGCCATTTACAATGTACACTTTACTTCTATACAGAGGAAAAAGGACAGTAACTATCTAAACTCCTACATGCCACAGAGGGCTACAACAGTGGTACCCTTAACTCACCCAACAATATTTTTAATCTATCCAACCACACACTTAGCCCAGCAGAAGAGTCTGTCCTATCTCAGGGACTCTCTTTCTGCCCAACCACCCCCACACACATGATACAGCTCTGCAGTGATCTGGAAGCCTATTTTCACCGTCTCTGACTCAAGGAATATTTTCAACACACCACTGAACAGAGCACTGACCTACAGGAACCCTCCTACCAACACTACAAGAAGAAAAATTCTGCATGGACTCCACTTGATGGTCGAAATGACAGACTGAACTTCTACATAGAGTGCTTCCGCAGATGTGCACAGGCTGAAATTGTGAACAAACAGCATCACTTGCCCCATAACCTCAGCTGTACAGAACGCAATGCCATCCACAACCTCAGAAATAGCTCTGACATTATAATCAAAAGAGCTGACAAAGAAGGTGCTGTAGTCGTCATGAACAGGTTGGATTATGAGGGGGGAGGGATAGCTCAGTGGTTTGAGCATTGGCCTGCTAAACCCAGGGTTGTGAGTTCAATCCTTGAGGGGGCCATTTGGGGATTTAGTTGGGGATTGATCCTGCTTTGAGCAGGGGGTTGGACTAGATGATCTCCTGAGGTCCCTTCCAACCCTAATAATCTATGATTCTATGAACAGGAGGCTGCCAGATATCTCTCCACCACCACATTCTACAGGCCACTATCCTCCGATCCCACTGAGGGTTACCAAAAGAAACTTCACCATCTGCTCAAGAAACTCCCTGCTACAACACGGGAACAAATCTACACAGACACACCCCTACAGGGGTATTCTATCTGCAGGGCCGGCTCCAGGCACCAGCCCACCAAGCTTGTGCTTGGGGCGGCACCTGGAGGGGGGCGGCCGGAGGCTTTTTTGCCTGGGGCGGCAAAAAAGCCAGAGCCGGCCCTGTCTATCTGCTACCCAAGAGCCATAAACCTGGAAATCCTGGACGCCCCATCATCTCAGGCATTGGCACTCTTACAACAGGATTATCAGGCTATTTGAACTCTCTCCTCAGACCTTATGTTACCAGCACTCCTAGCAATTTTCGAGATGCCACCAACTTCCCGAGGAAACTACAATGCATTGGTGATCTTCCTGAAAACACCATCCTGACCACCATGGATGTAGAAGCTCTTTACACCAATATTCCACATGAAGATGGACTACAAGCTGTCAGGAACAGTATTTCTGATGAAGCCGCAGCATACCTGGTGGCTGAGCTTTGTGACTCTGTCCTCACCCACAACCATTTCAGATTTAGGGACAACTCATACCTTCAAGTCAGCGGCACTGCTATGGGTACCCACATGGCCCTACAGCATGCCAACATTTTTATGGCTGACTTAGAACAATGCTTCCTCAGCTCTCGTCCCCTAGCGCCCCTCCTCAACTTACAGTACATTGATGACATCTTCATGATATGGACCCATGGGAAGGAGGCCCTTGAAGAATTCCACCTGGATTTCAACAATTTGCACCCCACCATCAACCTCAGCCTGGACCAGTCCACACAAGAGATCCACTTCCTGGACACTACAGTGCAAATAAGTGAAGGTCACATAAACACCACCCTATACCGGAAACCTACTGACCGCTATACTTACCTACATGCCTCCAGCTTCCATCCAGGACACATCACATGATCCATTGTCTACAGCCAAGCCCTAAGATACAATCCCTCAGATAGACAAACACCTACAAGATCTCTATCAAGCATTCATAAAACTACAATACCCACCTGGGGAAGTGAAGAAATAGATTGACAGAGCAAGACGGGTATCCAGAAGTCACCTACTACAGGACAGGCCCAACAAGGAAAATAACAGAACACCACTGGCCATCACATATAGTCCCCAGCTAAAACCTCTCCAGCACATCATCAACGATCTACAACCTAAACTGGAAAATGATTCCCCATTCTCGCAGGCCTTGGGAGGCAGGCCAATCCTCACTTACAGACAGCCCCCCAAACTGAAGCAAATACTCACCAGCAACTATACACCACACCACAGAAATATTAACCCAGGAACCTATCCCTGAAACAAACCCCTTCTCTGTCCCCATAGCTACTCTAGCGACACCATCATAGGATCCAACCACACCAGCCACAGCATCAGAGGCTCATTCACCTGCACATCTACTAATGTTATATATGCCATTATGTGTCAGCAATGCCCCTCTAACATGTACATTGGCCAAACTGGTCAGTCTCTAAGTAAAAGGAATGGTAACATACAAAAGCCAGAACACTTCAAGCTCCCTGGACACTCAATAACAGATTTAAAAGTAGCCATTCTTCAACAAAAAAAACCCCAAAACAGACTTCAAAGAGAAACTGCAGAACTACAATTCATTTGCAAACTTAACACCATCAATTTGGGCTTGAATAGGGATTGGGAGTGGCAATTTTCCCTCTCTTGGTATTGACACCTTCTCATCAATTATTGGGAATGGACCACATCCACCTTAATAAATTGGCCTTCAAGATTGGTTCTCCACTTGTAAGGTTACTCCTTTCTCTTCACGTGCCTATATATATATATATATATATAGATATATGCCTGTATCTGTAATTTTCACTCCATGCATCTGAAGAAGTGGGTTTTTTACCCACAAAAGCTAATGCCCAAATAAATCTGTTAGTCTTTAAGGTGCCACCAGACTCCTCATTGTTTTTGTGGATACAGACTAACACGGCTACCTCCTGATACCTAAGGAAGTAACTCCTTGCTTTGCTCTGTATGGTTTATGCCTGAATCAGCGTCTTCACAGATCAGAGCTCAGCTCTGGTCTCAGTAAGTATTCCCACATCCATTTCCAGTTAATTTAAATGATCTTATTGCCACAGGATAGACAACGAAGAGAAAAATCACCAACAAAACACAGGCTAAACACAGCTAGACTAATTGCTATAAAAAGCATAATAGCTAGGTTCTAAGCTTTAAAGAAGTTATTGGCCTCTCTCAACAGCGCATGTTGTCTGCCTTCCAGTGTTCTTAAAAGCAGAGACAAGGCCAAAATAAAGATCATTTGAACCCCCCAAAGTTACCTGATTTTGTTTTAAAAGCTAGGAAAGCTATAAATTAGGCAGATTACTTAAGGTCAAGCTTTTCTGAGTTTCAAGTTCGTAATTAATCCTCAAACCGGGTGAGTTGCACAACACGTTGCAAAGTTATACAAGAAACAGGTCAGATGCTTATTACAAGGTAAACTTAGGGTTCTGCCATACAATAACTCCCAATAATGCTTTTGGGTGCTCACAGTTAAGTGTGTGGACCTTACATGAAGAGGCATATCACTAAACACAGCACGCAGCCTTCATGTTCTTGAGGAAGATTGCTTGTTCCAATAGGAGAGGCTATATGGTCTAGTGGATAGGGCATTGGACTGTGGCTCAGGGAGACCCATGTTCTACTTCCTGTTCTGCCACTGACCTGTTGTGTAACCTTGGGCAAGTCACTTTCCCTCTCTCTGCCTGTTTCCCTTCCAAGCCTTTGTTTATCTTTTCTATTTAGAGTGTGAGCTTTTCAGGCAGGGACTGTCTCTCACTATGGGCCCAATTGGGTCCTGTAAGTACCACCACAACATAAACATAACAAATAATCTTCAGATTCGGTTTCACAAACTCTATTAAGAGATAGATTTGCTAGTTTCTGTAAGATTAATGTTGACAACGACTGATTGAGAAAATACGAACAGGAATATATACATATACAGCTTGGTTAATTAATGACTAGTGGGATTTACCATCTACAAGTATTTGAAGGACATAAACACTAATGGGGAGAAATTGCTTAGGGTGACCCAAAATGATATAACTAAGGGCAATATGAGAAGAGTGAGCAAGACAGAATTGAGACTGGATTATCAAGCAAAATTTCAGATCTATCTAACTGCAAAAGAACCTCACAGGGGAAGAGGAGAAAGTCTCATTATTTGAGTTTTTTAAACTTAGACTGGACAAAGCAATCAGTATTTACTATAGGAAATGATCTTGCATTGGCAAGAGGATGAACAAAACTACCTAATTAAAAATTACCTCTTCAATCTCTGTTTCTAGCAACTTGGTTAAAGAGTAGCTAAAACAGCAGCCAGCAAGGATTATGATGTGTCTAGTGAAAATATGATTAAACCATTCCAGCTGTTTCAAGATGCTAAGTCTCAAAGATAGCAGGTTTTGATATCCCTTTTGATGGGTGATGAAGGTGGAAGCCATTACTACAAATCAAGATATGAACCATCAGTATTAAAAATACATATACACCACCAACTTTTGTATCATCGTGCGCAAGCATAGGTTTTACAAATAATTTACGCCTACACAAAGACATAAAAAGAGTATTCTACAATAATTCATTGAGTGTTTTCTACAAACACCTAAAATTGGTTAACAAACATCCTATGATTTCAAGTTGTGGTTCTTACTGCTACTCTTGGCTACACTGAATATTTTTAGAGGGGCTCAAAGCTTTTGTTTAGATTCAGAGCCACAAGATTTGGCCATGGGTCCAAATTTTTCCTGTTCATTTTGTTCACTGCTTCCTCCCCACCCCCTGAGAAGTCCTTTCATGGTGTCACCTTGCTTGATGGTAATGATTTCACATAAGGGTGAGGTCATTAAAACTGAAGCATGAGGATGTGTTTACAGCCTTGTAAACTTTATTGTAAACTTTAAATTCAAGCCCCAAGTAAAAGCTTATTTGGACTGAAGGACTCAAATTAGCAAATTCTGGTAGATATGTTTCTGTACCTTTGTGACTGGCTTTAATCACAATCCACATGTTACAAACAGTGCTGTCTTTATGGAGACATGCAAAAGAGACAAGAAGTATGACGAGTTCAACTAACTTTATTGCTTTTGATGGAATATCCTCACAGGGTTTTATAGGAGTATAACCAACAGTATGTTCATGGAGACATACAAAACATATGACAGACTCAGGAAATTTCCCATAAGATAGCTCCTTCAAGAGTACCAAGGAAGTAGTTCAAGCAGTTAAACTTTGTTGCTGTTGATGAAATAATCCCACAAAGTTCCTGTGGAGAAATGTGGACTGATTCTCTTCCTACTTACACCAGTGTGTTTCTATTCGTTTCCAGGGAGTTACTCCTGATTTACACCAATGTAAAAATAAAATAAGGAATCATATTGCCCAACTCCTTTCCCGGAGTATCTCATTGATCTCCTGGCAGTAGTGGTTGGGCTCTGCTTTGTACCAGTAAAGCAGGTATCATTGAAGTCAGCTGATCTGTTTAGTGAAGGAAGAGAACAGCATTTACGACTGGTGCTGTTTATTCCAGATTAGCATGAAAATAAAGAATAAAAGCTTGCACCTTTCTTACTAATCTGCAGGAAGCCGACTATCAGAATGACTCCAATTAGTCTCTCTCTCGCTCTCTCTCTCTCTCTGTAGCCACATAACATGAGTAAATGCACCAGTTCTTTGAAAACTGCAATCACCCTTTGTGATAAAAGCAGTAAATAACACAAAAAGAATTCCCACAGTTCTAATTAACATGAGAAATTCTTATGGTTCTTCAGATAGGATATTGCAACATGACTAGTCAAGTCAGGAGAACAAAATGAAATTGCTGGAATATCTCAACAGAATAATGGGGATTTATTAGGAGGTGCTGCTGCATCATCCAGAGAATTTACAGGTTGAGAAGATAGAAGCTTCTGCATTATAATCCCAGCTCTACCATTGACTCACTGTGTAAGTGAGTGTGTGAACTTGTACATGTCACGTAATTCTGTGTTACATTCCCTACCTGTATAATGGATATAACGATATTGTGAAGACTAATTAGCCAAGTAGCTTGTACAGCATTGAAGCCACATGTACTTGCTAGTAATTGTATTATTTGGATAGAAAATGGTTTTATTATGGTTTGTTCAACCTTCATCATATAAATACTAGTGGATCATTATTGGTTATGCACAGTATTATTAGTAGCCTGTGCATCAATGTGATTTGTTGACCAAGATAATTGACTAAAACTCCTCAAGATAAAACTTGGATAGTTTACTTAACCCAATAGTTTCACTAGAACTAGGGACTTTTTATGAAGCTGACATACACATTTTTGATACAGTATAATAAAAAGCTTAAGACTAACTTTGACCTAAACTGAACTGACTGAGTTAGACCTGCAAGACTACTGAATATTAATATAATTACATCTACCATGAGCCTTCCATTTAATAGGTATCACACTGTTATTTACTGTTATGAATTGCAGCAGCACCTGCGAACCTCAATCAAGGCTCAGGCTCCCATTGTGCTAAGTCCTTTGCAAACCAGTAACGCAGAAGACAGTCCCTGCCCCAGACAGTTTACAATGTACATGAACATATACATAGGTACAAAGGTCCAGATTCTAAGCTGGTGTAAAATCACATGGCTCCACTGACTTCAATGGATCTACATCAATTTACAGCAGTTGAGGATCTGGTCAGCCCTGCAAACTCTTTCTCACTTTGACACATACTTACTCACCCAATTAGTCCCACTGAGATCAATAGGAGTACTCACATGAAGGAATTATAATTGTTGTAAGGAAAGGTTGCAGAATCAGCCCAGTACTAAGGGAAAAACGCAAAATTCTGCTTTTTATTGCATGGGTGCATGTACAGAAGAGGACATAGGAACCATTGCTAATCTACCAGGTCCTTCAGTACTCCACAGTGGATGTGCAGAGACCCCTAAACAGCTGGCACATATATTGCTGTTGTACATGTACACGGTTCTATTTTCAAGCAGCAGCAGTGTAATCCCAAAAATAGAACCAGAAGAATTATGGAAACGTTGGGCAGGAAGGGACCTTGAAAAGTCATCTAGTCCAGCCCCACATACCACATCCCCTGCTCTCTTCACAACATGGGGAGGAATGAGGACCAGAAACCCTTGGCAACTACAGATTCCACTTGGAAACCAGAATACCACTCCAACTGAGTTTGAGGTTGTAGCAGCAGCCAACATTATGCTCTCTGGACACCACCCACTTCCCCCTGACACCACAGCTCCTGCATGAATTGTACCTCTTTGACCTCCTGAGGTCCCTTCCAACCCTGATATTCTATGATTCTATGATTCTCCTCCTGCTCCCTCCCACGGTGCCTCAGACCTTTCTCTGGGGAAAAGAAGGGTGTGATGAAGGGAAATTGCACTTGGAAAACTGAGGAGTGGTGGCTATAGCTTCCTAGGAGAGGGACAATGTATAGTACATGTTCATTCCCTATTTGCACCCCTGTCCTATTCACCAGCATAATAACTCACCTCTACCAACACCAATGCAAGAGGAGCACTCAGCCCCAGAGGCAGGACCGTAGTTCTGTTAAGCCAACACATTTGTCTGCATTTTTTATCTGCTCAAGGCTATGTCTTAATGCTGATCTTGTTTTAATCAGACGTTACTTCTGCTGTAATCAAGCTCTGTAGAATTGGTAAATATTTATCATTTGGGGCCTTCTCCCCCTCAAGGCTCTGTCTGTTTGATTTATCTACCTGGCACCTCTTTTAACAGCTGTCATTGTGCTATATATTTATTTGTACCTATTAGGAAAAAAAGAGTGGGGAGAGACACCAATACATTAAGTTCAAAGACTTTAAAGCAATCAAAAGACTTACTTCTTGGAGAGTCTTCAAAAAACGGTGAGGATATGCAGAAATATAGCAGAGCAAGCCTGCAAAATATAAAGTTGAGTACACCAAACATGTCTGAACAGGAAATAAATGTTATCACCAAGTCCTAATGCCTAGATTAGGAAAACAGCTTATGTTTAAAATATGTTAGTGAACACATTTTAACTAAGGGAGCTAAGTGCCAGATTCAATGTGAGATAGCTAACAGGAAAGGAGGTGCCTATCACCTTTCTAGCCCTGATCTACTTGCTTATTGTCACAGGCTCACCAAAGCCAGGGCATCCAATGGAGCAGGCACACCTTAATTTTACAGAAAAGAAATTAACACTTAACTTAAAATGGCCACCTGGGAATTAATGACCATAATATAAAACAACAGCCCTTTACTGACCCAACCCAAATGCTGTCAGAGTTTGGTCTCTGACCAGGCCAGGTTTCTTGGCCAAAGACAAGAAAAACCTTCCTTCCCTGTCACATCCTCACCCAGAATTGTCCTTCGGTAGAAGCAACCGGCTCTTTTTTATCTGGCCTGCTGGGCCCTGATTGGCCTCTTCCTGCTCCCAGCCTTTCTAGCTGCTGGAGGACCAAGTATCACTGTTTCTGACAGAAGTTGATGCTAGGAGGCCTCTCTATGGAACCTGTGGAGGCCCAAACTGGCTGATTTTCCCTTCCAGAAGGAGAATTTCAAGGGCAGAGTGTACCAATGCAGCAGGCCTCAGACAGGTGGCAGCAAATATCTGGTACATGCCATCACACATGCACTAGACATAGAATCATAGAATATCAGGGTTGGAAGGGACCTCAGGAGGTCATCTAGTCCAACCCCCTGCTCAAAGCAGGACCAATTCCTAACTAAATCATCCCAGCCAGGGCTTTGTCAAGGCTGACCTTAAAAACCTCTAAGGAAGGAGATTCCACCACCTCCCTAGGTAACCCAGTCCAGTGCTTCATCACCCTCCTAGTGAAAAAGTGTTTCCTAATATCCAACCTAGACCTCCCCCACTGCAACTTGAGACCATTGCTTCTTGTTCTGTCATCTAGTACCACTGAGAACAGTCTAGAGCCATCCTCTTTGGAACCCCCTTTCAGGTAGTTGAAAACAGCTATCAAATCTTCCCTCATTCTTCTCTTCTGCAGACTAAACAATCCCAGTTCCCTCAGCCTCTCCTCATAAGTCATGTGCTCCAGCCCCCTAATCATTTTTGTTGCCCTCTACTGGACTCTTTCCAATTTTTCCACATCCTTCTTGTAGTGTGGGGCCCAAAACTGGACACAGTACTCCACATAAGCCCTCACCAATGTCGAATAGAGGGGAATGATTACGTCCCTCGATCTGCTGGCAATGCCTCTACTTATACAGCCCAAAATGCCGTTAGCCTTCTTGGCAACAAGGGCACATGTTGACTCATATCCAGCATCTCATCCACTGTAACCCCTAGGTCCTTTTCTGCAAAAGGACCGAAAAAAACTGCTTCCTAGCCATTCGGTCCCTAGTCTGTAACAGTGAATGGGATTCTTCCGTCCTAAGTGTAAGACTCTGCACTTGTTCTTGTTGAACCTCATCAGGTTTCTTTTGTCCCAATCCTCTAATTTGTCTAGGTCCCTCTGTATCCTATCCCTACCCTCCAGCGTATCTACCACTCCTCCCAGTTAAGTGTCATCTGCAAACTTGCTGAGAGTGCAGTCCACGCCATCCTCCAGATCATTAATGAAGGTATTGAACAAAGCCAGCCCCAGGACCAACCCTTGGGTCACTCCGCTTGATACCGGCTGCCAACTAGACATGGAGCCATTGATCACTACCCATTGAGCCCGACGATCTAGCCAGCTTTCTATCCACCTTATAGTCCATTCATCCAGCCCATACTTCTTTAATTTGCCGGCAAGAATGGGAGACCGTATCAAAAGCTTCACTAAAGTCAAGGAATAACACATCCACTGCTTTCCCCTCATCCACGGAGCCAGTTATCTCCTCATAGAAGGCAATTAGGGTAGTCAGGCATGATTTGTTCTTGGTGAATCCATGCTGACTGTTGCTGATCACTTTCCTCTCCTCTAAGTGCTTCAGAATTGATTCCTTGAGGACCTGCTCCATGATTTTTCCAGGGACTGAGGTGAGGCTGACTGGTCTGTAGTTCCCCAGATCCTCCTTCTTCCCTTTTTTAAAGATGGTCACTACATTAGCCTTTTTCCAGTCATCCAGGACCTCCTCCGATCGCCATGAGTTTTCAAAGATAATGGTCAATGGCCCTGCAATCACATCCGCCAACTCCTTTAGCACCCTCGGATGCAGCGCATCCGGCCCCATGGACTTGTACTCGTCCAGTTTTTCTAAATAGTTCTGAACCACTTCTTTCTCCACAGAGGGCTGGTCACCTCCTCCCCATACTGTGCTGCCCAGTGCAGCAGTCTAGGAGCTGACCTTGTTTGTGAAGACAGAGGCAAAAAAAGCATTGAGTACATTAGCTTTTTCCACATCCTCTGTCACTAGGTTGCCTCCCTCATTCAGTAAGGGGCCCACACTTTCCTTGACTTTCTTCTTGTTGCTAACATACCTGAAGAAACCCTTCTTGTTACTCTTAACATCTCTTGCTAGTTGCAACTCCAAGTGTGATTTGGCCTTCCTGATTTCACTCCTGCCTGCCTGAGCAATATTTTTATACTCCTCCCTGGTCATTTGTCCAATCTTCCACTTCTTGTAAGCACATGGCCCAAATCACACCATTTGAATGTGTTCTACCTGCTGGGAGGAAATACTCAGCTCATATTCAGACAACAAGAAGGTTCTCAGGCCATAGTACTGAGGCATGCTGCCATTTAGTAAATAATATTGATTTTACTGCTACAGGGTCAACTTATCTCCTGGGTAGATTCCTCATGGGTAGTAGATAGGAAATGCAGTGAGATTCCTCTCCAAAGAAGAAGATTGCGGGTTGGCCTCCCCAGACTAGTAGCTCCTCCATATCACCAGAGGCATGAGGCATCTATGCACAAACCTATTCCTTCGCACTGTCACCAGACTGCTTCCAGCTACCAGTCAGCATTACACTTGCAGAAGCCATGCTGACAGGCTACCTGGCTGATGGCTGCACTCAGAGTGCTCTCTCTCTCCATAGGTTCTGCATTCACTTGCCCACAAACCTTGTATAGGTCATTCCATGGGCCATCCCTCCTCCCACGTCACCCAAACCCCACTGGGGGAGCAGGGAGCTCTAAGGAGTCAGGGAGAGAGAAAGAAAATTGAGGCCATAGAGGTGGTGCTCTTCCTTTCCTCACCCCTCATCTGAGCTCTCCCAGTTCCTTTTGTCCAGCAGGAGTAGCTCATCTATCATGTTGTTTGTAATGTGCATTTCCTCTCTGAGTTTTTCTTTTGAGTGTGGGCTGAGCCTTTATTTTTGCTGTTCTTTTAATTAATATTCATTATTATTTCATGGTTAGATGAGAGGCTCCAATAGCCTGTAATCCTGGGTGCTTATCATGCTGTTTACTCCTGCCATTTTTCTCCTTAATGGTCCCTATTTAGCAAAGCACTTAGGCAAATGTTTCACTTTGAGAACATGTGTAAGTCCATCCCGATTTAACAAGGCACATAAGCATATTGGGTGAAATCTAGTCTCCATTGAAGTCAATGGCAAAACTCCTACTGACTTCAGTGGAGTCAGGGATTTCACCCATTGACTTCAATGGGACTTGAGTATGTGCTTTAGGGCTTCGCTAAATAAAAACAAAGGCAAAAAAATGAAAGGAACTAAAATTAAATACTATGTGAAGCCGGTGCTTTAAAAATTGGAAGTGGTATGATTACTGTGATATTTCAGAAAGATACAGTTCAAACACTCCTATTTGATTCAGGGATATCTTTGTAATGTTAATGAAATAAAAAGGAGTGTGGGAAAGGCTTAAATCTTAAAGAAAAAGGTCTTATTTATTAAGTGTCACATGCCACTTTATTAGAAACGATCCTGACATTTAGTTCTCATATCAAATCAATTGGTGAGACAGTGGGGCAGTCCATTTAGATGGCTTA
>NW_020664444.1:26449666-26453160 GCF_002925995.2 Terrapene triunguis
TCACAAAGACCCAAGGAGCTGGGATTCCCTTTTTATATAGCTCAAACTCTTGAAGTTTTATTAATCCTGAGCTGAGGGAAAAGCTCCCAATCAAAATTCTTTGTGTGGTGCTCATCCTGAGGTCTCTGTAGGATGGACATCTTCACAGTCACACAGAGGTTTTATAAGAAATGCCTTCAGAAATGTACACTGAGGTACAGTTCAGAGAGGAGTGGGTCAAAAGATGGCTTTAAGCCACCTAGATTCCAGGTAAGCTAAGGGATAGTGTATTTCCTGGCAAAAAAAGAAAAGAAAAAAAACAGTTGAAAAATGTCTAAACTTAAAATTTTCTGAAAGAAGAGGACAATATTTTCATGAAATTTAATCCTGGCTTTAAACCAGCTCTTCCCACCATAAATTAGAGATTCTCCATGGTTGCTCTAAGTTACGGTGGCCTGTAGGGGCTGTTTCACAGCCTAGAATCTCTTTAACACCAGGCACTCTGGAGATGTGCCCTCCTGCCTCTGTCCCTGCTTCCAGCAAGACCCTATGTGGAAGCTTACAAAGGTAGCAGCACAGGGTTGCTTATGTCAGCTCCCCATTGCTCCCACACCAGAAGAATTCTCCTCCAGGTCCTTTTGATACCTTTATGGTTCCTGTATTGTGATGGAGTGGTGTGCATAGAGCAGGAGAGGGGATAGAATTGCTCCCCTGAGCGAATGAACTGAATTTATGCCTGAACACAACAAAATAGCTAAATGAGAATCCACAAAAGGCCAAATTCTCTTCTGGTGTAAACTCCTCCAAAATCAGTGGTGGACCACTTATTTATAACTATAGAGAATTTGGTCAGCATTCGGAGGCTTGGAGGTTAAACAGCAATTCCTGCTGTATTTTTTAATCAAAAGGGAAACCTGAGCAAGTGCACTTTGTGAGTGTTCAGTGAAATGAACACATTAATGTATAGTATAACTAACTGAGTGGCCACATTATCCTAAAGGCAGTCTGCCGACTTGCAAAGCATCGGAAGTAAATAAATCATAAATGACGGTGATAAATTATCAGTGCAGGATATGTCAGAGTGCATGCCTGATTAGCCTGAATAGTCCATCATGCTGAAATGTGCTGAACTACTCATAGGAGGTTTGGGAGCAGCCTATTGTTTTTGTCCAGTAGAGCTGGGGGAACAATTCCCAAAGAATTAATGTAAAATGAAAGTTTAGCCCATTTCCCATTTGTGAACGATCAACAAACAAATAGTGATTGCCCTAATTTGTTAGCTGCTGCTTTCCCTATTCCTTTTTTCCTGTGCTGCAGATTTCAGCAGCTATTCTTAAGCCACCCACTGACACTATCTCACCAGTGTCCTTCATGTCAAAGAGATATCCTATATTTTACTCCCAAAGTTACATACGTTCCATGCCAATATTGTGTCTTTGCCTCTTCTTGTTGAAAATTATTCACCTGACAAATACAGGATCATGCAGCTGAAGTTAAAGAAGCAAATGAATCCCCCAGCCTTTTAAGTTTCCTATATGAGTCATTTTTGTCTCTCTCATTTTGGATCTTTGTCACACACACACTATGTACCCTGAGCAGGAGTTGAGATATAGGACTGACAATTTCATATTTTGGGGTCTTTGGAGTAAAAAAATGTGTATTATTATTTTTATAAAGAGATTAATAAGACATGCTGTCAACAAGAACTTCTAAAATATTGCAACTATAAATTCTGAAATAATGCACAGGTGAAATTCACACAAACATATCAATAATGGAAATGGATTATGAATCTCATTTACTTTGGTCAGTCACAGGATAGTTTCTTATTTAAATCCATTCATGTTACCAAAAGCTCATGACAACATTTGAATGCTGTATTAGTTGGGTTTTTTTCTAGTGATGCCAAAAAACGTAATAAATTTGTAAAGATCCATCTTTAATGAGTCTATTTCAGGTGACCAGACAAATTAGTAGTAGCAGATCCATAGATCTGACAAGGTGTCACCTTGATTAATAGTGCTTTAGACTAAGTTGTCTTTACAGTTTAGCAAACTTATTATTGTCATTGGGTTATAAATTTTTGTCTTCACTGTGATATTATTGGCAAAACAAGAAAGTTGGGGCTATAAAATTAATTAAAAACTTAAGCCCATCGATATTTTATTGTATTCTGCTATTCGACAAAGCAGTAACTTATTATAATTCTCTTTTAAACGAAAGATAAAGGAAAATAGCATTATATGGCAACGGGTAACAAAAGACAAAGGATCTGTTTTTTATTTCAGATATGTAGGCATGTATAGCGGTATATCTTGTAGAATCACCTACTGTGAGTGCCTTGCTCATTTGACAAGACATATTACAGAGTAATATGTGACCATTTGTCTTAGATCAGAAGTCACTATATGTTTAAACCACGTGTGTTATATTACTTTACAAATAGGAAACAATATTTATCTGAATACTGTAAATGCTGGAAGTTACGTTTTAAAACCCTCTTGGCTTTACAATAAAGAATACATTGATAATAAAGGGACTATTTAGTTCTTTGCATGCTTATATTTTAGCTAATGACCTTATCGTGCTTTTTTAAATATTAAAATTATTGTCTACAAAATTTAGAGATAGGCTGGAGCCAAATTTTTTTTGTTCTGGATATGGATTTTGAATTCATCTAGGTTTGGGGCTGTTTGGATAGGATGTTTGGTTTGGTGTATAGTCACCCATGGTATCTGGATCTTTACGTGGGTTCAAATTTCAAGTATTCCTAAAGGTGAATGGTGTCTGGATATGGGGTACTGAGATGTGTGAGCCAGTTAGACAGAATAACAACAAACCTGAACCTTCCCTCCAAACCCAAACTGGAACAGAAACAAACCTGATTCTTGCTGGGACCAGAAGCAGAACAGTCAAAAACCATCAGAAAACCTACTATCTGTTACTTGGGCAGAATCAGGAAAAAACAGTGTTGCCAACTCTTGCCATTTCATTGCAAATATCTTGGGATATTTGGTATGACAGAAAGCCCCAGGTCCCAGAGACAAAATTATGATATGGGAATCTCCATTTTCATTATTAAAGAAGGTTTCTAGCTCTCATTGTTGAATATAGAAGTTTGAAAATGTGATCCACGAGCACAGTAAAGACTCAGAACTCAGCAGGAAAATTAAAAGAAACCCAAATTTATCATTTAAAACATTCTCAGGATTTTTAAGCCAACATCATGATTTTGGATGGCCCAACTCATGATTTTAAGCCCCTGAATGCGCCTTAATAAAGAAAAAGAAAATAACTTAGATTGTAACCTAAGTGCACTAAATACTCCTCATGCAGACTTAAATGGCAGGCTATACAGAATATTCTTGCATATCATTTATTTGGGCTGCTATGTCCTAATACAATGTAACCTTTCTCCGTAGCGGTAAACAGCAGCAAAAAGGGCCAATAGATCTTGCGCTGGTTTAGTTATTTGTCAAGAGAGATCCTAGCAGGGCCGGCTCCAGGGTTTTGGC
>NW_020664444.1:26453260-26496379 GCF_002925995.2 Terrapene triunguis
GGGAGGTCCTTCACTCCCAGGCGGAGTGAGGGACCGTCCGCCGAATTGCCGCCGAATACCTGGAACTGCCGCCCCTGTCCAGAACGGCCGCCCCAAGCACCTGCTTGAGAAGCTGGTGCCTGGAGCCGGCCCTGGATCCTAGATATACTGAACTCGGCCCTTTTTGCAGTTGTTAACCACTGGGCAGAAGGGTTACATTGTATTAGAACATAGCAGCCCGCAGAAATGATATGCAGAGGTATTGTACTGTATATGGCCTTCTTCATTTAAGTCTGCACGCAGAGCATTTGGTGCACTTTGATTACAACATAAATTACTTGCTTTCTCTTCCCTTTTAAGCAGGCATTTAGAGGGTTAATTCTCTTCTCCATACTTGTGCAAGTTTTTATCCCCCCCCCCCCCCCGCCCCCGTGGATGGCATTTTGGATTAATGCAGACCCTCTCTTACTTTCCTTATGGGCTATGCTGACGTGAGGAAAAAATGACAGCATTGGCCAAAAGTATGACTTTGGGCTTGTGTAAGGTGTGGAGATCTTGCCCTGTCACTCCGCTGGAAAGGGCAGAGAAAACTGTAGAATCTGGCTAAGATGAAACACATGGCCATGCCAGAACATAGGTCTAGTCCACACTACCATGCTACATCAGCAGAGCTGCACCAATACAGCTCTGCTGCTGCTGTGCATATGGTGAAGACGCGCTATGCTGACGGCAGAGTGTTCTCCTATTGGCATAATTACTCCACCTCAACGAGAGGTGGAAGCTATGTTGGCAGGAGAGCCTCTCCGGCCAACTTAGCTCTGGTGTGGAAAGAGCTTAGGTCGATGTAACTTGCCTCGCTCAGGGTGGTGTCTTTTTCACACTCCTTAGCAATGTAAGGTACATCAACTTAAGCAGTAGTGTAGACAAGCTCCTAGATATACCTAAGGGTGCAAGGAACAATAAGAAAAATGCTATCTTGAGGATCAGTACCTACATGTTTATTTCAAATATTCAAAGTTCTTTACAGTGTGGTGAAAATCTGGGACCCAATTAAGTCAATAAAAGCTTTGTCATTGTCTTCTGCGGGAGAAGGATTTCACCTACTTTTACTAATAGTATTACATTACATTGTACCAAATTACCACTGGCACAACTGTCTCCACTGGAATGGCAACTGCTCCTCAGAGCCATGAATTTCACCTGATACGTTTTACAACATTGTAACATTTGATTTCATCTGCATATTAATGTTGTACAAGTATTATACTGTAGTCTTGTTAACTGAGGTGTTGTGATACAACTCACTTTTTTTCTAGATTGCTTATTTGATTTTTGCAATATCAAACAGGAGCAGAGCTGACTGAATGCTACCCAAAAGTACTCTTTTGAATACAACCAATATGTTTGCAATCCCTGTTTGCTTCCTGTGAAAATCCAGCATTATCTCAGAGAGAGATAGTGTAGTGAATACTCTTGGAATATGTAGTCACCTTAACATTGATGGCAGATGTGTGCAGCAGCCATCTTGAAAGTGCCGATCAAGACAAAATACATACTAACACACGGAGGAAAAAGTAACTTGCTAAGAGTGACTAACTGAAGCAATGTCATGATAAATTGTTTGCAAACAATCTACAGGCTGAAATATGTTCTCACAAACCATTTACTGGATTAATTTTGAAAAACACATAATGTACAAATTGCCAAAACGTTGTGAACAGGAAAAAGTTGCTAATTTCATGAATCAAACTGCTCTCTGTGAATAGTTCACCCAGCTCTGAACCTTTTCAGGTTCGCAGGCCACTAATTAATATACAGCTAAGAGGCTTTAAGAATGCAGAATAATGCCTCATGCTCCAGGGAACAAGCTCATCACCAGCTGCGTTGGGAAAGACTGTTTTTTCTCCCCTCTGGGGAATAGTATTGCATATCAGCTCAGTACATTGTGGGTTTCTCATCTATCTCTGAAGCTCTTGGTATAAGCTACTGCCAATAACTTTCATTGGAGTAGATGGGCCAGTGGTCTTTTCCACAAGAGCAATTCCTTGGTGTGCATTGCAAAAATAAGATAAACATATTGTTAACACTCCAGTCCTGCTGCTACTTTTCTATTCAATTCTTTTTGTTTTTATTCTTTAGACTTCTACTCACATCCATTCAAAAGGAGCAGCTACCTTTTAGTAGATGTGCTCCTTGCCGATTCTTAAACGACCATGAAAAAGACCATGCTTGCAATCACACACACCAATGCCTTCCAAAACAACCAACAAACCCAACAGCAAAAAAAAAAAAATAGATCTAGGGCCTTCCCAGTCTCTCACAGCTAAGAAACACAAAAGGGAAACAGGTTTCCATACTCATCGGTGTGGTCTCAGCTGGCTGGGGGACCCAGTTACTCCACATAATTCTTGTTGCACCTTAAAGTGAACATGCAGGCACATATGAGGGATGTCATGAAATTTTAACAAAGGACTGCATCTAAGTATTCATATTTGACAAAAACGCTTAGTCTGGGCTACAACAAACTGTATTAATTTCCATTTCAATTTAGCAAAGGCTGTTCTATACAACTGTGAAACAATTTTACACTTGTTAAATGTATTAGCTTTGAACTGAAACAGTAAATAAACTATTTAGTTGGATATTTTTAGTGTCTCAAACTGGATTAGCACTGTGTATGGTGAGTTTATCACTGAAGAGAACAGGTTTTTTATTGAAGGCTAATGGGATTGCAAAGGGTTATTTTGCTTTAGAAGAAATTTTCAGAGGCTCTCTTTCTAATGAAAGTTTTGTTTCTCTCTTACACTTTTTTTTTTCTTTACATTTTTTCTTATAAGTCAGGGAAAGGTGAATTGCCTTGGAGAACTTCAATGTCACTGAACTAAATTAAACCCTAAGGTTACGTCTATACTTACCCGCTGGTTTGGCGGCAAGCAATCGATCTTCTGGGATCGATTTATCGTGTCTTGTCTAGGTGCGATAAATCGATCCCGGAAGTGCTCGCCATCAACGCCGGTAATCCTGCTCCGCGAGAGGAGTAGGCGGAGTCGATGGGGGAGCCTGCCTGCCACGTGTGGACCCGCGGTAAGTACCTTTAAGTTCGAACTAAGATACTTCGACTTCAGCTACATTATTCACGTAGCTGAAGTTGCGTATCTTAGTTCGAACTGGGGGCTTAGTGTGGACCAGTCCTAAAAGATCAAAGCTTTCAAAATCATGCTGAGATCAAACTGAGGATCTTGGGAGGGCTTAGGGGGAGAATAAAACCCAAATCTTTACAACATGTCTGCAAACATCTTGCAGTTTATCTAAAAGTAGGAGGAATGTGCTCTGTGAAATTCAAACCTTCAGTGATAATATAGTATATTTTATAGAAATAAATCTATCCTGATATAGGGAGAAATTCCCTCTATTCTTAAAGGCCAGTCCAAGACCTACAGACTACGTCAACTGTATTTTGAGCCCTGAAGTCCTGCATAGGATATGTGATGGGACTGATGTACAAGCTGTAGTTTCACCCAGTTTGACTAGTTTAAAGTTAAAGGTTACGCTAAATGAAGGGCTCTATTTTCTGTATTTTGTAGAGCTATTCAGCAATCAAGGCTTCCTCCATGGCTTCAAGGAAAATAGTTATTGGGTCAAACATGCCTATCCTTAGGAACTTAAAAATTCCAGGAGTTCCAGTGTCATTTTGAGTTTGTAGGAATGGCAGGGTTTGGACCATAGTTAATGTGTGTCTTTAGGTAAAGTGTGATGAGAGTTTGTAATGTTAATTCTAACAACCAATATTCTGGTTATTGGTCTCCTTTGTACAGCAAAAAAACATACAAATACAATATAGAAAACTGATATAATTGGCAATAGTAAAATAATAGAATTTCTCAACTCGTTTGCATTACTGTATTGGATGATAGAATATATTCCCTGATTTACATGTTCAAGGTCATTGATACACCCTTTGGCCTGCCCAGTTCTGGATTTTGCCATGCAAATGGGCACTTAGATGTCAAAATACCCATTTTATAGATATCCATTGACACAAACTGTAGCATTCAAATGTGAAAATGCATACTCTGACATTTTGAAAAGTACTTATTTGATCCTAGACCTTATTGTCCTTGACCTGTGAGCCTAGACAGACATGTGGTGTCCTATCCAGCATCTGGGCCTATAACACTGCTTGGTGGGCCAGTTGTGTGTATGGTGGCCTTGGATGAGCTGTATAGCTTTAAGATTAACACTGGAAAATTGGGCTTCCTAAATGAATGTATTTTTTATTTTATTACCCTGACCATTATGGCGCAGCAAATGATGTGTTAAATCATCCAGCTAATCTAATGTATCTGTGTAAGGTATTTCCAGTGCACATACCTCCTTTAATATCTAGGTGCTAAAAGAATTATGTTGCAGCGTGGTAACTGTCCACCCATATCTACTTAGTACCCTAATGCTGTAGGCATATATATCCCACCCCATGATGACCATCCCCTCTCTCTTCCTGAGTAGAGTGCTAAGGTA
Organism: Terrapene triunguis; assembly: GCF_002925995.2. Taxonomy (NCBI): domain Eukaryota; kingdom Metazoa; phylum Chordata; order Testudines; family Emydidae; genus Terrapene; species Terrapene triunguis. The sequence continues at coordinate 26,457,758 of NW_020664444.1, forward strand.
TAATTTGGATTTAATTATAGTGGTTTTTAAATGAGCTTTTGTATTTTACTACATTGGAGATTTTGTTTTGTAAGAAGAGAAAGTGCCTGTTTGTAGAAATGAAACACTGCTATAAAACTTAAAACAAGCTCCTTTTATTGCTACTGTGTCTAGAAAGCCATATCCTAAAAGTAAAGGGAAATTATTCTAGAATCACAAACATTGGGGATGGAACAGATTTTATGAGTCTCTAGTCTGCCCCATCAGGGTTGGAACATAGCATCCATTTTGTAGGGTGGTCTCCAGCCTGACCACTCTCCTCTCTCCACACTGGGAGGGAGCCATCTCAGAGCTGTTGTAGCTCCGCCTCCTCTGAGTGTTCCCATACACGTAACCCCCGTTTCATTGACATGGCAGGCAGAGCTGTAAGAAACAGAACTTTATTACCCATACTAAGAGGCTGGCCAGTCTCATGCCGAGTAAAGCTATGAAAAATTTTGAGTTTTTGGAAAAAAATGTTTATCCCAAATTGAGACAAATTTCCAAAAACTCATTTTTTTTTGTGGAGCTGGAAAGTCTGCATTTTTTTTTTTAAACACCAAAATGTTCCCCCAGCAGGAATGTTTGGGTTTCTGAAATTCAACGTGCTCCCTGGGCTCCCAGATTCCCCAGAAGCCAGAAAGCTCTAGTTACCCCAGCTCTGCGGCAGCCTGACAGGCAAGCTACTGTGGAGCCAGGGAGCCTGTAAGCCTTGACAGCCTGGCTACCAGAAAGGCGGGTGACTGGGCAGGAAACCAGGTAGGCTTCCACCAGAAACACATTCTCACAGTATGTTTTGATTTTGACAAATCAGCATTTTCTAATAGAAATTTTCTGATGGAAGGTTTTACTGACTAGCACTAATGGTGAGAGTCTACAGTTTGTCTACCAGCAGCCAGGCCCCAGCTTGCATTCCTGAGCTTCTAGTCAACCATCAGACTCCGTCCCTTCTGAAATATGACTCTCTTTCTCCAGTGTTACTTGTCAACACAACCGCTATGGGTAGCCAGTGTTAAGAGAGCCATATATAAAGAGCTGTGCACTGGAAGCCATTTATAGTGCACAACTTTAATTGGTCCTGGAACAGGAACAATATTACTGAGTGTCACCTACTGGCACTTTTACTACTAACTAATCACCTACAAGTATACAGACATCTCTGTCTTTTACAGAGCACTCTCATATCAGCCAGGAGCTACCACATGAATATACAGCTATGGCCTGGCTACCACAGAGTACAACTTTAAGTTGGGAGGGGGAGAGCCTCTGTCAGGGAACCTCCCCATTTTACATCACCACCACAAGCAGGGCTGAGAACCACTGCACCAGCATTGCACCAACCCAGCCGCACCCTTAACACAGCTTTCACAGGGCCTGTCTCTTTAAGGGCCTTCCCACTAGAACAGATTTTAAGGCCAGAATGAAGCATTGGATCATCTAATCTTACCTCCTGTATAAAAGCCCATAGAATTTCACCCAGTTACTCCTGTACTGAGCCTAATACCTTGTATTTGGTCTAAAATATCTCCCAGAAAGGCATTCAGTCGTGATATGAAGGCATCAAGAGATGGAGAATCCACCACTTCCCTTGGTATCTTATTCTATGGTTAATCATCCTTCACTGTTAAAAACTACTGAGGTACCCTCCCAGCCAAAAAGCAGGTGAAGGGGGATGGTTAGTATCAGCTTTATGTGCACTCATATCACCCCATACTTTGTGTGTTTAATAGTCACAATAAGCTCATCATAAACAAAGAACAATTAAGACTTTTCTGGCAAATTATTTTGAACTGGCAAAAACTGACAGAAACATGATCTGTTCACTGACAATTTGTACAAGAACAAGAGATGATCTTCATCAAATAAATAATTCAGGAGGACAGATCCTTAGCTAGGGTAAATGTTCATGAAATTGAAGACTATGGCACTATGAACATTTACACCAGTGGATTATCTACCCTCGGATGAATTATTTGTCCAGTTCTAATGAACTGAACAATAAAATTAAAATATATAAATTAAAAATAATCCATCTACTTCCTTCAGCAATAGGTCTATAGTTATGAAAGTACCTGTTTTATATATTAACAAAACCAATCAGCTAATATCAGCAAAAAATTACTGTAATCTAAAACCAACTAAATAAATTGTGCTGAATTTATTTCAGTTCTGGATTTTTTTTCATCTTGTTTTAAAGAGGAAAGTTTTAAACTAAGGCCTTCAATGGGCAAATAACGAAACTGCACACTATTTGTAACAGAATATGGAGGGGGAAAAAACAACTGAGATCAGCTCAGCATTTCTGAGACTTATGCAGCTATTTTTTCTTCATCCAAAGGCATCTAAACTGTATTAAGTTTTATTATAATGAATCCACAACTGAGGCCAACAGAACAATAAATCCAAGTATCACTCATGCATGAATGCAACTGAAGAGCAAGATGAGAAATTATTTGACATACAAAGTACAGTAGATGGAGCATATAAAAAGAGCAAATGATAGCCTCAGTCCTGGATATTGCTGTAGTCCACCCGAAAGTAGGAAAAAGAAAGGAAGAAAAAAATCCAGAAAGCTGCCAAGAAATAGTGAACATGGTCGTTCGTACAAATTCCTACTTTGAAGATCCATCACAAATCCCAATAAGCAAATATGGTTTATCATCCCAATGGCAGATTTAGCACAAATCAATATAGAAGCTCACCCCATTCTGATTTTAAAGGCAGATTATGTACATTGTCTCTGAGAGGTCTTCAGTGTTTTCTGTCATTTTGAAAGTTTGAAGGTGCTTCTGGGCCTCATTTTCTTTTTTTGCATGCAACCTTTTACAAAACTATCTAGCTTTTGCATTCAGGAAATATGATATTAACATGCTGCTGCACTGTGCTATGTGAAATTGGTTAGGCAACACTGACACATCATTGGGTATAAATGGCCAAGCAGAGCCAAGTCACAGATTAAAATCATACTGGATTTAGCTCAAACCAGAGAAAGCAAAGCCTCCCCTACTGCCCTAGTGAGTTTCAATTGGTTTTATCACTGCTTTCCAAATAAAGAATTCCATAGGATGCCACGACAACAAATACAGGAAGTTTGCATTACCCATACAGCAAGCTCCCTCTGGGCCTGATCCAGTGAAGCCCTTAAGCACTTGCTTAATTTTAAGCATGTGAGCAGACCCTTCTTTATTTTAATAAAGAGAGGACGAGCACTAATCCAGCAAAACACTTATCCACATGATTAAGTATGTGAGTAATTCCATTGTTAGGGACCAGCTTCATACATTCTGCCCTTTGGAACTACGCATGTCCTTAAAAAACTGCATGAGTGCTTTGCTGGATTGGGACCTTTATCCTCTCTTTATTAAAATGCAACACCCGTCCCCTGCCAAGAACAACTCTAGCAATAAAGCAGAATGCATAAAGCTGGTTAGCAATGTGATAAAATCCCTTATGTACATGAGAGAATGACTTCCATAACTCAATCAAGGTTTTACTTCTTATAAATAGTACAACACTGCCCAAGACCTCACCACAGATAGTTTTCTGACATAAAGTATATTGATTGGTTGCTCATTCCGACATACACAAGAGGGAACACGCTCACTGATTTTCTCCCTTTTATTTCATTTTTCATTATCTTTATTGCATTTTTTCTAAAATCAAAGGAAAAAATAAACAGTCAGCTACAAAATAACATCATCACATCTGAAATAGATCTACAAGAGGAGTAAAGCTCATTTAGGTCCTTATCTTCTCATTCCTATGAAAAATGCGCTGGAAGGGATTGTGGGGCAAAAAAGCCATTGTGGCATCTGATGGCTAGGTGCAACGTGGCAAGGAATTTTCTCTGTAGTCCTGCCAACCAGATCTGCCAACCGGTCCCATTTTGCCTTGTGACTCAGCCCTCTAGTCAGGTCACCTTTGGTCTCACCCCTTTCAGGATAAACCAGGGTCTTTACCCAGTAGTCCCAGAATCTCACACCTGTCTATAGCCCTTGTCCAGGTGCCACAGTCCTTCTGGACTCTTGTGTCTGGGATCTTCTTTCCTGGTAAGGCTGTAGGGGAACCCAGGACTGCCCTCTACCCTGGGTTCCAGCCCAGGAACCCTTGTACCAATTGGTTACGGTCTGTCTTGTCAACCTCTTGCTTTTTCCATGGGCTACCACGCATGTTGGTCCACCTTCTCCTCAGGGGGCTTGTATTCTCAGCAGGGGTCTGCAATGAGTCAAACCCTTAGTGCCAGTTCTCAAGGTACTAAAGGAAAGGAAACTAACAGAAATAAAGAGCATCAGCAGCAGCGTGTCTGTCCTACCAGGATCTTCCAGCTATCTGTCCTACTGCTCGGTGCTCGCAGGCAAGCAAATGCAGCATGACTCTCTGCCGTGCTCCTCTCTGGGAGCTGAGGATGACAGGTCTGTCTGCATCCCCAGCCTGTGGCCTTCTGAAATGAGTGTCTCCCTTTTTATGGATTCTCCTGCAAGATTGACTTGATTCACAGGTACAGCGGGGAGGGGCTGCCAGCACCTAAAGCTGCTCTCTAACCCCTTCTTGCCTAATGCTGAGTTTGTATACCCTGTCACAGGTGGACTTACCTCCCTCCAACCATGGCTTTTGCTGTCTTCCTGTTAAACATCATCATTTGTTGCTCAAGGAAGGGTCGGTGACAGCATGGAATGGCCTCCGAGCCCCGCAAGAACAGCAAAACCACTTTTCTTAAGATCATGGACCATCAATTCTCCTTACAGGTCTCTTGTAACACTGAAACCCTGGCTTTTTAACCTGCTGAGCAGACAGTGGGGGCACACATGCCCCCCTTCATTGTATTGTGTAAGAGTGCATGAGGCATCCACCCAGATCTGTGAATTTATAGGTATGGGCTGGTTTTTGGAGGAATGCACAAGAAACTAAGGCCACCTTGACTTGAGGTTAGTTTAGGGTCATTATTAATTATTTGTATTACAGTAGTGCACAGAGGCTGCAGTCAAGATTGAAGCCTCATTGTGCTAGGCACTATATAATCATAGCAGGACAGTCCCTGGCCAGAAGGGGTTAAAATCTAAAGTCTAACTTGTCACGATAGGCATAGACAAAAGTTTTGCAGACTTATTTTTGCTAAAAAAGTAATAGAAGGTGTTAACCACATGCCAGGTTTAAATGAGGTGCTCACGAAAGGAAAGTAAAACTTTAGAGACACGTTTTCAGCTGACCCTCCCTTTTTCACAGGAGTAATAAGCACCTGTAAAGTCATGTGTGTTTGGTTGCGGGTTTTTAGTTTGTTTTTTCTTGGACCTGCAATAGAGCTGTGAGACAAATACAGTATTAGCAGTTTGTCAGCTTGTTGCGTAATTTGTGCCCACTGCATTGACACAGACATGAGAGTTGAGGAGATAAAATACCACACAACTGATTATGGTTTCAATGGGTGGTCACAATTAATTTAGATAATTCAACCATCCATCATTAATTCTGAGCAGTTAATTGTTAACATCCCACCTGATGGTACCCAGGAGCAAATCTGTCTCCATGCTTAACAGTTGCCCATAAAAGGCCCATCACAATGGGACGGAGGCCATGGATGTGCATATTTCTTTCCAGAGAGAAGACAGACATGGAGTGAGACCCTCATCCTCCCTGGCCCCTTTATGCTGAGGCAGGCACTATGATAAATAGTTGTAAGGCTTCCTTACAAGGACACCCCTGCAAGCCCTGGCATTGGGCAAGTGTTGGGGGAAGGAAGGACATGCTGGAAATGGGACTGCAATTCCTAGCGCTGAAGAGATTCTGGCCAGTGCTGCAGCCTACAGGCGGCAACCACAGTTGTCTTACACTGGGATCATAGAGCAGCTCAGGACTGGAAGGGTGCAGAGGTGGCTTAAAGCCACCACAGCCCTCCAATTGTCTGGGCTGTAAATTCACACCCATACTCCTTGCCCCGAGGATAAGATCTAACACATTGAAAGATTACATCAGGCAATGGAAAGGGACAGAATCTAGGACTTTGGGGCCAGAATTTGCCAAACTTATTCATGAAGAGCAATAGCTTACTCTGTGATTTCCATGGGCTACTTGGGTAAGGTACTACTCAACTTGAGTAAGAAGAGTAGAATGGGGTTATTTGCACCAAATTTAATATTAACATTAGACACTATATATAGTGTGCAGTTTGCTTTTTTCATATATAGGACTTGGGTTTACAGTTGTTTTAAAAAGACCATCATGTGTGCAGACAATTTTTGAGTGCTTATCCAAACCAAATCTCCCGAATTTGTGAAATATGCCCATTGCTAATAAGAATTATTATTAATTTGTATTTTATATCATAATTAATTGTAAATTATTAAAGGAGAGATATTTCCATGAATTCCCAACTCCTTTCCTTCCTGTAGGCACAACTGTTGAAGTAAAAAGAAGACAAAATAATGAGAAGGAATATTAATCTTCAAAACTGAATCATCAACATGAAAAAGGTTGCTATTTTCAGGCCTTTACCCCAATGCAGTGTACCCACTTGAATTCAAGAAAAATGTTTTACTGAACAAAATTCACCTCTCATTAGGACCCTAGAAGTCTTCCACTTTCCTGTATTGGTTTCAGACAGGAGAGGATGCTGCTTAATTTATCAGAACACCAATACAGCTGTTCATTAATGCCATGCTCCTTTCTCACCTTCTCTTGATTTAATTCCCACTTTAGAACTGTTCCTATTCCAAGAACATTGTTTCACCTCAAAACTCAGTGTGCTTCAAAATACGTGTGTTCCCATGTTAAACACTGATTCAGCAAAGTGGGTAACGGTGTGCCTAAGTCTGGTCGGCCTCAGTGACAGGTACAATAGTCCATTTGGATTCATTTGGGGTTTCCATTAGTAGTAGCATGTCCTTGCAGCTTTGCACATTATAGTCTATATTTACGAAGAGGAAAGAAATAACAGTCTATGTCCTTGCAAAGAAAGAGCGATCTCAAGGATACAAATGGAAAGGTCAGATTTGAAATGCAAAAGAAAATTAGGCTAACTAGATATGCTAATCCCAGTGAGAAATAGGCTCTTATTGTAAAATTTTCCCAGGAGAAATGTGACACCATAAAGGTTTGCTATCTCATGACAATTTAATAAAAGTGAAGGGCAGTTAATTTTTCTCCTACTAGATGCAAGTGACATTTTAGCACACAGCTTTCTTGACCACCCCAAGGATCCTATCTTAGTTAATGCCTGTTGGGGAAATGCTCAAGTAGAAGGTTACTTTGAAAGGCTGGTGAAGACAGCAAAATTCTCTTCTGATGGCTAAAAGTTACCTTGAAAAATGAGCTGATTTTTGAGGACGAAGATTCCACTGTAAGGCTTATTTGTGCACATATGTACAGACACATAGATTATAAATGTACATGAGAGAAGATGGTTTTGTGGTTAAGGCCCAGTACTAGAATTCAGGAGATGTGGATTCTATTCGAAGTTCTGCCACAGCCCCTGTGACCTAGGGTAAGTCCTGCTCTCATTTCTTGAATGGTTGTATGCAATCATCATACTTCCCTCACACATATGCTGTGTGAGGCTTCATTCATTAATGTTGTAAACCACTTTGACGTTCTCCAATGGAAGCTGCTATATAGCATCTGATCCTGCACCCAGTGACGTCCATGGCAATTGTCTTCAATGGGAACAGGTGTAGGCCTACAAGAACACAAATTATATAGGGGTTAGTTGTGACTTTTAAACAAGCCTCATCTCTGTGTGGCCTCAAAAGAAGACCGAGAAATAGATTATGACCAAGACAGTCATCATCTGCCTGTTGGTTCACCCAGGGGGAGCTTACTCTGCACCAGCCCTATAGCTGTTACAGTCTTACACCTGGTGCACTGGGGAGTACCCACCCTGCCCAATATGCATGGGGGAAGAGTTGTAGCAACCCATTGCTGCAACCCATGGTACGGGCAACAGGTGCCATTGAGTAAGAGGGCTACTTACACTCCACTCCTCTGCATGGACATGCAGAATAAGCCACAATCCGGTCCATAGAATACTAGCAATCACAATTTACTATGTTTATGTATATATAATACTTGGAAGTATCTATAATGAAAACTGCTAAACATTAAACAATTGAATGTGCTGTTTTCTTTCAAGGCGTCATTTACACATTTGCACACTCTAAATTCCATTGGCTTCAATGAGTGTTTGGGGTATGCCAGGGCTGTTAGGCTGGCTTTGTGTGTACCAGTTCACCATTATAAGATCTAAGGAACATTTTCAGTGTGCTTTCTATGCCACTCTTCTCAATCTCGTTTGCTATCGAATAGTGATGACATTATTGTCATCAAGATTGAAGTTCCTCACAAATGTGTTTCCAAACAATATTTTTTCATAGCAGCTGTGAAAGTCAGAAAAGAGTTGAACCAAAATATATGAGGAGAATGGGCTGTTTCAAATCTGTCCTGTACTTCTAAGGGCTGATAAGCTCACATTCATGAAAGTCTATTTAAAATGAGATGACTGTTCTATTTGCAAAAAATTTTTCATCCTTTTGTCCTTGATATTTCACTCCATTCCATATCAGTTCTGACAATCTGAACAGAACTTGATCCTGACATTTTATTTTTTAAATTAATGATCCTTATATCATCATATCATCTGACACTCTCCTTTCCATTCTTCTTTGAACGTGTTTTCAACATCTGGTGGAGCTGGTTGTAGCTGCCAGAACTTTTTAAATTCAATAATAAAATCAGGTGCCAAGGAAGTAAAATCAGCAACTGTTAATTTAATTTTCAATTCCTTCTCTTGATTTCTGCTTTCCTAAATTATTTTCAAATGAATGTCAACTCTACTCAAAGGATTAGAAGGGTTCTGGCTGTCTCACCTGCAGAAATTAAAAGCTACTTTCCATTAACATCTAAATTGAATACAGTTTGATTTGGATGCTCTTTGGCTGGAGTCAAACAATATCATACTGCTGTAGTGCATTTTTCTAAGGAAAACTGTCTTTTTCCCCAGCACTGACAGGACAGAATAGCATTAACTTGGGCCCTGATTCAGAAAATCATCCCTATTCAGCAAAGCACTTAAGCATGCATTTAATTTTAAGTCAAATTGACTGTAATGGGACTTAATGTTAAGCATGTGCTTAAATGCTTAGGGATGGATTTATGCACCTGCTTAATTATTTTGCTGAATTAAGGCCTTGAAGTTCAAAGGCAATTGTACTGGACTTACTCCTTATTACCAGTCATAACTGCTTTCAAAGAATGAGATTTCTTACACCTTTGTACTTTTTACTTCTATGTGTGTGTGTGTATTATATTATAAATATAATTTTAGAGTCAGACTGCAGAAGAATTCGTTTGAGGACAACCAGCTATCTAATGCTTTCACCAGAGATAGAGCAGTGACAGAGAAGACACTCTGATCCTTTCAGACATGTGCCAGTTCAGTGTGGTCTCAGAGTAAGTATTTTTGAAATCTGGGTTATGTTTCCACTCTGCCACTGACTCACTATGTGGCTTTGGATAATATTAGATTCTCTGTTCTTCTGAGGTATAACTAATGTTGGTAAAGCACTATGGGAATCTGGGGTGAACTGAATTCTGTGAGTTCCAACTACAACTGTATATTACTAAATATTACTGTGAGAATGTGCTGTTTCCTCCAGAGTTAGAAAGGGAAATCAGGGGACAAACAAAACAGAGACTCCTCAGCTGGAGAAGAGAGCAACTCACTCAGCAGCTGCCAGTTGCAAAATGGCAACTTTACAGCTGCAGCTGCTTGGCTTTAACCAATTTAAAGGGTGTCTCTCACAAAGGCATGCTGGAAAAAAATGTTCCTATGAAAGGGCATCCTGACATTGGGAAGAGTTGGTAGGGACCCAAACAATATAGGGAAGAGGTTCCTGGGGAAATGGCTGGATTGGGATATATGCCACCAATATATCACAGTAGCTACTTCATACTATGGTGCAAACATTACTCTAGTCATGCTGGGATGCTACAGGATGCTGTTCTGGCACTATTTTTAGGAGATGGAACGGTGTTCCGCTAATTCTGCCGGACCTAGGCTAAGCGCCTCCTTTCCTGCCCCAGTTTCAGACCATCTCTCTTAGTTGGTAGGTGCTGGAGGGGAACACTGCAACCAAGACTGAGCAAGGGAATCCAAAGGCTGGGGCTGCCAAGACCCCCAGGTGGAATTAGGTATAGGGTCACCCTGTCAGTGGATCCAACTTGTAGGTCGTAGGAGCTGGGCACAGGTAGGGAGATAGGATAGGCTCTGCAGGGACTCATCTCCCTGGGGCTGCCCCAGTTCTGGCACTTTTTTTTTTTAAAGGACTCCAGCACTGGGAGCAAACCTTAGTGGGGATGCACTTTCCTTACTGTCCCAATCAGTTTTTTTCTCCTTCCTTTCATCTAATTTCTCCATTGTGCCCTTGCTGCTGCATCCACATCCCCCAACTTCAGGTTTATTTTAAATCAAACACAGAATGCATGGCCCTAGTTTAGAACTATGTCTATTGCAGTTGGACTTGACCTTCCTGTTTGTCACCAGTCTGACTTGCTCAATTGCAGAAATGGATTGGCCTGGGCAGTTAGGTAAGGGAGACTGCCAAGTAATATAGGAAATCATTATGAATTATACAGGCCGGTAAGCAAGTGAAAAGTTTGTGGCTGCTCTTTAAATCCTGGCAAGTAGTGAGTGAGGCCGCTAATGGTATCTATTCAGTACAATGAAGTCACACATACTGTTTTCATGACAATGAGAATCTACATTGCTTTACAGTTCTACCTTTTTGATATTTGGCAATCTATCTAGCCTGAACTGGAAACAGCCTGAATGTAACTCTGAATTTCCAAGTTCCCAAATGTGCCCTGGATGTCCAGAATAATACCATGATCTAAACTATGTTATACGAGACAGATATAGGTTTCCACATGCCCACTTTCTCCCAAGGCTCTGCTTTATCAGTCTAACTTATTCAATGCCCATAAGGAACTTGTATGTGAGTGCTAAATAAATAACCTATATTTTCTTAGAATTCAGAGGGTTCATTATCAGGTTCTGACTGAGGTTCCTCTTTACAGAAATATAGTAATTTATTACTGTAACAGGGTGCATGCCGTGCCCCGTAGGATTCGGCCCCTAGGCCCCGTTCCTTCAAGACTCAAGGATGCTGCAAGCTGGTGCAACACCCGGGCTCTTTATTTTGTGTCCATTCCCACCACCAGTTTCCCACTATTTACATGGCTTGGCCTCACACAGGCCTGACCAGCAACAGACTGGCAGGGCAGGGCAGGGCAGGGCCGAGCCAGCCTGGCCCAGGCCAGGCCAGGCCAGGCCAGGCCAGGCCTTTCCCTCCTGGTCTCCGCTCCCCTTCTTCCACTTCCTCCCAGCCTTTTAGCTCCTGCTAATGAGGCTGACAGGTGCGGGCAGTTCCCAGGCAAGCACTGGCTATTTACCCAGCCCCAATCCATTCCCCCTGATTGGGGGCTGGGGTGGCAGGAGCTGATTAAGGGCTTTCCTAGCCATGCCCTGCCACAATTGCATTTAAGAAAGTGATGGCTTTTGTTCAAAAACAACAAAAACAGACACGATTATTTGAACCTTTTAGCCTGCCAAATAGATGTCGATAATTTTCCACTTTCCCAGTCTCACAAAATATTTGAAAATGATGAGTTACCTCAAAAAGGTAAGACTTTGGGTTCAGTTCAAATAAGCAACTCCACCTCAACACACCAAAACCCGTTGCTCCTATCTAAACACAGGGTCCAAAGCTGTACAATTTACTCCCAGACACAGTGCTTTAAGCTGTAAGGGTCTGCAATAGGTGCACCTGGATCAGTGCTGAACATGATTTCACTGTAAACATAGACAAGGATAGCACTGGAAATAGTTTCAAAGAAACCATGGTTAATACCTGTTTCTGCATAGTTAAGTGGGATAGAAGCAATGTCAGCACAAACAGTGAAGAACTTGATTTAAGAAAAGCCTTGGCAGATTCAACGCATCCATACATAGCAGAGTTATAACATACCTCACGGTGCTTTATTAGACTCACCCAGTTCGGAGACTTATGGGCAGAAAGACAAAAGTGTAATACCAAAATCTAACAAATGTTTTCAGTCAAACACAATTACCACTGGGAAACTATGACCTCTGAGGTCCATCCAACCAGAGGAACAAAAGATCCCTAAACAAATTCAAGGACAACGCTGGCTCCCAGTTTCATGCTCTATCAGAGTAATGCATGCCTACACAATCACATGAGGTGGCGCATACAGATTCCTGGTGGTAGATCCAGCTCAATGGCAAATAGGCCTCTGCAGAAGGAAGAGGAAGTAGCCAGAAAGCTGTTAAGGTTCAAAGACCATTATTGACACATGTCCAATAAGAGGCAGAGTAATTTTTTCACATGTTGATGTGTTTAGGTCATGTTCTCTGACCTCCATCCCTATAGGTATGTTTAACTGGCTGAAGTAATGTGTAATTATTGCTGGTTGATCTCATGTCTGATTTCCATTTGATTTGTATGGTTTAAGAAAAGGAAGATGTAACAGCAGCCACTTGAATCAATAAAAACTAACCATTTCCATGCAATCTTTAGAACATTGTCATGTAGCTCAGGCAGTTCTCAGCTGTCCTGCACGTTACACCTTTTCTGCATGCAGTGTTCAGCATGCTCAGGAGCACCAAGGATGTTAAATTCATCTTCACTTCTCACCTTCCCCTTTCAATTTCTTAATGTCCAGATGAAGATTTGCACAGCATGGCAAAATACACTAGCAAATCATTCCAACCTGCCTGGTGCCAAGAAGCTCCTGATGACAAATGATTATTTGCTTTCTATTTAATATCGCTGCTTACATTCTATTATCCCACTTCTTGTCTAGTGGCCAAACACAACACACATTACAGGCTGGGTAACAAACCATACTGTACAAAAATTCAGCCATTTGGTTTCACGCCATCTCATGTCCACATCTCTTTAGGTTCACCCTTGAGTTTCAGACTAAAAGCATAATGTAAATCTCAGTAGAAAGTGCATTGAATGTACACAAAACAAAGAATGTCATGTAATTTCAATAGAAAACCTGAAATGGGTTCAGGTTCACTTGAAAGGTTCACAATGTTTAGACAAACCAGAATGAGTTAGAAGCTTTTAAAAAACCCTGAAAACAGGTAAATGGTTCACAGCATTTCTTGAATAGAAGGCAGGGAGGGAGGGAAGATGGCTTTCAGGTCTTCTTTTTTGCTGAGTACTTCAAAATACCAATAGAGATGAATAACCTGTTTTAGACCAGAAGGTAGAGTCACAGATAATTGAATCAAAGTGATGTTAATGCAGAAGAAAGTTTGACAGAGCTGTGGATTTGGCATCAATTATTAGTTTATTAATATTTGATTAAATTCATACTATGAAATTATAATTCGTGCAAGAGCATATGTGTAGAACAGCACAAATTCCATTCCAGAAACATTAAAGCTGTTTCACAGATCAACAAAAGCCAGAAAATTTGTACTTAAGGCCAAATTTGCATGGTTTATTTACCTCAGTCCCATCTAGCAGAAGGTAGCAGGTTAATGTTAGATTAGCAGTGAGTTAAGAATAAAATTTCTGCTTTCCTTTCTACCTATCTACCTACCTGCATATCTCAGTTCATGCAACAATCATAGTATTGGATTTTGACTTTTTAAGAATTGGTAAATCAGATAATTCTGTGATCGGTACCTAGCACACCTTTATGTGGGATACAAGAAATTAATTATTATAATAATTTTAAATAGCATGCACAATACTACTATTCAGCTCCATCCTCCTACAGATTCAGCACTGGCACCAAACAGATTGAACTTCCCTATTGTTACCTAGTCTAGAACTAGAGGAATAGAAGCACCACTGTGGATGATTATTGTGAACATGTGTGAAATGGGGTGCCTGCCCCACACAGGCATAGAAATGGTTAACCATGCCTTGCACCAGAAGGAGCAATGGAGGTGAGTCCTCCTAGCAGCCCAGAGAGACTGCATGAAGCACAGCCAATCAGGGAGGAGTTGCACGGAGTAACCAGTCCAGGCCAAGCAGGCTCAAATAAAAGGGAGCTGCAGGGCAGCATAGGAGCAGTTATTGCTGGGAGCCAAGGGAGTAAGGACTGTGTCCCTGGAGGTTGGAGAAAACCGCAAGCACCTTGGACAGAACAACTGCTAGCAGGTAGCAGGGGAACAAGAGGGAGCTCCTGGCTGGATGCAGAGTTGAGCAGCTGAGTGCCCTGAGGTGAGGGTGAAGGAGGTGCTGGGGCCACGGGGAAATGGCCCAGGGAAATAGAGCAGAATTGACAGAAGCTAGAGATGCAGCAGGAGGCTGCTATTTATAGGGTCCCTGGCTCGGGATCCAGAGTACTAGGTAGGCCCAGATCCTCCCACCTCGCTCCTGGGGAAGTGACTGGACAATAAGACTGATATATGCACCCCTGGAAAGGGAAGCATGGAGGATGACTTAGCCAGAGGGCTGAGTCAGAAGAAGGATGCTGTGGTTCCTGAAGTGGAGAGAGGGAATGTACGCGGAATCAGAGACAGAGTGATGGTGTGTAGACCATGGATGAGGGAGTCTGCCTCAAGCTACTCCTTAGAGCTACCAGGAAGAAGCACCAATCCAGCACCCCATGACAAGGAGTCTGCTATATTTAGGGAAGTGGAAAAAGAGCTGAACTTTCCATTGCTGCTAAAATGATCTAGCTTTACATTATTCCATCACTTTAATTGTTTGAACTTGTGGAACCCTGTGATTACCATAACAAATTGATGATGCCATATGCTAGAATCAACGGGTCAGACTGTTAAAGGGATTTAGGCACCTAAATCCAATCTGTCAATAGGAATTAAATAAACAGGAGTTAGGTGCTAAATGCCTTTAAAAATCCAGTCTCATGTGGCTTAGTGGATAGGCCACTAAATTTGGAGTCAGGAGACTAAGGTTCCGTTCTTGGTTCTGCCACTGACCTGCAGTGTGTCCTAGGTCAAGTCATTTCACCTCTCTGCACTTTTCTCCCATCTTGCACCTCTCTCATCTATTTAGACTGTAAACTCTGCAGACCAGCAACTGTTTCTCACTTTGTGTTTGTACAGTGCGTACCACAATGGTGCCTCAGTCTTAGCTGTGACTTCTAACTACTACTGTTATACAAATTGTTGTTGTTGATGATACCAATGCTTTTCCTTCTAACCATTTTCTCTCTCAGGTATTTCTCTAGGATGCTTCTGATAGTGACATATTTTTCATTTAGCTGTGTCCTGGTTCTTAAAATGGGCCATTTCAAGCGACGATGGTATAACTGAATCTAAACAGCTGTGGAAGACTTTAATGCAGATTTCTTTTTGGCTCAAAGGACTGCTGCTCATCTGCAAACATGGGAATTAGCTAGATGGCACTAGAGCACCCTTACTTCATGTTTTGCTAGAAGAGTGTGGCTATTGGATTAAAGTCTTTGTTGTTAGTTAGAAATTTGGGAACAAAAAGTGTTAACTGTGCAGCACGGCAGCTCTGTCCTAATGATAGTACAGCAGAACCCCATTTATCTGAGCCGCCATTACCTGGCATCTCCATGTTAAAGACACAACCAACACACACACAGGCATATTGGAAATTGATGTAACCTCCATGGCAACACTACTGTAACCGTCATGTCTTTGCAGCCTTATAAAATGAGCAAGACCACTAAGCAAAGCGTGTAGTACTGTTAGTGGATTCTAAAATAGAGATTATTAATAAAATAAAAGTCACTGGCAAAAATAGCTCAAGATTCTAACTTTGGAAAAAACACAGTCTTGCCAACTGTCAGATTTTTTCCAGCCTTTAAAAACCTGACTGCTGCTGTATATAGTACTGTATTTTAATTTGATACTTTGTGAATATTACATATTGGTGGTGTTAGTTGTTAACATTAGTACTGCTGTTGCAACTTACAATTATTTCTGCATTTTTAAAAACTGGTATTAATAGTAATGGTTTGTGTAGGGTGTAAATAAAGAAGGGGGCATGTTTTAATGCTTTTTTGGAAGGGGTCAGCTAGTTTAAAAGCAACTCTGCATCTTTAAAAAATGCTCTTGATCCATTATCTTGATTATTTGAATTTTTGATTATCTGATTTGGCCCTGGTCCTAATTAGATCAGATAAACAGGGTTCTACAATATAATTACAAAAATAGAGAGGCAAATCTACTACATTAACAAAAAAAAAAATAGGGCTGGGCAAACCAACTTAAATAAAATAAGTCCCCTTTCCTGCATCTCTATTAACTTATGTAAAACTTACCCCCTGCTACCCCTTTTTCAGGTAGAAAAAAATCATTTCTTATAGTCCCTTTTAGTTATCTGGGTTCCAGTCCAGATGAGAAGTTGAAATGGTGAGAGAAGGGATGTTTTATGATATTTCTAGCTTAAACCCAAAAAGTACAGGACTTATTATGAAACATCCAGTTCTCAGGGGACTTACATCCTAATTTTGCAGACCCAAGAGTTTCAGACAAGCACCTTAGTTTTGGGATGCTTAATTGCACTGAGTTGAAGCTTGGAACCTTTCTGAGAGTTGTCAATCACAGCTAGTGTAGGAGAAATCAAGCAAAAACCAGTCCCTAACTATACAATGTACTAAATGTTTATTACGCGGTTTTATTAGAAGTGCTTCTATTCCCTATACAAAGGATTTCACAGGGGCTGCTTCAGGGAAAGAAGATTCAAAAATATCAGACTTTTTTTTCTTTTAAAAAATCAATTTGGCAAAAAATTAATGATGTGCCTGGAACTATCATCACCAGAAGTTATATCAACATCTGTATAGCAGCAGGGCTTAGATTTTTTTTTTTTAAAAAGAGAGAAATAAAAGTACATCTCTGAAAAAAAGTTTCTCTCTAAGGGATTTTCTTCCCAGTTTTCCATGAATGAAGCAAAGGGCAAGTGACCTATTTTATAAGCAGGTAAGCAGTGGTCACTGTGGGCTGAGATTATCAAAGCTGCCTTACAGATTTGGATGCAGGAACTGGACATCCACTAATGGGAACTGGGCAATCAACATTCCCTGGTGGCTTTGCAAAATTCAGGCTTGCTATACATCTGGTGCATAGCACATGGTAGTTTTGATTTTGGACTTCCTGGTAAGGGAGGATCTCTAACGTTTAGTATAGTCCTTAATCCACACATACACCAAACAATGTTCTTGGGTTCTATACAAGCTTCTGTGGTCCAATGGGTGCTAAATGAGTTTGGTGTTCTCAAGCAGCATCTCTTAGCCCTATCAAGGTTTGGCTTTTTTCTTACAAGGGATGGACTGAAGTGGTTGGCAGAGATGGTGCTCAGATCCAAATACAAGTTCTAACAAGGGAGCTTTCAAAGAAAAGTAGTATACTGGGTTATAGTATTATTCATGGTTATTTTGTCAATAACTGGACTACAATCCCCTTCACCGCCAGCAAATCACTCCTCTCCCAGGGCAATAACACAAAGTTTCGGAAGGACAGACGTGCTTATGGGGGACTTGTTCTAACATTTTTACCATCTACATTTCAATTGGAAAAATGAATTCCTTGTGTGCTGCATTTTTCCCTAGATACTGTACTCCAAGATACTGCACTAAATTACAGTGATTCATTATTCCTATTAAAACAAACAATAACCTCAAATTGCTCAGCAAACCAAACAATTGCAAACAGTAAATTTAAACAGTAAAACAGGGAGCACATTGGGTAAATGTTATTTCCCTGAACAAGAAAAGCTTTCGGCAAAGTGCTTAACTTGAATACAACAAAAGGCAATTTAATTTAGTAATACAGCTGGATGAAAAATGGAGACCTCTGGTTTAATAAGAAGGGGGGGAAAAGACAAGCATATATCATCCAAAAGGATAATTATGAGAAACTATTTTGTATGATCCAGCTAAATCAAAGCTTTTAATGCTTTCTTACTCCTGTCAAAGGAGGGAGATTTAATGCCTTAAAAATGGGGATTTTGCAGACTTCACTGCCAAGAAAAAATGATTTGTCTCTTGATAAATTACTATTGGGCTTTCTACTTGAAAAAAAAATACACTTACATTGAAATAAATGCCAAGGAATGGCTAGAGAATTTATATTATTCACTCCTATCTGTCATCGGATTGGTTGAAAAGCGACAGTGCTATTAAAAATGTCTTCTAGCTTCTAGACATAATGCCACAAAGGGGCCATGAAAGCCTTTCGTGAATGGGATGGATACGTGTATAAAAATAACAGTAAGCAATGCTTCCCCTTCCCCTCCTTCCTAGCATACAAAGTTTAAAAAAATGTTTGGTGGTTAGGGGCTGCTAATTCCATCGAAAACTTCACCTCCTGTGAGGGGATGGAGGGGCAGCAATGGTTCATTCATTTTCCTAAGGATTTTCAAGTGCTCTTAAATAAAATTCTACTTAAGGAGAAAAGAGAGACTCATTGAAGTGTTTTTAGAGTGCTGTTCGCTTGAGAACTGAGCTGCCGTGAGAGCTCTTTTACCCCCTGTGAGTCCAAGCAAAGGAGCTCCCTGGAAGGTTCTGATTGCAGCCGTTTGGCTGGAAACATGCCCTTTATCTCAAGCCTTTAAAATAATGAGCCATACAGGGCTAGCAAAGGACAGGAAATTGAGACTTGTGCAAACACAAAAGCTAACAGACATTGAGAAAACAAGTAACATTCAGAGGAGCCTGTAATATCCCAGAGGCTGCAGCAGGAGGTAGAGGCAGAGTTGACTTAGGCATCGTTGACACAGATACTGCATCACCCTAACTACATCGACCTAAGTGCTACGCCTCTCACAGGCATACTTACACTGGCAGGAGCAAGGTTGTAATGTAGACCAAGCCTAAGTATCTATACTACAATGTTGATCCCGATGATATCAGTTGCCCAGTACACTGACCTAAAAACTCCACCTCCATCAGAGTAGTAGCGCTTAGGCCGATGAAGTTAGGGTGATGCAGTGTCTGGGTAGACGCTGTTACTTACATCACATTTTGGCTGTCAGCCCCATGTGGGGCTCACACCTGGAGCCCCTCCCCCCGAGCTTGTGCTGTCACCCCGCGGCGGGGTGGGATCCAGCTGTCAGTGCCCCACACAGTTAAATCGGTGGAAGCACTCCCAATGAGGACGCACACCATCGATAGAGGGAGTAGACATGAACCACCCCAGTAATTAATTTAGGTAGATTTAATTTTTCAATGTAGACAATGCCTTACAGTTAGGTCAACGTAAGCTGCCTTATGTCAACCTAACTCTGTAGTGTAGACCAAGCCTGAGGACTAGAAGACAAGGAGTTCCAGTATGACTCCAAAATCTCAGGACTTTTGGCTTTTTCTTAGGGTATGTCTACACTACGAGGGTAATTCGATTTTACTTAAATCGAATATGTGGAATCGATATTGCAAAGTCGAACGTGTGTGTCCACACTAAGGACACACTAAGGACAGTAATTCGACTTTGTGAGTCCACACTAACAGGACGAGCGTCGATATTGGAAGCGGTGCACTGTGGGCAGCTATCCCACAGTTCCCGCAGTCCCCGCTGCCCATCGGAATTCTGGGTCGAGCCGCCAATGCCTTCTGGGTAAAAAAAATTTGTCGTCATCCGTCCGTCACTAACTCCCTCCCTCCCTCCCTCCATGAAAGCGCCGGCGGGAAATCAGTTCGCGCACTTTTCTGGTCAGTGACAGCGCGGACGCCACAGCACTGCCATCATGGATCACGCTGCGACCATCGCTGCACTTCTGGCCGTTCTCAACACCTCGCAGCTTATCATACACCTTTCCCTGAGGCAGATGAAGAGTAATCAGGCGAGGAGGCTACGACACCGCCGTGATGGCCTGAAGTCGGAGAGTAGCACAGAGCTGTCAGAAACCACGAGCCCCAGCGCCCAGGACATCACGGTGGCAATGGGTCATGTGGATATCGTGGAACGGCGATTCTGGGCCCGGGAAACAAGCACGGACTGGTGGGACCGTATAGTGCTTCAGGTCTGGGATGAATCCCAGTGGCTGCGAAACTTTCGCATGCGGAAGGGGACTTTCCTCGAACTTTGTGAGTTGCTGTCCCCTGCCCTGAAGCGCCAGAATACCAGGATGAGAGCAGCCCTCACAGTTGAGAAGCGAGTGGCCATAGCCCTCTGGAAGCTTGCAACGCCGGACAGCTACCGGTCAGTCGCGAACCACTTTGGTGTGGGCAAATCTACCGTGGGGGTTGTTGTCATGCAAGTAGCCAAGGCAATTGTGAAGGTACTGCTCCCAAAGGTAGTGACCCTGGGAAACGCGCAGGTCATCATAGATGGCTTTGCCGCGATGGGATTCCCAAACTGCGGTGGGGCTATCGATGGGACTCACATCCCTATCCTGGGACCGGACCACCAGGCCAGCCAGTACATCAATAGAAAGGGCTACTTTTCAATGGTGCTGCAAGCACTGGTGGACCATCGGGGACGGTTTACAAACATCTACGTCGGATGGCCGGGCAAGGTTCATGACGCTCGCGTGTTCAGGAACTCTGGTCTGTTTAGACGGCTGCAGGAAGGTATTTACTTCCCAGACCACAAAATAACTCTTGGGGATGTGGAGATGCCTACAGTCATCCTCGGGGACCCAGCCTACCCGCTAATGCCCTGGCTCATGAAGCCCTATACTGGCGCCCTGGACACAGAAAAAGAACTGTTCAACTACCGGCTGAGCAAGTGCAGAATGGTAGTGGAGTGTGCTTTTGGCCGTCTCAAAGGGAGATGGAGAAGCTTACTCACTCGCTGTGATCTCAGTGAAACCAATATCCCCATCGTTATTGCAGCTTGCTGTGTGCTCCACAATCTGTGTGAGAGCAAGGGGGAGACCTTTATGTCGGGGTGGGAGCTAGAGGCAAATAGCCTGGCTGCTGATTACGCCCAGCCAGACAGCTGGGCGATTAGAAGATCACAGCGGGACGCCCTGTGCATCCGGGAGGCTTTGAAAGCTAGGTTCCTGAGTGAGCAGGGCAACCAGTGACTTTTCAGTTTGTGGACAGAAAAGCTGAACCTGCCCCCGTTTCTTTACCCAGTTCATTTTGACTATCCTCTCCAGTTACATACCCCCTTCACCCCCTTCCCCTTCCCAAAAAATAAAATCAGTTCTATTTTGTTAATGAACACCGTTGTCTGTATTGCTGTTTTCGCGGGAATATTTTAAACCGGGGACGCAGACTGTGGCGGGGGGCGGGTTTAGTGTTCTGATGCAAATGATGCTTCTAAACTCCCGGAATGACAGGCTCCGCACTGGTGGACTGGTTATTTCAATGGAGCCTGCCAGCACTCCTGGGGGGGACTGCGTGTATGTGTCGGCTATGTGACTTTCTGGCAGGGGGAGTAGGGTTACAGATCCCCTGCTGCGTGGATCTGTGAGCCAGGATAAGGACCGCTGCATAAGATCTGTAACTGCCCTCCCCCGCCACAAAGTCACAGAGCAACCCCCCCCCCCAGAACATGAAAAACACCTCCCAGACTGACCAGGGTAACCAGTGACTGCACTGTGTATGTGTCCTGATGCTGGACCTGACACCGCCTCTGTACCCTGCTAAAGATCACTGTCCTGTCCAATTACCAATCCCCTTCCCCCCTCCAGACAGACTCTCCCTCAAAAGAACCTGACTGAAACAGCAATGAACAGAAACAAACATTTTATTGCGAACCAGACATGAAACGTGGGGGGTGAAACTTGGACGGGGGCTTGTGTGAGGTGGGTAGGAAAGGACTTATGAAATTTTGGGGAATGTCAGCCTTCTAGTGCTAGAGCAGTCTGCAGGGGTTGACTGAAAGTTTTAATGTCCCTTGCCGCCCTTCCTTCTTTGGACTTTAGGTGAGGGTGGTGTGGGACTTGGTGGCGGGTGAGGGCGGTTACAGATAGACTGCAGCGGGGCTCTGTCCTCCTGCCTCCGGTCTTGCAGAACATCCACAAGGCGCCAGAGCGTGTCCGTTTGCTCCCTCATTAGTCCAAGCAGCTTTTCAGTAGCCTGTTGGTCCTCCTGACGCCACCTCTCCTCCCGTTCCATGACTGCTCGGTGCATTTGTGACAAGTTCTCCCTCCACTGTGTCTGCTGGGCTGCCTGGGCTCGGGAGCAGCCCATTAGTTCTGAGAACATGTCTTCACGCGTCTTCTTCTTCCTCCGCCTAATCTGCGCTAGCCTCTGGGAGTGTGCTGACAGGCTGGGTTGGGAGACAGTCGCAGATGTGTCTGTGTGAATTTTAAAAAGGGAGTGAATTCCTGAGACAGATAAATGAAATTGTATACAAAGAACCTAGTCTTTCTCTGTGAACAAGACCATGCACTGAACCTCTCACATGCGCACTCAGGACAAGGTCGAATTTTCGGCCGTCGCCTTCAGTGCCTGTGGACTTGCGGAGGTCTTGGAGTGTTCAGAGAACTGTGGCTGGAGACCTGAACTTCTGGAGCGGGCAATAATGGTAAGCCGCAGACTTGTGGCTGCTTAAAACTCCAGCAGTAGCACTGGCCTCCTTTCACATTGAAAGCAATGCCAGTCTCTGCTGCCAGCAATCAGGACAGCATCAACTCTGCCCCTGTCCCACCCCCTCGCGGCTGTCCCAGGGAAAGATCCCTGTATGCTGCCCCTCTCCCTCCACCGCGTGGCTGTAAAGCAGTCCCAATACTAACATTCCCCTCCCTAATTCAAAGCAGGGCGTCATGAGCGACATCACCCTCCTGAGGATCCCGGACACCCAGAGAGAACGCATGCTGCGGGAAAGCATGCAGAAACCGGGGCCGTATGCCGCCATGCTATGTCGGGCCATGATCCCCGAGTACTTGATTGTGGCGTGGAGGGGACATGTCTGCTACCACGGAGGGCCCACTAAGATCGCCCTACCCCGGAACCTCATAAACAGGCTTGAGCTCTACCTCCACGAGACCTACGAGGAGTTCTCCTACGAGGATTTCTCGTCAATCCCCGGCCACATTGACCGGATTTTCACCTAGGTGCACTGGGACTATGGAGTGGAGCGTCTTGGGCCTCGGAATCATGTAGTAAGGGACATTGTGAAAATTTTTTAAAATACTTGGGACTAAATTGAGAAGAGCCTAAGACAGAGAAATCATGAAAACCCATTTGTTACCTTTGTAAATATTCCTGTTTTGTACCTGATTATTTTTTTACTAGTTTACAGCACTTTTATAAATATACATTGTTAATAGTATAAATATTACCGTTCTGTTTTAAATAAATGTTTACATGTTTACAGCACTTACTGCTTGATCCTTCCCCTGATTCTGTGTCCGGGATAAGGGATGGGGACGGTTGGTACGGGATCTCGGTAAGGGTGATGAAGAGCTCCTGGCTGTCGGGGAAATCAGCGGTGCCAGCGCTGTCGACTGCCTCGTCCTCCTCATCTCCTTCTTCATCTTCCCCATCCGCTAACATGTCCGACGAGGAACTGGCCGCGGACAATATCCCATCCTCGGAGTCCACGGTCAGGGGTGGGGTAGTGGTGGCGGCCGCTCCCAGGATGGAATGCAGTGCCTCGTAGAAACGGGATGTGTGGGGCTGGGATCCGGATCGTCCGTTAGCCTCTTTGGTTTTTTGGTAGCCTTGTCTCAGCTCCTTGATTTTCACGCGGCACTGCGTTGCATCCCGGCTGTAGCCTCTCTCTGCCATGGCTTTGGAGATCTTCTCGTAGATCTTAGCATTCCTTCTTTTGGAGCGCAGCTCGGCAAGCACGGACTCATCGCCCCACACTGCGATGAGATCCAAGACTTCCCGATCAGTCCATGCTGGGGCCCTCTTTCTATTAGATTGCACGGCCATCTCTGCTGGAGAGCTCTGCATCGTTGCCACTGCTGCTGAGCTCACTTCGATGTCCAAAGAGGAACTGAGATTCAAACTGCCCAGACAGGAAAATGAAAATGAATTCAAATTTTCCCGGGGGTGTGGCTGGTCAGAGCATCCGAGCTCGGACTGCTGTCCAGAGCGTCAACAGAGTGGTGCACTGTGGGATAGCTCCCGGAGCTATTAGCGTCGATTTCCATCCACACCTAGCCTAATTCGATATGGCCATTTCGAATTTAGCGCTACTCCTCTCGTTGGGGAGGATTACAGAAATCGATTTAAAGAGAGCTCTATGTCGAACTAAATGGCTTCCTGGTGTGGACGGGTGCAGGGTTAATTCGATATAACGGCGCTAAATTCGACATAAAAGCCTAGTGTAGACCAGGCCTTAGTGACAGGTGCTGTTGGGGCAATTCTGGCAGTGGTAGTGAATAAGGGAGGCAGGGCATACAATGTTCATACAGCATGCAAAGAAGATAATTGAGGCTAGGGATGGGCAGGAAATGGTTTACTCATTTTTTCAAGATTTAGAAAATATGTTCCATCTCAAATCAGAATGAAAAGTCAAAATCTCAAATGTTTGTGACTTAAAAATCTCTCTTCTTCCCCCTTCCCCTGCCAAATTTCAGATCAGGTCAACCAAAATGTTTCGTTTTGATCATTGACCATTCTTTATTTATTTATTTTACTATAATTAGATTAAATGTCTAAACAAAAAATTGTTTTGAACCAGAAAACTGGATTTTTTTTTCATTTTGAAAATGTGAAACAAAATGTTTTGACTATTTCATTTAAAAAAATGTGTTGCCACCAACCTTTTCCTGAGAGAAGTTTTGGTTTTGATGAATTAGCCTCGTCTGACTGAAAAATGTTTTGTTGAATAATTCCTGACCAGATCTAATTAAGATTTCAGTGTAAAGGTAAACACATGCAAGTCAGATAGTAGGATTGGGGGTCTTTGAAATGAGCTTGACTGCTATTTGCGTTAGCCCCCAGTTTGTCATCAGTCTTTTTGTAATGGGAACCAGCTAAAAATAGCACATGAGAATCCACCCCTCACAAGTTCTAGTTCAATTCAGTTGTCTGTAATTTCATGCTATTGACATTTCTAAAGGATTATCAGATTTTTACCTGTCAGAGATTTCATAGATTCTAGGACTGGAAGGGACCTCGAGAGGTCATCGAGTCCAGTCCCCTGCCCTCATGGCAGGACCAAATACTGTCTAGACTATCCCTGATAGACATTTATCTAACCTACTCTTAAATATTTCCAGAGATGGAGATTCCACAACCTCCCTAGGCAATTTATTCCAGTGTTTAACCGCCCTGACAGTTAGGAACTTTTTCCTAATGTCCAACCTAAACCTCCCTTGCTGCAGTTTAAGCCCATCGCTTCTTGTTCTATCCTTAGAGGCTAAGAAGAAGTTTTCTCCCTCCTCCTTATGACACCCTTTTAGATACCTGAAAACTGCTATCATGTCCCCTCTCAGTCTTCTCTTTTCCAAACGAAACAAACCCAATTCTTTCAGCCTTCCTTCATAGGTCATGTTCTCTACAGGGCCGGCTCTAGGATTTTTGCTGCCCAAAGCAAAAACAATTTTGGCCGCCCCCGCCCCCCTTTTTTAATTAGAGAACCCGAGTGGCCGCGGCGCGCGAACCAGCTGATTCGCGCGCCGCTGCTCCCCCTCCCTCCCAGGCTTGAGAGTCTGGGAGGGAGGGCGAGTAGCGGTGCGCGAATCAGCTGTTTTGCGCGAGTGGCAGCAGCAGCGGAGGTGAGCTAGGGCGGCCGGGGCACATTTTTAGGGGTGGCATTCTGGCGCCGACCATTCCGCCCCTAAAAATGTGCCGCCCCAAGCACCAGCTTGTTTTGCTGGTGCCTAGAGCCGGCCCTGGTTCTCTAGACCTTTAATCATTCTTGTTGCTCTTCTCTGGACCCTCTCCAATTTCTCCACATCTTTCTTGAAATGCGGTGCCCAGAACTGGACACAATACTCCAGTTGAGGCCTAACCAGCGCAGAGTAGAGTGGAAGAATGACGTCTCGTGTCTTGCTCACAACACACCTGTTAATGCATCCCAGAATCATGTTTGCTTTTTTGCAACAGCATCACACTGTTGACTCATGTTTAGCTTGTGGTCCACTATAACCCCTAGATCTCTTTCTGCCATACTCCTTCCTAGACAGTCTCTTCCCATTCTGTATGTGTGAAACTGATTGTTCCTTCTTAAGTGGAGCACTTTGCATTTGTCTTTATTAAACTTCATCTTGTTTACCTCAGACCATTTCTCCAATTTGTCCAGATCATTTTGAATTATGACCCTATCCTCCAAAGCAGTTGCAATCCCTCCCAGTTTGGTATCATCTGCAAACTTAATAAACATACTTTCTATGCCAATATCTAAGTCGTTGATGAAGATATTGAACAGAGCCTGTCCCAAAACAAACCCCTACGGAACCCCACTTGTTATACCTTTCCAGCAGGATTGGGAACCATTAACCCGTGTCTGTTATTGCTGACAGAAATTTAAATTTACACGTATCCTGGGGACTGGTCCAGTTTAACATCATGTGGCAAATTTTCACAGAAAACAGAATAATATCCCCATGGGATCATAACACACTTTCCCTATATTGAATTTCCATTAATATCAGAGATGGAATTCGTGTTTGAAACAAGCACAGACTATGCAGTAGTGATCCACAAGCATGGATAAGAGTTCTGCAAATCCAAGAAGATAATTTTTCTTTGGATAGATGCAAGGTATGAAATACAGAGCATAAGGGAAGACATAAGAAAAAGATGACAAATAAGTTACAGGAATAATTTTAAAAGAGATGAAATATTTTTCTCTAAATAAAATATTACTTAGATTGCAAGCTCGTTGGAGCAGATACTTTTTGTTGCATGTTTGTATCATGCTTAGCACAAAGGGGTCCTGGTTCATGACCAGGGCTCCTAGGAGTTACCAGAATACAAATTAATAATAATATAATGAATGGCCAGTTCTATAGACAAGATGATAAAGTTTGTCATCCCACCCCCACAAAAAAAGGGAATCCATCAATATCTCTGTTTGTTATTCTAAAAATCTATAAAAATAAAGAATAAAAAGCCTAATATTTTCTTTCCTTCGCCTCTCTTAGGTGGAGGCCGATCACCAACCCGTTGACCTCAATGGGAGTTTTGCTGCTGATTACAAAAAGAGGCAGGAGCAGGTTCAGAGAGCTTGGTTTTCCATGACTTTGCACCTTGTATGGGCATTTATATGTCTGCAAAGGGACTGTAAATGCCATTGAATCAGAACATTAGAGCTTTGCACATGACCACACCAGTGTAGAATTGGGCCTATGCTCTACACATTTTCCCTCTTCCTGATAATTCAGATAATTTCACCAAATAGTTGCTATCTGCTCCAGTGCAACAGAAGACAGCAAATTCTCTGGGTTATACACTGCAGTTCAGAAAATACACTACCAGTTAGGGTCTAGTGAGCGACAGATAGTATCCTTGCCTGTCTAGTCAGTTCAGAACATCACTATAATTCCCAAAATATATGAACCATTACAATTCTGATATCTCATTCTTTTGACAAGGACTGAGCTATGCCAAACAGAAAATGGCACAATTTGAATATATGCTTGTGACAAGGGTTTCTCTGAGAATATTTCTCTGTTACAGCGACACAATAACACCACCTCGAGTAGCACTGAGCCATGGTCAATGCACTGAGGTCAATGCAGCACAAATAAAGACACTGTGTTACTTACTTTGACCCTGAAAGTCCTTCAGAGATGTTCCACAATGCCTGATACTGACCACTCTGGTTACAATTGTGAACTCCACTGTCCAGGGGTCATGGAGATTGGAAGGCCCCCATCCCCTTTAAAGGAGATTTCAAATGTTTGAAATGTGTTTTTCTGGATTGTCCAGCCTGGCAAGCGCACCTAGCAGCTCTCCATTGTTGTGCAACTGCCCATTGGACCATGTTGGCAACATACTCCAGATGCACTCCAGCTTGGAAGAGACAGGGAATATTAGATCTCCTGGGCCTGTGGTGAGAAGAGCCTCTGCAAGCACAGCTGTGGACCAGCCATAGAAACATGGACATCTATGAGCAGATTGCCTGAGGAATGCAGAAGGAGGGGTACAACGGAGACCAGCAGCAGTGCCACGTGAAAGCGAAGGAACTGCATCAGGCATATCAAAAGGCCAGGGAGGCCAAAAGTCAACCAGTTCTGCGTCACAGATCTGCCACTTTTACAAAGAGCTACATGCCATACTTGGCAGTGAGCCCACTACCACTCTGCAGGCCACCGTGGATACCTCAGAGGAGCCCAAGTCACTTCCCAAAAGACAGTGTGCTGGACAGGGAGAGGTTGCACATTGGGATACCTACCTGTTGTGTGCTGCACTGCGCATCAACACAAGCACTCCTGGAAAGTACGCACAGCGCCAGCACAAGGAGTCAAGTATATATGCACACAAGCGATATACTTACTGCAGGTTTCAGAGTAGCAGCCATGTTAGTCTGTATCCGCAAAAAGAACAGGAGTACTTGTGGCACCTTAGGCCTGGTCTACACTACGACTTTAATTCGGATTTAGCTGCGTTAATCCGAATTAACCCTTCACCCGTCCACACTACAGAGCCAGTTAATTCGAATTAAAGGGCACTTAAAATCGATTTCTGTACTCCACCTCGACGAGCGGAGTAGCGCCTAAATCGATTTTGTTAATTCGAATTAGGGTTAGTGTGGCCGCACACCACCGAATTACTGTGGTTAAAGTAATGGGGTAGTGTGGCCGCACACCACCGAATTAATGTGGTTAAAAACCGAATTAATGTGCTTAGTGTGGCCGCGCACAATCGAATTTATACAATCTGTTTCCCAAATTCGAATTATCTAAATTCGGATTAATCCTGTAGTGTAGACATACCCTTAGAGACTAACAAATTTATTAGAGCATAAGCCTTCGTGGGCTACAGCCCACTTCTTCGGGTGCATCCGAAGAAGTGGGCTGTAGCCCACGAAAGCTTATGCTCTAACAAAT
Source organism: Terrapene triunguis (assembly GCF_002925995.2). Taxonomy (NCBI): domain Eukaryota; kingdom Metazoa; phylum Chordata; order Testudines; family Emydidae; genus Terrapene; species Terrapene triunguis. The sequence goes on from NW_020664444.1 coordinate 26,486,650, forward strand.
TTGTTAGTCTCTAAGGTGCCACAAATACTTACTGCAGTGGCTTTATGCTGATGTGACTTGCATCAACCAAAGTTTGTAGTGTAGCCTTAGTGATCCCATTGAAATGTATCATTTCATGTGTCATAAAGGCTTAAAGAGGTTGTTCACTGATGAAAAAGGAAGCTATGAAGTAAGCTTATTCTCTCAAATTGAGTTTGTTTAAAAAAAAATAAATATCCCTATGGAAAATTCAGTTTCAATTGGCAATGAGTCTATTGTCAATTTGTTCCTGCATCTACTGGTCCTATAGTAGAAACCAGCAGGAACTAGTAGATAACTATATGGAGCATAGTTGAAGAATTCTAATGGCCTTAAGATCTATGAGTCTATGAACTATCTTGGCTGGAGGTCCAAACTGAGTCCACATCCCTGTCAATCTTTTATCTAGTTGAAGAGAGACCGGACTCATATACTACTACACAGTTCTCAGCACTACTTCTACTCTGTATCAATTATTGACCGATTAAAGACATCTTGTCACATTATCTTTTTATAGTTTGTCCACATGTCTGGGGGCATGGGCTGTTACTCTTTTCAAGAAGGATTGGAACATAGGGGTCTTCTATTCTGTACTCCTTTGCTTCTGGAGTCCCAAGTAGCATTAGCAATCAAAAGTCTTGCTGAGGACTGCTGAAAGCACATCGTCGCTTCCTATTTTATGTGCTTTCAATATAAAAGTGTTGATCTAGTATTTGAAGTCCAACAGTATATGGTACATCCCAGGTACCTCAGAAACCACCTCTTTCTCTCTGCACCATCAGAAAAGATCAAGTATGATGTATGTACATTAGCAATCCGTGTTTGACTAGATGGGGTTGCAGTGAGTTTTCAGTGCAAGGTCCTTCAGTCTGCTACTTTAAAGAGCCTATTTCTGAATTTTAATAGACTCAATCCCAGAATGTAACTATGGGCCAGATCCTCAGCTGGTATAAATCCACTGACTTCAGAGGAGCTACACATGACTACAAAATTGGCTAATCCATCTTTATCATTTGCAAATACACCTGATAAACTATGATGAGCACATTTGAATAGCAAATTAAAAAAAAACATGCCATGTCATGCATGTTCATAGAAAATATCTCTTGCTTTAAGAAACTCTCAATCTGTCCCAACATGCACTTAAGCAAATGAATTCAACAAGAGCAGGATACAGAAAGAACACATGACAATGACCACAAAAAAAGGGGCTCAACATGTACCGTACATTAGTGGAGCTACCATTTTCAAACAGTGATAGCACTAAGTTTTTCAAGCACGTCACTACAACATGCAAAGAAGGAAACATATACATAAAGTGCCCATTGTAAAGCAATTCTAGACCTGTTAGCTGAAAGTACACTGCTGATTCTCAGCGTTGTGTTTCGGACCATAATTTTTCTCCCTCTGTTCCTTGGGCAAATGAAAAGCTCTATCTCTTTTATCAAAGGCTTTCTGACGCAGAGCTCCTGAGTCCTACCTTCTGAACCTAAGGCTAGCTGTGTGTCTAGGAAAATTATGTGCAATAGGCAGTGACAGCCATGTAGTCTAGTGTTTAAGTGCTAGTGAACATATATGTAAAGATAATTCTGCTTTATAACTTGAACATTTATGCATACTTTTAAAGGGCTCATGGTTTGTGAAATAGGAAAATATTTTGAAGGGACTAGTTAATATGTTCTGCATTTGGCATACTAAAAGTCTTTAAAACGATGCAGTATTAAGCACATCTGCTAATGCTAACCCTTGTGTTACTCTAAAATAGATCACTTTGTTGGAATCCGCAGACGCTGTTTTATTTTGTTGGGCTGTGATTTTGTTTCCGATGAATAGATTGGTAGCACTGTTTGACCTCCATTGAAAGTGCAAACAGTACATGTGCTTTAATTAAATAGACAAAAAATTATGGTGTTTGAGAATGCCAGCTTTGTCGTGTATCACAGCAATGGCTTGTCTAGTTACTTTGGTGTTTTATGGCCTTGAAATGAGCATGCAAAATGGCAGTATTTAAGATGCCCCACATGAATTGTGTAGTGAAAGTTTTTCTAAGCAATGGGCTTTTGTATATTTTTTTTTTAAAGGCTGCAAGTAGTTTGGAAAGGATGATTTTAAACTATTAGACTGAGAGAAATATTTCCAAAGAACTGGGCTTTTTCTCTTTTTTGAGGAGGAAAAAAAAATCTGTGCCTCACTCAAGGCTGCAGCTCTTGACAATGTATGCTTCCTTATTGCCCTTACGCTGGTTTTATACTTTTATCTGAAGAGCTACTTGTCCTCTTTAGACCTCTTTGGTTTATAGCTGCCATGTCATATTGCTTACACTGTGATCAGAGGTATTTATCTCTTTCCTTTCCTAAATGATATTGTTGTCACATAATTTACTTTCTCTGTTGCTCGACTAGAAAGGCTGGAAGGCCTGTCCTTGTTGTGTTTATGGAATGCATGGTCCAGCTTTGAATAACGCTTGTAGGTTTGATCTGTAGCTTCCATTTACTATCCATTTTGAAATAAATACACTGTAGCATTGCTGCCTAAAAATACTGCCTGTTTCTATTTTTGAATGCATAGCTTCTATTCCTCAGTAGCATTTATTTCCTTTTAACCATCATCTTTTTCCTGTCTCAGCAGTTTTAGGAGTCTTTTATGGGTCATTCAACTTTTGCTACTTGCTGTTGATGACTATAGTCAAGTTGGAGGATGTGATTCAGTATTCAATTTGCCAGTGTTATCTCATTTAAAGTAGCATTATAAGAGGGAAGGTTATTAACATGTAATATCTCATTTACAGAATTAAAAAGGGTTATTAATACAATAAAAGGAGACAGTCAAACAGCCTTGCTACCATTTGTGGACTGTAATATAACAAGACAAGGTCACTAGAAAGAAATGCAGGCTATAATTCCTCTGTCTTTCCATGGTCCAAGGAAATGCATGGCCATGCCTGTCCAATCTTGCGCTATTTGTAGTCTTATTTGCACCAATGCGATTGGAGACCCCAGTTTTTATTTCATTAGAGAGGCACCATGATCCAAGAAGGGGGCTGGGTGTCAAGAACTCGGAGGTTCGCATTGTGAAATTGAATGAGATAATGTTGGTCAGGACCTTAGAAGATATTGAACACTTATTTCCAAGGCCCAAATGAAGGCAATTCCTCTAGTACATTAAATAACAAATTATCAGTGTCCCAAGCCTCAAATGAATGAGGATATACTGGGCCAGATCCACAGCTGGTGAAGGTGGGCAGAGCTGTATTGAAATCATTAGAGCTATGCTGATTACACCACTGGTTGTGGTATATATATATCTATACATCCACAAGCAAATTGCTAGCCAGACGAATGGGTATGTATTTGTGTGTGTGTCACACATGCATGTACGCAATAAGCCACGTCTCACACTGTAGTTGCCAACTCATTAATGAAAGATACACAGCTAAAACCCTGCATGTGTCTTGTAATATCATTCAATCTGTCAGCATGAAAAATAATGTCTTTCAACTTGCTATAAAAAAAATTCTGGCAACCATCTGCTGGTGTATTATCACATGTTATATGGGTATCATATCATACTTTATGTATGTTTCAGGAAAGCTATACTTTTATGACAACTGCATGTTTGTTTATATTACCCAATTAGTTTATATTGCTAATAAACCTTCATTTTCAACTATTTGTTACAGCAAACTTTCTGTTGCAAATGCCTGTCTAAGGGCCAGATTCTGTTGCCTTTACTCAGATTGAATAGAACCTTATCCCTCGGATAGTCCCATTGATCTCAGTAAAGTCCCACTGAGCAATAAAATAATGCTTAGTGCAAGCAAGATTATCAGATTCTGGCCCTAAGAAAGCAGATATTTTTCTCCTTTTCATAAACTGTTTGAAATGGAAAACACCACAATCCTGACATGTCTGCTTTCATTGTTATTTTAAATGATATACACACAGGATCTTAAAAGAAGAAATTATATGCTCCATGGCTGCCACATTTCACAGTTAGAAACAGATTTAAAAACTGTTTTCAACTAACAAATTGACAATCTTACCCCTACCCCAAACTTACACATTCCTTATAAGCAGAACCAGAGAGAGAGACTACAAAATTTGATTTACTATAATCCATTGCTTACAGAATTTGTGGTGGTTGTGTGTATGGTGGGGTTTTTTTTTTTTTTGTAATCACCCACTGGAGAAAATTCTCTCCCCCCCCCCCATTTCCTACTAAGCTACCAAATAGAGGTCAGAGGTGTGAGGATAAGTTGCTACAGTAAATGCATAGAAGGTTAAATATTCTTCTATACCCCTGAATAGCTTCTCTACTTGTAAATTATCATGTTCCTCCTTTACTAAAAGGATACGATCTAGAGCCACACAAACAAATGCATGCTTTCAGCACAGATTTATCACCTTTAACATCCTTGAGGGAGAAAGATGGATTGTCAGGTACAGCAGTATAAAACCTCTACAGTAGCAGTCATATCTGGGAGGGATCACTTTAGCTTTTGGATACTTAGGACTGTCTGTAGATACTTCTGAAAATAAGTGTGGGGAGTGAAGGGATCCATTTCAATGGAGGGTGAGGCTGTTTCTGAAAGACCAAAATCCAGATGACCCAGTGACCATAAATTGCCTTATATCCTTGGATTTGTGAGGTTGTTCTTGTTTACCATATTTTGGGCCTCTAGGCCACTATCACAACTGGAACCCCACTGTAGTAGGGACCACACAGATAGGATTACTGCCATCTTGGACATGACTGGGGATTGAACTGGGGAAATCCAGAGCAAAAGCATGAACCTCTGAAGTTTGAGCAAAGATAAAAAATTACAGAATTCCTTCTGTGAAATGGGTACCTAGTGCTCTGTAATCCATTACAACTGGATTATCCCTCCTCATCTTGTAAGTATGGTGCTTCCCCCTTTTAATCTCTCTCTAGCTTCTCAGTTTAGGGCTGACAGGGGGATCTGCTTAAAGAGCTGATTGCCTCTCTAACTCTCCAGAGTCACACCTCTGCTCCAAGAAGCAGGAAATTCCTCTAGCATTCTCCTCTCTGTCTCCCAGCAGGACGTTTTTCTACCTTCCACGCCTTGGTGACCCACTGTAGGGAGATGATTGTGAGAACAGGAGTCTGCGGGAAATTAGTGTCTGAGGAGAAAACATGGCAGTACAACAGACCCAGCCAAGATCTAGTGCAGGTCAAAAGTGTTACATCCAAACTGTTTTTGACAGAAAAATAGAATTTTCAATAAATAAATAAATAAAATCAAAAAGGGTCTGCTTTCTATGAATTTTTTTTTCCTTTTTCTTTTTCATTGTTTGGTTTTCAGATGTCTGTTTTTTCAATTTGGAAATGCTGCCATGGTGCCCCATGGGAAATATAGTTCATTTGCCTCATGTCCCCATTGTCCTCTATGGGCCAGGCAGATGGAGTACTACTCCCATGTGCACTCCCTCCACTCTCGCAGAGGGGGACTGTGGTGCATCATCATGGGAGACACAGTCTGAACAGGGAGCACAGGCTATAGTGAGGCTTCCAAACAACAAGTCCCATGAGGAACTGCAGCAGCATTTCCAAATTGAAATATTGATATCTGAACTTCTGCCAAAAATCAAAATTTTCCAGAATAAATTTAGATGGAAATGATGGGGGAGGGGTGTCTGTTTTTGTCAAATTTCTGTGGACAATTTTTTTCCCCAACCATCTCTACTAAGATCAAAGGGCCTCCTGCTCACAGCCCAGATGCAGACTAGCACATCACCTCCCCAATCTATGGCATATAGATTGGATAACCCAGTTGTAGTGAATCAGACCACCACATGCCCACAAGGGAGAAAGGATTCTGTTCTCTGGCTGAGACATGTGGCAGATTCATATTGTGTGTGGATGGGACACAGAAGGTGAGTCATAACTAAGGCTGTGAGTTTGTCATGGAGGTCACAGAAGTCACAGATTCTGTGACTTTCCAGGACCTCTGAGTTCTGCAGTGGCCGATGCAGTCTCATGCCACCGCACCCCTCTCCCTCAGCAGCAGCAGCACAAGTTTGGCTGTGGGAGGGGGCTCGGGTGGGGGTTGGGGAACGGGAAAGGGTGAGGGCTCGGGACAGCACTTACCTCGGGGGGGGGCTCCCTGGAAGTGGTGACATCCCTTGGTTCCTAGGCGGAGGCATGGCCAGGGGGCTCTGCGTGCTGCATCTGCCTGCAGGCACCGCCCCCACAGCTCCGATTGGCCACGGTTCCTGGCCAATGAGAGCTGTGGATTTGGCACTTGAAGCAGAGGCAGCGCACAGAGCTGCCTGGCTGCGCCTCCGTCTAGGAGTTGAGGGAGGGGGAATGTCGCCACTTCCGGGGAGGCACAGAGCCAGGTAGAGAGCCTGCCAACCCCCCACCCCCAGCACCCATGGTGCCCCCAGACAGCCAATCCCCCCCATGCCACCCCTCAAGCACCCATGGCACCTCCATGCTGCCCTCCCCCCCCCGATTTAATCAGGGGTGTATAGTACAAGTCATGGACAGGTCACAGGCTGTGAATTTTTGTTTACTGCCTGTGACCTGTCCATTACTTTTTTTTTTTACTAAAAATATCCGTGACTACAACGTAGCCTTACTCATAAGACATCCTGAGGACAGAGTTATACAAACATAGTGAGACACAGTCCTTACCCACAAAAAAACAAGAAGTGCAAGGCAGGAAGTACCATCTTTATTTTAAAGATGGGGGACTGAAGCACAGATTATTATTTGGACAGAGTCACACAGGAAGTCTATGGCAGAGGCAAAAACTGAGTTAACATCTCCCCAGTCCCAGTTCTGTGCTTTAACCACCCCCCAATCCTCCTCTCTGTAGTGCATAAAAATAGCTCCTGCATTTACTGCTCTTTATTTTCTCTGTACATATTTAAAGAGTTCAATTATAAAAGTGCTTTTATAATGGTAATGTAATGGATGTTATTTTCAGTTTGAAATTTATTATCTTTTAGAGTATTATTCATTCTTGAATAAACCACTTTACCAAATGTAGGCTGTAAAGATCTAATATGTAACAAGTTTGAATAGTTTCTCTAAATTTAGTGTTATTCTTAGGAAAGGAAAGGCTGATTATATAAGAGGAAAGCATCTGAATCTCTCACTCTTCTTCCTCCTCTATTCCCCCACATTCCCTCTTCCTTTATATTTGCACTGATAGGACTGAAATCATAAAAAAAAAAACCCTCACCCCTCAGGGGAATTAGGAATTGAAACAATTAATATAATTAGTAATGACAATGTTATACTTTACGAGACATTCTAAATTAATAACCACTATATTATATAACAGATAGTTGCAGCAGAATTAGAACAGAACAGCTGCTCTGAAAAAAACAAAAAAAACCCTACTAAGAAGCAGTTTCATCCAGTTGCAGCAGACCCTTAAATGCGATATTCTTGCCTCCCTCTTTAAGCACAGAAGTTAAAGGAGCTCACAGTATTTGTGGTTAAAGTTGTCACACACAGTAATGGCACTATCAGAGATAATTCACCAGCACTAATGCATCTCATTGCAAGTTCTTAAGACTGATAATAAGTGGGTTTGGTGAAAGAATTTAGAACATTTCTGGGAACTCACAAGCAGAGTATAAATTTTGTTATATAGCTTCAGGTTTCAGTACAATCCCAAAATTTGGGCCAAGTTCAAAACCTAACCTGGGATGAGTTGTGAGGTAAGTTGGAAAAATTTACCATTTCACACACAAATTGTGACATTCTGGTTTTCATATTTCAACCTGAAACCAAGTAAAACTTCATGGCTTAACTCTGCAATTCTGGGTTCATTCAAACTCAAAGCCAAGCAAAAGGGCATGAGCAAAGTAACACTAGAAGATAGATTTTCATGGGTTGCTCTGGACTGAAACAACTGCGTTTTGTGTAACTAAAATCCCCAGATGTCTGTCACCGCACTTGCAGTAAACTCAACCCATCATGACATCTTGTCAGCGAGACTATATGAGACTTCTTGTGTGAATGAATTGTCGCAAAAATGTAAAATTAACACAAGTTTACCTGTATATAGACAGCTCAACATAAAGGAGCCTGCCCTTGAGTGAATTGGTTATCTTAGTGAAATAGTCATAAGAATAAACAATAATAATGCGTACATAGCATTATTACTTTACAAAGAGCTTTGTTTTCAAAGCCATGTGCAAACATTAATAGAGATTCATCTCATTGAGTTAATTACCTTCACATCAAGGAAAGTGCTGTTCTCTCTGAACAAAAAGATAGAATTAAAAAAACCTAAGATGAAGGAATTTCTACCTTTTCTGACACCAACGATTCAGGCAAAGATATTGATATGGTCAAGTATCATTAACATTTTAATTCACACATAATAACCACCAATGTGTCTTATTCTGTGAATAGTTCAGGTTTGGATAAAGATTTTGATAGCCACTGACTAAGATAAGTCAGAACCTATCACACAGTTGAATTAAGCAGAACAGCAAGGTTAAAATATCATTAATCTTGACTCCTATATGATTCAATGATGAATTCCTCTCCTGGTAGGTGAAATACTAAGCAGTAACTGTTAGGCAGTAATCATGGGGTCAGGCAGAGGTGAAAATAAGCTGGTCCGGTATGACATACCGGTAAGACCGCCAGTACACAGCCAACCGTACCGGCAGGGCCACTGATGGGAGTGGGAACGGGCAAAAGGGGCAGCTGCCCCTGGCCTGGCGATTTAAAAGGGCCCGGCGTTCCCGGCAGCAGCCCAAGTCCCTGGCTCTTTAAATTGCCATCAGAGCCCTGGGGCTCCCGGCCGCTGCCACTGCTATCCTGGGGCTTGGACCACAATTTAAAGGGCCCAGGGCTCTGGCCACTGTCGCGGTAGCAGCGGCAGCAGCCAGGGCTCCAGCAGTGATTTAAAGGGCCTGGGGCTTGCGGCCTCCACTACCGCACCAGTGGCCAGAGCCCCGGGCCCTTTAAATCGCTTCCAGAGCCCCAGGTGGCACAGGCCGGGCATTGCTGAAGGGCTGGCAGGGGGAATCTGGCCCCAGCCCTGCCCCTTCACATCGAGGGCCTGCCTGTTCTGGATCCCAGCCGCCCTGTGTACTGGTAAGTCTGTTAAGTTACTTTTACCCCGGTAGGGGTGTATTGAGAAGCCAGAACCCCAGTTAAGGGGTTGTAACATGTTGCTATCCAAATTCCGATAGAAGTTCTCTGCCTCTTGTTTGCACTGTTCTTATCATTTACGTTACAATCAGAGTAAGAGAACTACCTGGGAAATATCAAAGGATGAAACACCATGGAATGAGAAAAACAATACCATTACATCAGGAGTGATCTTCCTGCCATACCTTAGGTTACTTTGACAATGAGCAAGATGATTGGAAGTTTCCATATGGCCATGAGCTTTCTTTGTTTGGGGGGTCAAGAAGGTGGGTAACAGGATTTTTATTAAGAAACATGAAACATCTTATATGCCCTATCACCATAATAACTCAGCATGTTAAGCACATATTGCTAATATCTCTTAAAGGTACCTGTACATAAGGACATTATAGGGATGTAGGACAATGGGATGATAGATTTGGAACTCAAATATTTGAATTTTATTCAGAACCACAACTAAGAGCAACTAGGAGACATCCTTCATAACATTCATTTACCTATAGGTATTGTGACAGACCCAGACCAGTGGGGTACAGGAGTCTGGTAGAGGGCAAATATACTGGTCACT
>NW_020664444.1:26496779-26542454 GCF_002925995.2 Terrapene triunguis
TCCCCCCGGCGGCCAGAGCGGGAGGGCGCGGGGGGAGGGCGGCCAGAGCGCCGGGGGGAGGGCGGCGAGCCCGGCTGTGGCCCCGCTCTCCCCGGCGGCCGGAGCGCCGCGCCGCCCCCCTCCAGGTGCCGCCCCAAGCACCAGCTTGGGTGCTTGGTGCCTGGAGCCGGCCCTGCTTCCAGAGGGGAAGGTCTCTGGGCTGTTCCCCAACCCACATGGTGAATCTCTGAGGCAAGAAAATCTGCCAATAAGCACAGGACCCACCAAGATAGAGGAGGAACTTTGTCACAGTATATTCTGAGGGCATGCCAGTCACCTTCCACTCTGAAGTCTTAAGGGGGTCTCCAGCTGCTACCCTGCCATTTCTTAGGGTTGTCTGGCTGCCTGTTCCCACCATTTTCTCTCTTTAAGAGATCAGCTGGGGGGAATATTGAAAGGCAAGAGAGCCATTCTCCCTGCAGAAAAGAGACCATGTGCCCTGTGGGCTCAATAAATCTTCCCATTCTTTTATCTGAGTGGGGAATGGAGACCTCCTTCCCTTTCCCTAGGTTTCTTCTCTTCTCTCCAGAGAAGGGAGCTGGCCAGGAATTTTTGCTCACATCACTCAAAACTTAGGGAGATGTAATAGGTTTTTCTCACTCTCTTCCTCAAGTCCAGGAAAGAGAATCCAGCTTCTTCTTCCCTTTATGCTGGAGGACATGGGAAAAGACAATCATCTCAGTCGGCAACTCTCTCCCTTTCCCCTACGTATTATGAGGAAGGGAAGCATCCGGCTGGGCTAGAAGCAAAAATTCAACTTAGAGAAAGGTCATGGAAGTGGCATATTGACAGTTACTTGGTCAGACATATGAATGGCTGACACTTGGCGAAGTAGTCCTTTTTTTTCAGTGTCTATAAGGGGCATAAGAAAGGGAGGAACTATGCACAGTTTTGAAAGAAATATTTAAGAAGAGGAGAACTTAGTGTGGAGATGCATATGGGATTGGAGGGTGACAAGACTACAGATAAGGAAGGGAAAGGTGATCTTGCCAGCTGTGCCGTGGATGGTCACAAGGTGTGACACCTCCAGTAATGAAAGGATGTTACCTGTGGTGATGGAGAATAGCAGAAGGGCCCTGGGCTTGAGTGGAAAGAAAATAAAGTCCAATTTAGCCATACTAAATTTCTTTCAGGGGGTAGTGAGACAACTAAAGGACATGTTGGCCTTTGATATAAGGGCCCTTGCAGCTGTCAGATAATCAGTCAGTCACTCTGCTCTGCCTCCTCAAGTGTCAATGCAGCCATGAAGCAGGGGTGCCAGTGCCCTGTTCCTTACATACAAGAGCTCACTGCAGCTGAGCTCACCATGTGTTGATGCTGGCACTTGGAGAGGCTTCATGATGAATAAATACTGAATCAAACTGAACAGTCCCATCTGATGTGTCTTTATATTTTGCTAAATTACAATTTTCCTCCCCAGGGATCCTCCCTGCTAGACTCCCATCTAAGGACATGTGTTGTCCAGGTTCAGAGTCAAACTCTGTTTGGCCCACCCGCTGCTCAAAACCCCCACAGCTTGCACCCCGCCTGCTGTTCTGTGATTTTATATATCCCAGTGGTGGTGGATGATTGAACATCAGGAGGGAGAGAGAACATTATATAAAACTGCAGGCGGAAAAGGTTTGCCAATTATTTTTCTTCTTGTGACTTTTAGGAGATACAGATTCCTTTTGGCACTTCCTCTTGTTTTGTGCCTATAAAATAAGTTTAATGGCTGAATTTTCTTTAAGATAATCAGAGGCTGTATAATTTATGCATTTGAATAGCATTGTAGCCAGATGTAATTTTGCTTGAAGTTGTAGCGTTACAGTTAGTAATGACTCTGCTGGCTGTGTTTTGTAGAATTTGCAATTTATTTAACAGTTGACTGAGCACTGACCCCATATAATATCACCATAATCGAAGTGTGGTTTTAAAAAAAAAAAAATCTGTGCCTTCTGTGGAAGGCATGGGTTTAAAGTGGACAAGGGGATGGAAACAGTCATCTCTGAAGATGTCATGTAAGGAACATGGTCTTTTAAAGTTTATAGCATGGACTCACTCTCGAGTGAAAGATTTGGCTGAATTAATATTTGAAATACTATCTCAGTAATAGCTCTGGCTCAAGGGATTTGTTTGTCACTCTTTGCCTTCATCCAACTAAGATCTGCTTTCTTGACTTTTTTGAGAGCTCAGTATTCTCTGATCCTGCTGATTAGGTATGTGGAAATATACACACAGCATTCTGTGCCTCCAAAGAGTAAGGGAGTAGAAGAAAAAAAGGTCAGTTCCACTTCCCTTAGGCTTTCTTTGCCAACTCACTGTTGCTGCACCAAGCAGAGGAACCGAACAATGCAAAATAGGGGCTCAGGCCTTAGTGTACATTGTGACGTCATTAAAAAGATATGCCCATGCCAGTACTCATTAGGCAAGCACTGCATGCCAAGCCCTGAAAGTCTGGAAAGTTTAACCAAAAATGATGTTTAATGCTTTCAAAAAGGGAATGCTTTGTTTAAAGCTTGTTAGCCTCTAGCTTCATATCTATGTATAGGCAAAGCAACTTCCACTAAATATGCTTACAAGAAGGCCTGGGATATCCAGCTAACCCACATTTCCACTGAGTGATGTTTAACATATTGTATCATTCATTAACACTCTCTCAACTGCTACAGATGATTTATGGTGATAGAGAAATACTGTGTCATCAGCATAAAACAATGATTTATGGGGATAGAGAAATAGTCTTATCAGCATAAAAAAACAGGGAGTTATTTGCACCACTGAAGTTGACATGAGATGGAGCAGATCCAGAATTTGCTGCAAGTTCAGTTGACTGTCTTTATAGTTGGACTCTGACACATTCATGTAATACACCTACTTTGTCCTCCTAAATGAAAGGGTGGATGGGTTTCCGATACTTTTTTTTTTGCAAGGCCTGTATACAAACCAATGCTCATCTTTTATTACATGTTTGAGCCACTGCTGTGCATCAAAAGCATTCTAAATAATGCAATGAGGATGCTAGTCTTTTAAATCCCCCCATATTATTAGTAAACACTAACTATTCTTTACCAAATTAGATTAGAAGCTTTCGCAATGCAAAGCTGATTGTATATTTTTTTCCAATGTACGTCCCATATGTGTTATAGTAAGGCATGATGAAAGATTTCCTATCAAAGCACTCAACTCAGATAGTTGTCATTTAGGCCACTAATCTAATGGGAGTAAATGTTTTTTCCCTACTGTAAAAAAACAAAGTCCAAACAAAGCATTCCGACAAGGTGAAAGATTCTCAAAAGCATTGCACTGTGGCTCAATCTCATTGTAGGTTTCACACAATATGAAATATGCATCCAACCTAGCTCAGCCCTTCTAAGTCTTTCGATCCCAGGCTTCTTTTAGTGTCTCAAATGAGGGTGTTGAAGGTTATGTCTTGAGGTCACTCCCTTTGGGTGAAGGCAGGCACCTTACTTACCTCATACATTGTTTCTGGGCAAAAATAGTCCTGTGATCTAGTCCTGGGGGTATGGGGTATAGCTCTAACTGCACCTCTTAGCAAGTCTGCCCCCTTCAGGGGGAGGGAGGTAATAAAACCGTTCCCTGGCCTGTGAGGGGCTAGGCCTGTTCCCTCACACAAAGGAGGGGAAATGGTCTTTTAGGCACTTGTCTCCCTCCTTCCTGCATGGCTAATGGCAGAGAGCTAGTCCTGGCGATTTTGACCAACCCCACCCCCCTCCAAATAACAACAAACAAACTTAGCTTCTTTCCTCAGAGAGCTCGGGTTGGCAGTGCTCTCAACCTGTTCCTCAACAAGTAACCTAGTGCCCTGCTCTGCTAGTTTGAGTGCTTCCCTTTTAAGGGCCTGCCCATGCCTGACAATTCACACAGGTTGGGACTGATAGTTACCACAGAAGTTCTTTATCCTTTGCTTGATTGGTGGAGTGGAGATTATCTGCCCCACTACAAATGGGAAGGACTGTTTTTGAAGACAGAAATTTTCTGCAATAACGGAAAATCTCACTCAGTAATTACTGCCAGACTGTTGTTTGTTTTTTATTCAGTGAAAACATGAAATTTTGCTGGCTCTGCCAATCGTATGCAAATATTGACACACAATTCTAATTACGGCAGAGTGACATGTGATCATAAAATGGAAGTATTCATTTAATCCACCATTGTGTTTTATTCTGAACTGGCTCTTGGAATAAGGGAAACTATACTGTGCACATAATTAAGGACTGATGTCATCCAAGAAGAAAAGACTTCCTTATTCATTTCCCAGATGAGTAAAGTGTCAGAGTATGTTTTCGAGCTTTTCCAGCAAGAGATGAGAGACTCATGAATGGGCTTTTAGTCCTTAAAAGAATATAATGATGATGAGTGCAGATGTCACATACAACTGCATTAAGATGGGTTGCCTTATGTTAGTGGTGACTTGGAGGTTTGTTGCAGTTTGAATAATCCAAGCCTCTTAAATTGGCTGTTTTGCCAACTTCTGTCCCTGGGAGCAGGATTGAGCCTGAAATGGAGCATAGTTTAAGGGGTCTGGAGGGCTTGTGAATTTCACTCATGATGAGTTGAGTAAAGCCGCTCAAGAGGCTGAAAAAAGTCTAAAGGGAACTCATATATACACCTCTACCCCGATATAACACGACCCGATATAAAACGAATTCGGATATAACGCGGTAAAGCAGTGCTCCTGGGGGGCGCAGGGCTGTGCACTCCAGCAGATCAAAGCAAGTTCGATATAACGCGGTTTCACCTATAATGAGGTAAGATTTTTTGGCTCCCGAGGACAGTGTTATATCGGGGTAGAGGTGTATTTGCAAATTCATATGAAATCCTTATTTGTTTAAAACCAAATAAAAGGGCTAATGAAGCAAGTGTTCATGCAGTAGAAATAACAGGAGTTAGACAAAAAAGAATAATGAAACAGAAGGTTATGGGCAGACCAGGTTGTACAGTGGGTTATTACATTAGGGTGCCCTTTCTCCTCCAGGGCTCAATCTTCAAGGTGCAGAACATTCTAGCCATGACTTAGCAAAGAATTAAAGCACATGAGTAATCCTATTGGCTTCTATGGAACTACTGACGTGTTTAAAAGTTAAGTGCTTGCTTAAACACTTTGATAGACTAGGGTCATAGCGCTCAGTAAAACTGGGCAGGAAATGTTTTTCTCATCCTGTGAACAATTTTGAGATTTCAAACATTTTTCCCAAATCAAATTGGGACAAAAAGTTGAAATATCAAAAACGTTTTGCAAACTTAAAATCCAAAAATAAAAATAAAATCACCATTGGTTTGTTTGGATAATTTTGAAACATTTCTACAACTGTTTTGACAAATCCTCACTTTCTGATTATTATTTTTTTTTTTTTTTTGTCAAAAATGTCCCTGACCAACTTTAGTGCTCAGCACCTTGCAGATCTCAATTTGAGTCCTGAGCTGGCTCACATCTTAAAACAGGCTTGTTGGATTTATCCAAAGCACTCATTTGTGCCCATCACAACACAACTATTTGGCACAACCTGAAACATCTGCAGGCTTAACAAAAGACAAATGCATGACGGGAATAAATTCACAAACCTTCTAAAGGGCTGTAAGTTTGTCTAGGTTCAGGTGAGCACCCAAAAGTCCAGATGCTGATCTGAAGGTAATCTGAACTACATAGAGCTCTTGAGGCTGGAGATTAGTTTTTTTTTTCAGATCCAGGAAGACATATTGCAGGAGCAGGGTTTTAGATTTTTTTTTTAAGTAAATGTATTGTGCCTGAATAAAGATGCAATAGGACACAAAAGACATGGGCTAGGATTTCCAAAGGGAAAGGATTTATGCATTCAAATCCCATTGAAATTCAACAAGAGTTGGACACCTGAAGCTCCTTTAAAAGCCCTAGCTAGAAAGAACAATGAGATGTCAAGCATGATAATCATTATAGTAGTGAGAAATAGAAATGATCAAAGGCACAAAGGTCAGTTGAGGCACTCAACACCCATTGAAAGTCTCCCCCATAACCTTCCCAGCTTTATATTCTCCATTAACCAAAACTCTTTCATAAACAAAATAAAGTTTCCAGAAAATTCTTCCTTTGGGGCTAGATCATGTCATCTAAATTGGGCATGTCCTCCTCCTCCTATCCCACAAGGAGATGGTGAGGATTAACTTTGTACAGAGATTTAATGAACAAATAGTGTTAAGGTCACCACAAATTTAAATGGTAGTAGAGAAATTTGTGGGAGCAATGGAAGGCTAAAGGTTATTTTCTATGTAAAACAATTAATACACAGCAATAGACCTCAAATTTCCCTTTGGACATACTACGGAACAAGCGTAACTGCCACATCATGTTAAAAATATGCCTCCGAGTTAAAAAAGATAATAGTTAAAAGGCATGCTGAGCTATTGTGATCACCTGTGCCAAACAGGATTCAACCTCATCAATATTTGGGTTGGAGACTTAAATACTGTGGTGAAAGATAGTTTCCAAGATAAACCTAGCTGCTGTAGAAAGTGGCATGGGTAATTCAGTAGTTAGCAATCATCCCTTCCCCAGCATATGACTAGAGGACGACGTTAGAATTGTCATCCTTCAAATAAGATGACCAGTCATGGCTTTTATGATGCATGGACCTTATTCTACATTTTGTTAATCTAGCTGGAATACTTTACATCTGTCCAATACTTGATATAAGTATTGACATAAGGGCCCCACAAATTTGCTAACTACATCACCGGAATCACCTCTCACACAGTCATCTCTGCTTTTGTGGCCTATTTTGGGAAACTTCCAGAGAGCAGCTGTAATAATACCTACATGTCACAAATGACTAATTCCTCTCAATATGCCTGTGCAATATAGCAGGCAAGTATTACAATCATCATTTTATAGCATGTTAGATACAGGAATGGAGATTAATCCAAGGCCATAGTGTTATGGGGCCAGATCCTCAGCTGGTAATTTGAAGTCAGATGAGGTTCATTGAAGTCAATGGAGCTATGTCAACATAAACTAGTTAAGGAGCTGGTCCATAACTTTCACTAGAGGCAGGTGTATCACAACGTATTGTGATTCTATACACCTAAAGGACTTAAGCTGCTATCGCCATTTAGAACCCTCTGTAAGGGCCCGAAGGAGTGAAGAGAATTTCTGACCCCTGACATGTTAAGTTTGTAGGCAGTGGTCTAGAGCAGTGGATCTCAACCTTTTTCCATATCATGATGCCCCCAGTTCTCCTCCTGTGTAGCTGGACTCTAGCTGTCTCTCCTCCCCCCTCCCCTCCACCCATTACCATTTAGCAATATGGGAAAGGCAGAATAGACATGATTCCCTGGTACTTGCTCTTGACCCTCATGTTTTGGAGAATATCTTCCTTAAAATTCTCATTTAAGGATGAAGTTGTCCCCAGGGCAGCGGCCTGCACAAGGCTTATTTTGAGGGCTAAAGTGAGAATGAAGCGATGCATACCCAATGTTCTTGTTACACATTGTCCTTGTGCTGGTTCACTGCACAGGGGAGAATTTCAGCACAAAGAAAGCCATAGGATGATATTCTCTGATTCCATACAGCAGTGATCTCCAAACTTTTTTGATCGCACACCCCTATCAGTAAAAAATTTTTGAACACGCATCCCCTGCTGCACAAAAAAAAAAAAGCACTCCTCCTGCCGCGCACCCCGAAGGATCCTCTTGCGCACCCCACTTTGGAGACCACTGCCATACAGGGCTCTATCTTCATTCAGCTACTCTGTGTACACAAGTTCATTGCATAGATAAGTCACACTTGGAGACTCACTTTTAACCAGATTAAAGATGCGTCTTTTGTTCCTCGGTCACAATAGAATGAATTTATTTCCATGCCATTCCCCTTTAAAATGTCAATATGCCAATGAAATTGGTTTTAGTCCCCCACAAAACTATCTGACCTGCAATTTTGATTTATAGGATTATTGTATTTTTTTAGTGTGAGGAGAGCCATCTACTTCAATACTAATTTTATATTTATTTTCATTGAACTATATTTGCACTTTATGGGCTTAAGTACTCTACAGTCTAAGTACAGGGCTTACCTATCCAATGTCTTTGTTCCTGATTATTTGCCGTTCCTTCCCATTAATCTTCAAACTCGAGTATCTTGATTTCAATACTACCAGACGAGTCATTCAGAGGGATAATGGAAAAGAATGGTTCCAATGGCAATTCATGCAGCCCTCCTCCATAAATCTCTTCCCAACTTTAAAAGCTTCCATTTATGGCTACAATATATTTTGACCTTTATGCCGTTTCTATGGCTCTCTCAGCAATCATTAGCAAGCTGACTGGCCTGTGATTTTCGCCTGTTGAATTCTGAGAGAGTCTTGCTACCTCAATCAGTTCACAGGGAATGATGAATTTTGTAATATGCCCTCCCTATTTTTAAAGTGGAATATCATGATTATGACTTCTGTATTATCAGTGAATGTGTAAATACTACAGAATAAAGGCCAGATTGTGATTGGCTCATGCACAAAAGGTGTGGGAAGGGCAAAAGGATCCTTCCTCTCTAGCACTCCCTGTGCAGGGATTGGCAATTGCCCTCACAGGTCCTAACATCTCAAGAAGGGGCAGTAAGGAGGCAGGGCCAAGACAATGACTAGCAGAATAGGGCAGTCTCAAGCAGTAGCACACCCTGCACCTGCCTAAGGAGTGGTGCAGTAACTGCTCTCCTAGTAACACCATGAAACGCACTGCCTCCTGGAGCTCCCCATACTCAGGGCTCTGTGTGATTTTGAATCCTTGTACACATGAAACACAGGGGCTGCAGACTGAAATACATTTTCAAAACTGTCTTCCCTCCATAACGGGAAAAGTCCATGCATCCAAAGTCAAGTCAATGTATCAAGGACCATTCAACTGAGTTAAAGGAGTGATGGCTGAATACAGGAGATAACAGGAGTCCAAGGCCCCGGAGATAGATTCTTCTAGCCCAGGGGTGGGCAAACTTTTTGGCCCGAGAGCCACATCTGAGTATGTGAATTGTATGGCAGGCCATGAATGCTCACGAAATTGGGGGTTGGGGTGCGGGAGTGGGTGAGGGCTCCTGCTGGGGATGTGGGCTCTGGGGTGGGGCTAGGGATGATGGGTTGGGTGTGCAGGAGGGTGCTCCGGGCTGGGACCAGGGGGTTCGGCGGGTGGGAGGAGGATCAGGGCTGGGGCAGGAGGTTGGGGAGCAGGAGGGGGTCGGGGTGAAGGCTCCGGGCGGTGTTTACCTCAAGCAGCTCCTTGAAGCAGCAGCATGTACCCCCTCCAGCTCCTATGCAGAGGCATGGCCAGGTAGCTCTGTGTGCTGCCCTGTCCGCAGGCGCTGCCCCTGCAGCTCCCATTGGCAGCAGTTCCTGGCCAATGGGAGCTGTGGGGGCAGCGCTTAGGGCAGATGGCAGAGTCCCCTGGTTGCCCCTACATGTAGGAGCCGGAGGGAGGACATGCTGCTGCATCCAGGAGCCACACAGAGTGGGGCAAGCCCCCAACCCTGCTCCCCGGCTGGAGCACCGAAGCAGGGCAAACCCCGGACCCTGCTCCCCGACAGGAGCTTGAGGGCTGGATTAAAATGTCTGGAGGGCTGGATGCGGCCCCCGAGCCATAGTTTGCCCACTCCTGTTCTAGCCTTATTAAAAAGGTGACAGTGGGGCCTAAAAATTAGACAGTCTGCTACTACCATGACCTTCATCCCCTATCTTCAGTGATAAAGAGAAGCTTGCTACCCTAAGCCCATAGACATAGGAACGCAGGGGAGGTGATGAAGTTAACTGCTTTTCTGTTATTTACTGTATTGCTACTAAAGCCGAGTGAATATTGCAAAACATTTTCTGTAAATATTTATTTATTTACATTATTTGATTCATTTGCTTTGACATGCCCTATGGATTCACTGGCAGGGATGTTAATGGGACTAGTGAAGTGTGTGGACAGCAAATTATGAATTCTCACCAAGAATACATGATTTTAAGGCATATACCCATCTAGACAGGGAACAGAGAACATACCATGTGTCCTCCTGTGTCCAATCAAAATTAACCAATACTATTCAGATGTCAAATACCCACAAGAAACTGCTTGTACCAAGTGTACAGACCATGACTGATTTGTAGAAATTACTTGGTAAATTGTTTTGAACAACAAATTAAGCTGCGAACTATTTGCCCAGGTTTACTACAGATTGTGGGAGTAGGCCCAATGATTGTTTATTGTATTATAAGTTATAGTATTTTTCCCCTGAAAAAAGATGGTTTTATAAAGTAAGAGGATATGCACAAGACTGAAGGGAGGGGAGAGAGGTGCTGAATCATCTTCTTCCTTTCTCATTTGGGAAAGGCACCATTTTTTTTTTAACTCTTCCCATCACAGCTCCTGACTCTCATCCCTCATTCGACTTTTCATATGAAACATTTTTTTAATAGCAATTTGGTGGCTGTATCTCAAAGAGTTCAGAGATTTACTTAGGTATGGATAAGTAACTGCAACTATCTAAGCCTCTTGAATCTCCAAAACTGAGCTGCACATATCATGGGAATAGAGTTTCTTGTGAGATTTCAGGTACTTTTGCTTCCAGCTGAAATAGTCACATAAAGTTAAAATCTAGGTACAGGGGAGAGGGAAGGAGAAGTAATCTGAACTTTTCAGAAGCTCAAAAATGACTCAGTTTGAGTCTGGTTTGAGTTTTGGGTGTAGCAGTCAATGTTAGCTTCTATTTTATCCCAAGTATTTTTTTCCAAAGCTCCTATCTTTCACTATCATAAAATTTGCTACATCGACATGCAGAAACTAAGAAGTACGTGTGAATGAAATATAGAGGAACACACAGTATGATGCTGTTTTTGCATTGAAAAAGAAAGGAAGCATGGAGTTATTTAAAGTACAAGCTGATTCAGTTGCCCTTTAAAATATGACATTTATTTAATTTCCCCTTTGCTAGATCAGTGTTAATAAATTGTGGCTTTTGGCGCAATGTTAGAATTGTTTGTTTGTTTGTTTAATAAGTAAATTAAGTATTAGCTACCTGCAATTGGATGAAACTAGACATCAGACAGAAAGTTTTCCATCTCAAGGTTTGTTTTGGATGCTATAAACTTAAGTAATAAAGGCTAAATCAAAAACTTTTTCACCTCAACTATTGCATCTCAATAGCTGGTGCTGTGCAAATACTAATACGGTTTTTATTGTTCCGTTGTGGAGCATTTTTCATTAAAGCTGTTTAGTAGTGAGTCTGGCTATCCTCACTGCTAATCTGTGAAAGCAGAGTGAGTTCAATGGTGAGTCACCATCATGGTAGCAAGTGCAGTAGTATATCATGACCACAAGTGATCACTTTAATAGCAATCATGCACCAAGTGCTAGGAAGAATATCTCCTTCCCATTAAAAAAAACATGAACTTGTTTTCATATCAGAACCTGTCTGGTTGCCTTGAAAACGCTGTTATTTCAGATTGAAATTTCAGTTCAGTTTAATTTGTAAGTCTCATTTTGCTGGACTAGGTCTTGAATTGCCATTACTTCTTTTTAGAACTGGGTAACTACCAAAGAAGCCCGAAGCTTCCAGGAGTATTCACTCTCACTTAACAATCAATTTCTTCTGGCTGTGCCCCTTATGTGTTCTCCTTCCACAAATATTAAAGCAATTGAGTTTTACTTGCTCAAATAATTCACCCCTCTGTAGCAGGCCAGCCCTCTGCACCACGTAAGTCCCACTTACGCCCTCAGAATAGTGCTCTAGTGGTACACAGGCCAGTTTTACCCAGAATGTAAATTTAAAGTTTATGGACTCAAGTATTTGCACTGGGGTGACTATTTTAGGTAGGATATGACCCTCCCTGATGACATAACATGAAGTAGGATTTCCAAAACTCTTTGCTGATGTGCTAGAAAAGAGACAACTAAAAGATTTTACTGCACCATTTGCAATTAATTTAGGACCACTCAGGCACACTTTGTGATGGTGCAGTTAGAAAATTACAGATCAGCTAATGCAATAAGGCACTTAGTGTACTTCGTGTAAGCTGAGACAATACTTATTAGCTCAGCGAGGACGTAGGTTTTCATATCCGTCACTAGAGCTCAGAGGCAACTGAGCAAGCCAGACCTGGTACTGTCTTCATCTTGCATAACTGGCACCGCACAGCAACTCAGCACCATCATAAACCTCACCACCATCTGTACTACATGCAAGGCACATTTTTTTGACCTTGCAGTCTGTAACAAACACATAGCGACATATGTATGTGTTTAAAAAAAACACACACACACCTCTACCAAAACAAGACATTCCCCTGCATAAGCTTCTCCCTCTGGAAAGAAGCTGAGAGAACAAATCACATGTGACAGATGTTAGTCACATTACTTAATGAGCTACTGGAACGCCCTCAGATACTATGGTGATGAATGAAGTATGAGAACCTAGATGGAACAGAATAGCACATGGACTGTGGATCCATGATGGAAGAACGTTAAAGTTGGAGTCTGCACTGAGCTAATCAGTTTTACGTTAGCCTCATTTTTCAGAAATGTGAAAGGCCCATGTGACCACAAAGAAAAATGTTTACCATTTTTTCAAAGACCTCTGATCCTGCTTGTCTTTTCAGTCCTTAAACCCTCCTCAGAATCATGAGAGATGCTCACCCAACCAGGGAACAGAAGCAATACCATCTGACTAATGTGACCAATCATATCTAACAAACAGCTTAAATTATTAAAAAACAATAACAACCGACAAAGAGTCCTGTGGCACCTTATAGACTAACAGACGTATTGGAGCATAAGCTTTCATGGGTGAATACCCACTTCGTCAGATGTCATGTGTCTGACGAAGTGGGTATTCACCCACGAAAGCTTATGCTCCAATACTTCTGTTAGTCTATAAGGTGCCACAGGACTCTTTGTCGCTTTTTACAGATCCAGACTAACACGGCTACCCCTCTGATACTTAACAACAACTGAGTATGGAATATTCAGTGAACTGTACACAAGAAAAAATATTATGGCAAATACAGATAAAGGGTAAATTCAAGGACACTGCAAAACTCTTGCAGACATTCCAAAAGCAGATCAAGAGTAAGCTTATCCAATTAACTACTCACCGTAAATTATTAGTTTATTTCTATATTGCTCAAGTCTAGCGACAGAGATTATGTGGCGAGCTACAGTAAACTGAGGCCTGGGCTGCACTAGGAAAATAGATTGGTATAACTATGTCACTCAGAATGTGAAAAATCCACACACGTGAGCGATGTAGTTAACCTGACCTAACCCTGGGTGTAGACAGCTCTAGGTTGATGGGAGAATTCTCCCATTGTCCCAGCGACTGCCTCTTGGAGAGGTAGATTACTTGCGCCGATGGGAAAACCCGTCCTCTCATCATAGGTAGCATCTTCACTGAAGTACTACAGTGTCGCAGCTGCAGCTGTGCCGCTGTTGTGGTTTATGTGTACACAAGCGCTTAATTTTCAAGTGAACAGCATTGTAGGCACAGTACAGGTAACTGAATGGGAACCAAGGAAAGTCATGATTGCAGTCAGAGTGACGGGGCATACCAATATTGTTTCTGGTTATGGATAAGACTACATCAAAAAATGGAAAGTGTTTAGAAGAATTTAAATACAGGAAAGGGGGAAGCAACAGAACTGAAAGCAAGAGCATCCAGAAATATGGGAGAAAGCAAGGAAAGGGGATACAAATGGAAAATTCAGAAGAAAAAAATACAAACAGAAAGGAGAATTTCAAACAAGAATTAAAAATATTTATATTCATTTTAGCTTGAAGTTAGTAGATGAGAAGCGTCCTAAGGCTTTGGAATAGTTTAATTTTCATGCTGGTCTGGCTGACATTTTCTTTTGAACACCAGATTAACTAACAACACAGCTAACAGCATTTTTGCTATAAATGCTTTGGGGAAAAGACCAGATAAGCTTCAGTGTTTAAATACTTTTTCCCTATGCAAATAGTTGCTAGTAAATGCTATCAAGATATACATATTTCTGGAAAAATGAAAATATACAATTTGTTGACTCCTGAAATTTATTTTTAATTTCTCTCCTTGCTGCCAAGACTTGACATGTCAGGCCTGAAGTTTATCATATGCGGTGACATTTAGAAAGTTCTCCAAACAGAGATAGAAGAGGACATGTAAAAAATGTTTGTTACTTGCATCAGAGTAGTGCCTACAGTCCCCAGCTTAGATCAGGACCCTCTAAAGCTAGGCACTAATATTGTCACAAGCCTTGTGATATTTGATGTTTTATTAAATCCCCAGTTCCTGAAGGCAATGAATTATATGAGAATCTCAATTTTCAGATTTTAAAACAATATGTTTACAGCCCTCATAGCTGTGAAGTAAAGCTTGAAAATGTGACCCAAGTGCACCATGAAGGCT
Source organism: Terrapene triunguis (assembly GCF_002925995.2). NCBI lineage: Eukaryota > Metazoa > Chordata > Testudines > Emydidae > Terrapene > Terrapene triunguis. The sequence goes on from NW_020664444.1 coordinate 26,511,196, forward strand.
CAAAAACAAAAAAGCAAATGACAAGAACCCCAATTTTTTTTTTTAATCTCATGATTTTTAAGATAATGTTATGATTTTTTGGGTTCCTGATTTTTGAACATTTTAAGTTAGCAATACTGCTGCACACATGCAGAGTAAGAAATAATCCCTGGTCCAAAGAGCTTGCAGTCTAAACAGATATGACAAAGAATGGGAGTGGAAACAGAAGCATTGGGAGATGAAGTGACTTGTCCGTGTCACACAGGAGGTTTGAGGCAGAGCTGGGAATTAAAACGATATCTCCCAGGTTCAAATTCAGTAGCTTAATCACAAGACATCCTCCCTTAGAAAGTTAAGAAATTGAAAACATCTTTAAAAAAACCTTTGAAATAATGAGTTTTCTATATTTTTATTCATGGAGTGGTTCCTTTCACCTCCATCTTTTATTGGTCATTGACCTACTTCTAATGTTTTACTTGTGGATGAATCTCATAGAGTCGTCTTGAGTGAAATTATATATGAACTTTTGCGTGTCTCATAGGTCTTTGAAATGCCTGCACCCAACCTAGGGTCTGGTCTTCAAATGAGTACTACATGGGCATCATCCAGGATCTCTGATGTGAAATGGGCTCTGCTTGGGTCTAGGGTTCTACTGCAGGAAAGGAGACCTAAACTTTATTAGTGTTTCCCAACTTCCACCTCAATTTTGGACAAGTTTGACACTTTTATTTATTTGCTAATTTAACAGCGGTAAATGTTTGATAGCTCTGATTTAGAGCAATTGTTACAATATCGGATGCACAAAAAATTGCAGACAGGACAATTTAAACTGAAGCTCCCAACATTAATGTTCAGGATTCGAATATTCAAAAGTAAGCCATGAAACCAGAATAAAAAATGTAATTTGAGGCCTTTGATAAATGTCATGTGGGGTAAACATGCCCTGGATTATTATTGAAAGAGTCAAAGAATGAGATCCCCAGTAGATCATTTCAGCTCTGACTAATTACTAAAGGCACCAGTTCATTATGCTACTGTAACTGTATCTAATTCAGTTTTTCTCTGCATTTAATCTAGGATGTCTTTTTTGTTCTTTACTACACTGACTGCCTCTGTTCTTGTAATGGAGAAGATGCTGTGAAGATGTTTTTCAGCCTTTTCAATTCACAGTGAAATAAGCAAGGCCTAAGCCCCCAGTATAACAAAGCACATAAGCATGTGCTCAATTTTAAGCTCATCCCTATTCGGTGAAGATATTAACTTCATTCATTGAAGATATTCACTTCAAGCATATACTCAGGTGTTTTCATGAATATAGATGAAATTGAGCATGTGCCTAAAATTCTGCACATGATTAAGAGCTATTCTGAAGTGAGGCCTAGATGACTTGCCCAACCCCATTAGGCAGTCAGTGTCAGATTCAAGATTAAAATTCAGAAATTCTTGGCTGTTTGTCCCATGCTCAGACTATCAGACATGCCTCCTCCTCCCTGATTTACTTTGTAAATGTTATGAACAAAGTGATAAGAGAACTGCCCTTGCCTGATACATATCTTCATACGGAATACGTGAAATCAGGATGTCTTTAAAAGAAAAATATATATAGCTAGATATACATGAAATGTGTATGTCTCAGGGTATGTCTACATGGCAAGCAGCAGCCAACAGCAGCAAATCTCAGAGTCTACAGGCTCGGGCTTGCACTACAATGCTAAGAATAACTGTGTAGACATTCAGGCTCACACTCTGAAGCTCACCTCTCCCCCTAGGCTTCAGTGCCCAAGCTGAGGGTAGAGGTACCCACGCAATCCTATATAGCTATCAAAATCTACTCAGGCATTCCATGAGCATCAGCAAGCATTTATTAATAGCAATATATACTCAAGCTATTATGTGGCATTATATGAAACTCAGGTTCTATCACAGGATATTTCCTGTTCATATCTGATTTACCCGAAGTTCATAATCATAGAGTCATAAACTTGTAGGACGGGAAGGGACCTCAAGAGGTCATGTAGTCTAGGCCCCTGCACTCATGGCAGGACTAAGTATTATCTAGACAATCCCTGACAGGTGTTTGTCTAACCTGCTCTTAAAAGTTTCCAATGATGGAGATTCCACAACCGCCCTAGGCAATTTATTCTAGTGTTTAACTACCCTGACAGTTAGGAAGTTTTTCCTAATATCTAACCTAAACCGCCCTTGCTGCAATTTAAGCCCATTGTTTCTTATCCTATCCTCAGAGATTAAGGAGAACAATTTTTCTCCCTCCTCCTTGTAACAACCTTTTATGTACTTGAAATTGTTATGTCCCATCTCAGTCTCTAGCTAGTTTAATCTTGTTTTGTGTCCTGACCTTTCTAATTTTGTTCGTATATACGTATGTTATTTGTTTATATTCATCCTTTTCAATTTGACCTAGTTTCCACTTTTTGCAGCACTCTACAAATGAAAAATTAAAAAGAATGAAAAAAGTTTATAAATGACCACAACAAATTGCTTTTATATAGTACATGACATTCTTGTCACATTTAAGACTCTGAAAGATATTCATCTAATGGATATTAAAATTGAAGTATTTCCATATTTTAAATAGTTAGCTGTAGCCTGTTCATATTTTGGTTTAATAAGGTTCTCAGAAGCTATACATAACTAATTGGTATTAGTCTTAATTGAGTTTTGAATGCATATTAGAAGGAGAACTATCAAGCCATTATGGCTCTTTTTGATGAATACTTAATCTATAAATGCAGCATCTTAGAAGAAATAGGAAACCTGTCCCTGAATTATTACAAAATAACTGGATACCTGTGAATATCCTGAAATATAGGAACAATCAAATAAGGACTGCTACTGAAACAGAATTGGTTTTCTTGCTGTTTTGCACAATGTGTGAACAGCCCAGGAGTCACCAATGGAGCCTGTTGATGTATCAGAATCTGTGAACAAAATAGTTAGGTGGCTTGAACTCTTTGCAACAACAGGTAGAGCTCACACTGCATCTGACTCAAACTGAGCAAGCACAGTATCTCTGGAGGAGTGGTCACTGGGTGTTGTACAAACGTGAAAAACCATCTACACCGTCAATAACAAGGGGGTAGTTAGTATTATTGCACTATTTCTTACTGGGGTTTACTTTCAGGTCTGCACTTGCTTCCTCTTCCTCAGGTGCCCCAACCTGAGCACCTCAGTTAAGCATAGGAGGATGCCACAGGTGCAAAGTTGAGGAATCAAGAAGCAGGAGCAGAGGTGTTTCATAGCTTTACTCTAGTTAGCTCCATACCCCCAGTAAACCAAACCCAATCCCTCAACCCTTGGCATGTGGGGAGGTTAGGATCAAAATGGATCTGTGTAGTGTTGAATCCTCTGACCTCCTCTCACTTCCCAATAGCTCCTCCTCAGGGCTGTTTCAGGAGTTCCTGTCATCCATGGCACTCTGTAGGTAGAGTCCTGAAAGGCCCCACCCCATGCCCCCATTGCAGAAATGCACTGGTTCTGCTGTGCTGGTCACCTTCTACCCCTGCCGCACATTGGTGTACCTTGCTCACTCCTTACACTAAATGTCCAGACACTGATGTAAAGGCCTGTGCCCTTTACTGCTTCTCTTTGCTGTAATAAAACAGTTTCAAGCTATCTGCTTCCTCCCACAATTGGGGTCAGGGAAGGAGATCTGTACTTCAGGTTATAGCCTGGTGCAATATCCCCATTTCAGCCAGCCATAGTTCTGGCTAAGGTCTTTCATGTAAGAAAGGCCAAGAAACACTGGACATTTCTAATGTAAAAAAACAACACAGAAATGTATTGCCATACTTATGAGACGCCTTCTCTACATCACAAAGAAACAGCACAGCACATAAGCCCATGTTTTGCGTTTGCTTTGCCATTCACTTTTAAAAGGCTTTCCATGGATGAATTGAGCTTGGTTAGGAATTCATGAAGGTATTGATTCCTGTATATTAAATCAAGCAGATTCCACCATTCGACCTTCAGCTCCCCCCTTCAGTGTGATGGGCAGAGCGCAATTTTGCAAAGAGAGGAACAATTTAGATGATAAAAGAAGGCCTTTTCCTTATGGCAAAAAAAAAAAAAAAAAGGGGCAGAAAACTCCAGTGAAGCTGAGGGCTGTGTCAAAAATCAGGGAAAATTTCAAGTTCAGCTGTGTTCATCAGATGACTGTTTGGCCTCTGCAAAATGCATTAATGGTCTAAATCCAAATTTCATTCACTTGAGACAGTGATTGTTTTATAGCCTGCTGAGATATTAGTGGCCCTGTCCACCATTGAAAAACATTAAAATGCACTTCAAAACATCAAGAGAAAGAGCCACCTTTTAAAAATGGAATCGCACCAACAGACGGGGGGTCCTGGGAAAAGCAGGAGGGAGTAAAGTTTAAGATTTTTTTTCTTTTAAACAGAGAGAAATTGACCAAGATGACTTTCAAGGGGCGAGTTCCACAGCTGAGAGTCTATCCTAGTAATAGCAGGATTTTCTGGTGACGTAGGACTCAGTGGAAGGATCCTAAAGGTGTTAGCAGAGTGTGGGGTTTCTGGAAATGCAACAACTCTCACCTTTGAGAACTAAATCAGAACCAAAATGTTAGACAGAGTTCAATAAGTGTCTCAATGGGACCACTCTCAGCTTAGATTTCAGCACATGATTTGCTGGCTCAGAGTCTTACGATCAGTGGAACTAACCTCCCTTGTTATCCTCATTTGGTTTCAATTGGAGTTTTTCTCCCCGCTTGGTTAAGAAAATAGCTTCTCCAGGTGAATTATATACATCAAAGTGTTTACTGTGTCTATTTACAGCATGTGGCCAATCCTTTTTCTTTGAGAACATAGACTTTTTAGAGTATGTTATAGTAGCTAGTGGATTTCTTTTAGGTACAGATTCACACCCACTGGATAAGTTGCCCAGCAAGCATGTAGAATCAAAGAATCATAGAAACATAAGGTTGAAAGGGAATACAAGGGTCATCTATCTAACCCCCTGCCAAGATGCAGGATTTGTTGTGTCTAAACCATCCAAGGCAGATGGCTATTCAGCCTCCTTTTGAAATCCTCCAGTAAAGGAACTTCCACAACTTTCCTTGGCAGTGTGTTCCATTGTCCTACATTTCGTACAGTTAGGAAGTTGTAGAGGATGTGGAACCATTTCAAGGGCTAATAAGCAGGTATGCACTAAAATATCAACGAGTATTACCCCCTAGTTTTGGCGCGTGCGGGCACACACACACACACACTTCTTTAGTTGCAACACGACTTCAGCTTCCCTTCTGAGCTGCAACACAGTATGGAGAACACAGTGGGGAGGCGTTGAGGCTTAGAAAATAACTGCAAGTATAGGTCAGAATAAGAAACCTACTGACTGCAAGTTGCCCTGGAGCCTGCTGTACCTGAATTTGGCACAGATTTTGATTTATGTCGCCTCCCATTAATATCAGTGCTACTTAACCCTGAAAGAGTGCCAGAGTTAGAAATGGAGCTGACACAACTAGGTTTTAATGGTCTCCAGCAACAATGTTTACTGCTCCAAGGTAAAAGGTGAAGAAAATATGTTGTCCTTCCATATACCATTTTAGCAGATCTAGGTAAAAAGCCTTTTGACACATGGCCCCTTATAAAGAAATTGAATAAAAGTGTAATCTGCTGGATATATGTTAGCACACACTGCTACTTGCAAAAGGATATTATCCCTTCTTTTTCTCCCTGATTCATGCACTTGAATCAATGACATTTCTCTCACTGCAGCAAATTGTTTATTGGAGTTGTAAAGCTTGGGAAGCCAGTGGCATTTGCTTGGCAATATAGCTCTTGTTCATAAACCCAAATGCATCCATGCAACTCGTGAGGAACAGTATACAAAACAAAACCATGCACCCCTTCCCATGCACCCTGAAAATTTTCCCAGCAGACTCAGTGGCAAGAAAACAACTGCTCAAAGCAAGAAACTAACAAAGCTGTGGAGAGGAAAGGCAAGGCTTCAAATCAGATTGGTGTGACATGAGTTTTCAGGGGCAAGGCAAAGAGGAAGAGCATGATCTGAGGCCAAATCTAGATGCTCAAAAATCCAGGTGAGTTCAGAGAATATCATCCTTTTGATTCCAATCTGGCTACTCATATGGCCCACCTCACTGTAACATTTTCACACAACTAGGTGCCTGAGGATCAAGACATGATAAAGACCAAGAAAAAAGGGAGGAGCATGAATTACCAACTGCCAAATTATTAAAAACTTCACTTTAAAGGGGTATACTTTTTCTGCAGATAACAGAAAGAGAGAGAACTGAGAGAAATGAGGGAAGAAGGAAGGAAAGGGGAGTGAGGGAATTGTGAAATCAAATTAGCACCAAAGAAACTGTGCAGTCACAAATAATTCAGCATTTCCACATTAACTTTAACACAGCAAGCTTGAAGCTAGTCAGGCTGGTGAACTGGGAGAACTTTTAAATATAAAAAGAAGCAAGCTTGCTCTACACATGTTGGTTTTCCTGAGATCACGCAACCTCTAGCTATTCCTATTTTTAGCTGCAAAATAATCTGTGTACCAGCTATCTCCTAGGTCTCCTTTCCTCTCCAAGACAGTTTTCTAATTACAGATACATGCCAGGAGACAATATTTGAATTTGGTTAATTTATAAATTACCTTGAAGCAGGTTTTTCCCCAGTGAATTTAAAACATTATCTAAAATTTCATGTTTTATCCACAGCTGTCAAGTGAGTAATTTCCCTGCCTGGAAATATCCATAATGTGAAGTGCTAACCCTGAAGGAAAAACAAAACAAAACAAAACCTCTGTCCCCATAGAGAGAGAGAGTGAGAGAGAAAGAGAAATAGAGAGAGGTTTGGTGCCACTATATTCTGCTCCCTCAAAAGTATGTGTGTTACTGTCCTAAAACAATGACTATCATGGTTATTGTAGCACCTACAGGACCCACGTGGAATCAGAACCCCATTGTGCTAAGTCTTTTCCTTGAAGAGTGTACAATCTAAAGAAAGAATACAAACAAACGGTGGTAGATTGGAAGTATTATTATCACCCCCATTTTACCGAGGGGGAACTCAGGCTCAGAGTGACTTGATTGTCCAATGACACACCTGGAACATACCGCAGAGTCAGAACTGAACCTAGGTGTTCTGAGTCCCAGTCTGTCACCTTAACCATAAGACCTTCCCATCATTCCTCATCTTGCTTAGTGTCCCTTGTGTCCCCATCTGAGGCCTTGTATTGGACATTGTCCCCTTGAAAGGGTCTCTCTACTTTTTTTTTTTTTTTTTTTAAACCAAAGGTTTGAAGCCTTTTCAAGGCAACAGACAAAGGAGAGAAAGGCCCCTGCATGCTTTGTTATTCACATCCTTCCTTCCTTTATGGAAGGCAGAATGATAACACAGCAGCAATTACTGGTAGCTGCCTTGCACCACATTTCTGCAGGCTGCTCTGTGTGCAAGCTGTGTAACAAAAGCTCTAAGAATGCATGGTCAATTCGTCATTCTTCTGCTGTTACTTTTGTTAATTCCACTGACAATAACTTATGCCAGAAGAGATAGCCCTGCTAAAATCACCATGAGCAATCAATACAAAAATTACATTAGAACAGTGGTAAGGCTCTGACTTTAGCTCCCATACACGGTGGCATTACAGCTACATAGAAGGGTGACAAGAACGATTTATTGGCTGACTGTGAATAACGCAAATGTCTTGTAAATACTGGTGATGAGAGAGTTTGGAGTTTAACGAAACCTTGGACAATAAATTATTTCATTTGGGGTTTGTGAAACATTTCCCCCTTAATTTAAACTCATAGACTCATAGACTTTAAGGTCAGAAGAGACCATTATGATCATGTAGTCTGACCTCCCGCATGATGCAGGCCACAAAAGCTGACCCACCCACTCCTGGAATAATTCTCTCCCTTGACTCAGCTGTTGAAGTCCCCAAATAATGATTTAAAGACTTCAAGTCGCAGAGAATCCTCCAGCAAGCGACTCCTGCCCCATGCTGTGGAGGAAGGTGAAAAACCTCCAGGGCCTCTGCCAATCTACCCTGGAGGAAAATTCCTTCCCGACCCCAAATATGGCGATCAGCTGAACCCCGAGCATGCGGGCAAGATTCTCCAGCCAGACCCTCCGGAAAAAGTTCTCTGTAGTAACTTTTAATATCCCATCGTTGACCATTGTTACTAATTACCAGCGATGGCACGTTATTGACCTATTGACTAAAATCATGTTATCCCATCAAACCATCCCCTCCATAAACTTATCAAGCTTAATCTTAAAGCCAGAGAGGTCTTTCGCCCCCACTGTTTCCCTCGGAAGGCTATTCCAGAACTTCACCCCTCTGATGGTTAGAAACCTTCATCTAATTTCAAGCCTAAACTTCCCGACGGCCAGTTTATATCCATTTGTTCTCGTGTCCACATCAGTACTGAGCTGAAATAATTCCTCTCCCTCCCTGATATTTATCCCTCTGATATATTTAAAGAAAGTAATCATATCCCCCCTCAGCCTTCTTTTGGTTAAGGTAAACAAACAGAGCTCCTCGAGTCTCCTTTCATACGACAGGTTTTCCATTCCTCGGATCATCCTAGTGGCCCTTCTCTGTACCCGTTCCAGTTTGAATTCATCCTTTTTAAACATGGGAGACCAGAACTGCACATAGTACTCGAAATGAGGTCTCACCAGTGCCTTGTATAACGGAACCAGCACCTCCTTATCCCTACTAGAAATACCTCACCTAATGCATCCCAAGACCGCATTAGCTTTTTTCACGGCCACATCACATTGCCGACTCATAGTCATCCTGCGATCAACCAGGACTCCGAGGTCCTTCTCCTCTTCCGTTACTTCCAACTGATGCGTCCCCAGCTTATAACTAAAATTCTTGTTAGTCATCCTAAATGCATAACCTTACACTTCTCACTATTAAATTTCATCCTATTACTATTACTCCAGTTTACAAGGTCATCCAAATCTCCCTGCAGGATATCCCGATACTTCTCCAAATTGGCAATACCTCCCAACTTTGTATCATCCGCAAACTTTATCAGCCCACTCCTACATTCAGTTCCGAGGTCAGTAATAAATAGATTAAATAAAATAAAATCGGACCCAAAACCGAACCTTGAGGAACTCCACTGGTAACCTCCCTCCAACCTGACAGTTCACCTTTCAGTACGACCCGCTGCAGTCTCCCCTTTAACCAGTTCTTTATCCACCTCTGGATTTTCATATCGATCCCCATCTTTTCCAATTTAACCAATAATTCCTCATGCGGTACCGTATCAAACGCTTTACTGAAATCGAGGTATATTAGATCCACCGCATTTCCTTTATCTAAAAAATCTGTTACTTTCTCAAAGAAGGAGATCAGGTTGGTTTGGCACGATCTACTTTTCGTAAAACCGTGTTGTAATTTGTCCCAATTGCCATTGACCTCAAGGTCCTTAACTACTTTCTCCTTCAAAATTTTTTCCAAGACCTTGCATATTACAGATGTTAAACTAACAAGCCTGTAGTTACCCGGGTCACTTTTTTTCCCCTTCTTGAAAATAGGAACCACATTAGCTATTCTCCAGTCAAACGGTACCACCCCCGAGTTTACAGATTCATTAAAAATTATCGCTAACGGGCTTGCAATTTCTCGCGCCAGTTCCTTTAATATTCTCGGATGAAGATCATCTGGTCCGCCCGATTTAGTCCCGTTTAGCTGTTCGAGTTTGGCTTCTACCTTGGATACGGTAATGTTAACCCCCCCTCCTATATTCCCATCCGTCACGCTGCCACTATTCCTAAGTCCTTCATTAGCCTCATTAAAGACCGATGCAAAATATTCGTTCAGATATTGTGCCATGCCTAGATTATCCTTAATCTCCACTCCATCTACAGTCTTAAGTGGTCCCACTTCTTCATTCTTTGTTTTCTTCCTATTTATATGGCTATAAAACCTCTTACTATTGGTTTTAATTCCCCTCGCAAGGTCCAACTCTACACGGCTTTTGGCCTTTCTCACTCCATCTCTACATGCTCTGACCTCAATAAGGTAGGTTTCTTTGCTGATCCCTCCCATCTTCCACTCCTTGTACGCTTTCTGTTTTTTCTTAATCACCCCTCTGAGACGCTCGCTCATCCAGCTCGGTCTAAATCTCCTGCCTACGAACCGTTTTCCCTTTCTCGGGATACAGGCCTCCGACAGCTCCTGCAACTTCAACTTGAAATAATCCCAGGCGCCTTCCGCCTTTAGATCCATAAATATGTTAGTTCAATCTACTTCCTTAACTAGTCGCCTTAATTTATTAAAGTTAGCCCTTTTGAAATCGTAAACCTTAGTCTCCGATTTAATTTTGTTAATCCTTCCATTTAGTTTAAACCGAATTAGCTCATGATCACTCGAGCCAAGGTTGTCCCCTACAACCATTTCCTCAACGAGGTCCTCACTACTCACCAAAACCAAATCTAAAATGGCATCCCCCCTCGTCGGTTCAGCAACTACTTGATGAAGGAATTCATCAGCTATCACGTCTAGGAAAATCTGAGCCCTATTATTGTTACTAGCATTTGTTCCCCAATCTATATCCGGGAAGTTAAAGTCTCCCATGATTACACAGTTCCTATTAGTATTTACTTCCCTAAAGACATTAAAGAGTTCTCTGTCCATATCCAGGCTAGATCCCGGCGGTCTATAGCATACCCCAAGCACTATCCCGGGGGAGGCTCTAGTAGTTCTTTTACCCAGTGTGAGTATTGCCCAGACAGACTCCGTCTTATCCATTCCATCACTTATTATTTCTTTACAGTTTAGCTCATTATTGACATACAATGCTACTCCCCCACCTTTACCTTTGTTCCGGTCTTTCCTAAACAGCACATACCCTTCCATACCTGTACTCCAGTCATGACTACCGTTCCACCACGTTTCGGTTATTCCTACGATATCCGGTTCCATTTCTCGGACCAGGAGCTCCAATTCCTCCATTTTGTTACCTAGGCTTCTCACATTGGTGTATAAACATCTTAATTTATGCCGTTTGGCCTCTCTCACATTCGTTATCCAATTTGGTACGGACACCGTACCGCCAGTATGACCTATTAGTCTAGTAATCCATCCCCTCCTTCCTCCTTATGTCCAATCTCTCCCTTCCGGCTATATCCGTTCTTATCTCATCGACCTCCCTCTCAATGTTATAATCTGGTGTGGAGATGAACTGGACATCTCCCAACCGTCTCCCCCAAATTCCTAGTTTAAAGCTCTTTTGATGAGATGAGCCAGCCTCCCTCCCAGAAGTCTATTTCCTTCCCTACTTAGGTGAAGTCCATCCCTTGAGAACAGTTTTCTGTCCCCGAAAGCCTCCCAGTGGCCATACATCCCAAAGCCCTCTTTATAGCACCACTCCCTTAGCCAATTATTTATCATCACAATCCTGTCACCCCTTTGCTGCCCTTCTCTAGGAACAGGCAGAATCCCACTGAAGATGATCTGAGCCTTGATTTCCTTAAGCGTCTTCCCCAGCCTGGCATAATCTCCCTTGATTCTCTCCAGCGAGAACCTAGCCGTGTCATTCGTTCCTATGTGAAGGATGATCAAGGGGTTCTTACCTGCTCCTTTTAGGATCCTTTTCAACCGCAGGTCCACATCCCGTATCTTAGCGCCCGGTAGACAGCACACCCTTCTGTTCTCTGGGTCCACCTATTTTTTTCAATAGAAATTTAATAATGAAAAATGTTTTTCCTAATTAAAGGAAGCCTCTTCCATGCCAACAAAAAATAGCAGTGTTTGAAAATAGTTTTTGCCCTGCTTCTAAGTCAGAGGTGGGCAAACTACGGCCCGTGGGCCACATCCAGCCCGCAGGGCCGTCCTGCCCGGCCCCTGAGCTCCCGGCTGGCCCCGGGCCATCCCCTGGTGTCCCCTCTCCCCCGCAGCCTCAGCTCACCGTGCCGGCAGAGCAGCGGTGTAGCTGGCTCCGGCCGGGCGGCACGGCTCACGGGGCAGATTTACCAGTGAACACAGGGTGCCCTGGCACGGGCCTCCCAACCACAGGAGGCCCCACGGCCGGGCACTCGGGCAGCTCAGCACCGGCGCACCCCCCACGGGGGGGCGGGAAGAGGCTGCACTGCGGGGGCAGGAGAGCAGGCGGGTGGTGTGGGTGGGGGGAACGCGGGGGACGTGGCCAGAGGACTCAGGAGGAGCACTGGGCGGCTGTGCAGCTGGCCGGAGAGAAGTGGCGCTTTGAAGGGGAAACAGCCGCTTCTCTCTGGCTGTGTGGCTGACCCTCCTCCTCCTGAGTCTTCCGCCCATGATCGAAGGGCCACATTCCAAAAGGGGCTTGGTGGGGGTGGATAGGGGGTGGGGTCCCAGGGGGCAGTTAGGGACAGGGAGTCCTGGGAGGGGGCGGTCAGGGGACAAGGAGCGGGGGGGGTTGGATGGGTCGGGGGTTCTGAGGGGGGCAGTCAGGGGCGGGAAGTGGAAGGGGGCAGGCTGTTTGAGGAGGCACAGCCTTCCCTACCCGGCCCTCCATACCGTTTCGCAACCCCGATGTGGCCCTCGGGCCAAAAAGTTTGCCCATCCCTGTTCTAAGGGCTTGTCTGCACATGAAAATTAATCCAGAATAATATAGGGTGTGAATTTAAAGTAGATTAGCTCCGTATGTGGATGCTCTCATTACAGAATATCATTGCCTTATTCCAAATTAGTTTAATACACAATTACCATGCAGTGATAGATATGTAACACCAACAGACCCTGGTTGTCAGCAGGCGGGATTGAACCTGCGACTTTTGGAGCTTAGTTTATGAGCATCTACTGCATGAGCTAAAAGCCACATGGCCCTTAGCTAAGGCTATAGAGCAGACTCATTAATCTCTCTCTAAGTGGTCTCAGTGCCACTAGATGGGACAGAACACCACACCCAGAGGTGTGTGGGTTACAGATACACAGCCAGACTTGTCCTAATTTAGACCTCAGTCAGACATTGTGATTTATAGATTTAGAAAGGAACTCAACAATTTTGAGATTCATGTTCTGTTTGTCTCTGGCAAGACACGAGTACTTGCTGCTACATTACAAACAAAAATCCCTTGTAGTCTATATGGGGAGTTATTCCTGATTAACTATCCACAGCTGTCAAATGAGTAATTTCCCTGCCTGGAAATATCTATAATGTGGATGATTTAGTTGGGGTTGGTCCTGCTTTGAGCAGGGGGTTGGACTAGATGACCTCCTGAGGTCTCTTCCAACCCTAATCGTCTATGATTCTATGAACTACATTTACTGGCACACTTATTGTGAAAGAAGAGTACCTTCTTTGGAATTAGCTTAATTTATCACTGCATGGGCTGGAAACATCAGTTACAAGATGGTAACTCACAGTGACTACAGTGCTATGCTTGAGAATTGTAAGGACAACTCCTACCACATTTATTCTTTGATCAAAAACCTCCCACAACTATGGGAAATGTGCCTTAGAACTGGTATCATTGATATAGTCAGTGGTGCATATGAAGGAAGCTTTGTAAAATGACAACAAACAAACAATACCTGCAGGATTTTGTTCCTGGCCAACCCAGAAATGTTGGCCAGTTTCATAGCAAAACATTCACAGATTGATTTTTGTTGGAATGAAATGTTGAATTTCAGAACGCAAAAATAAAATAATTCAATGAATAACCGTAATCCATGAGCCAGCACCTTCCATCTGAGGATCTCAAACCATTTGGACATGTTGATCAGTTAAATGAAACACTACTTTCCCCATTTCACAGCAAGGAAAACTGAGGCACTTTGTTGTTGGAACTTATCCAAGTTCCACCATAAATTTCTGGCAATGCTGACATAATGCCAAGGACTCCTTCCCAGTCCCATTTGCTAATTGTAACCCCCCCAACAAAGCTTTCTGTCTGGTATAGGCAGGAGTTCACAAATCCAACTGCAATTCTACCACCATGTTTCAATTATTTTCAATCTCTATACTCAATGGGTTCTGCATTTCAGGTTATTTTGAAGCCAAAGTTAAGAAACCATTTTACATCTCATAGATGCTCATGGCAAATTCAATATTTCCCCTGCCTACGTCTGCCTTCCCTTACTACTCTCAACTCCTTTCTCTTGGTTTGGTTAAAATCTGTGCTTTTCTAACATGAATTCCTTGATTCCCATGAAAAGGCTCAAAGCAAGAAAACACATCCAGTAACAGCATCCATTGACAAGATGAATGCTACATTGTGTGCCTGGAGAGGCAGCTTCTGAAGCAGCAGATCTCTCTCAGGCTGTTCCATAGCTTTGAACACAGTGGTAAAGGAATAATAATCAGAAAGCAGGGATAAATGTCCTTACTGCAGGACAATACTGTACCTCTGCCTCCAAAGTGCTCAACAAAACAGGTCACTTCTAAATGCAAACATGCTTGTCAAGAACAAAACCATTTCCCCCACATGCCTTCATAAGTATACTCTCCATTACCTTGCAAGATATGTCTATCTTCTAAGGTGCTTACAAGAGACCCAAGCCACACTGTGGAAGCAGCTTACAGCCCGCTTTGTGTGGATCACCAGGACTTGAACCTGTAGGACTCTCAAGTAACAGCCTCACACTGCCACCCGTAACCTGCCCACTGCGTGCAACACACAATTCACAGAGGTTGCACACCATGGGAAGTTCTGCCTTAAGTGATCCAACTGACAGTTATTTTAGTGATCCCTGATTGGCTCCTTTATCCTATATAAGCACATAGGGCATACCAGGAAGTGTCCAGGTAACAATGTGTTTCCTTGACTAGCTGCCGTGCATCCCTGCCTCTGAACTTCTGGTACTGACCTTGGCTCCTACTTGGTTCCTGACTCCTGATCAACCTGTGGAACCCCTCATACCTGGTATTAATCTTCAGCCTGACTGCTGCTCTTACTCTCGGCTTGACTCCTGACTCCAACACTAGCTCTGACCCCCGTCTTCAATTCCTGGCTCCCAAGCACCTGCCACTAGTCAGAGAACTCAGAATCTCCCCCTTGGACTGTCCTTTCCAGTCAGATCCCCAAGTGTACAGGCTTTCATGTTCAGCTATATTTAAGCAGCTGCAGTGTGGCTGTGAGTATTAATTTTCATTATTGTATTTACTGTTCTGTAAGGTGATGTGAGAGAGAGTTCTCTTTCACCTTTTGGATACATTACTGTCTCTGTGTAATTCTTGAGGTTAAAGTTTAGAAGTGCAGAACTTGTAATAAGCTAGTTACTGATGAAATAGGAAAGGTCCCCACTAAATCTTGCAAAATAACATTGAATCATTTTTTTTTCAAATTGCAAAACAAAGTCTGCTTAGTTGCATGCAGCACCATTAATTAGAACATAAAGCTATGGATTTTCCATAACCATAACCAGTCTTATTCTTTCTGTGAGAAATCACAACATGGAAATATTATTTATTTCCTCTTATATACTCCTTAAAAGTAACACTAAATAATTCTTGACTGTACATATTGCCTAGTATTGTTCTTTTCATTTTTATGAAATACCCAGCAAATGATGAAAGATTTTATAAACCTTCCTCTCTTTAAAGTATTTCTGATTCAAATTAAAGTGACTCAGTGTTACAGGTGCATTTCCACTGCTCCCATATTCACTCATGTTTAGCAAAGCTGGTTGAATATTATTGCTTAAATACATTATTTCCAGATGTGTGAATACTGTATTGACCAAACAATGACAAAGACTATTTTCCGCCAGTATTCCACTGGCCCTATTATTTAGGCCTGTGGTTCTCAAACTTTTCTATCCCAGGACCCCTTTTCCCTTATTGGAGGCCCCCTGCCCATTTAGCAGCATAGGAAGGTCAGGGCGAACCTTCAAGATATAACTGCCATGGCATGTACTATATTTCACGTCAATGTGAGAGGGGAATTGATAAGAAGAGTGAGGAAAACAGAAATATACACAGTGATCTCGTAAAAACAAGTTTAAATATTTCTCCACATTCAGAAATGAATGGGTAAAAGAACAGAGTGGAGTAATCACAACCAGTAATAATGACAAGGCTTACTGTAACATATGTTAGAGATGCTTGCCCTTTTGCATATGATGTCCTGGCTTAAGTGAAATACCATTCCAGTGGATTGGAGTATAAATATCCCCATCTGAGAAGAGCTTAAAAGAATAAAATTCCTACATAATTTCTGTTAGGTACAAATATATGAACAAAAGCTTGAAAAAGATACCATAGTTGTCATTGAGGCAGCAGAAGTATCCCCACAGTGTTGCCACACCCATTCTTTTGATTTCTGGATTGTGATAATAAATAGTGGATAGGAGTCTCAAGAGCCTACTGGTGTAAACTGGAAGGGTACCATTGACTTTGGTGAAGCTGTGCTGATTTTTACCAACTGAGGATCTGGCCCAGTACATTTAAGATAGTAAATTTCCAGGTACAAATTAGGGTCTAGATCCTGCAAATACTAAGGCCGGGTCTTCACCATACCCCCTAGCCAACACAGCTGTGCTGACAATCCCCCACCCCCCATGTGGACCTAGCTATGCCAACAGAACAATTCTTCTGGCAGCAGAGCTAATATCATTCTGGGAGGTGGGATTACTATACCAGGGATCAGCAACCTTTGGCACGCGGCTCGCCAGGGTAAGCTCCCTGGTTTATCTGCCGCGTCCGCAGGTTTGGCCGATCGCAGCTCCCACTGGCCGCAGTTCGCCATTCCAGGCCAATGGGGGTAGCGGGAAGCAGCAGCCAGCACATCCCTCGTCCTGCGCCGCTTCCCACAGCCCCCATTGGCCTGGAATGGCGAACTGGGGCCAGTGGGAGCCGCGATCGGCCAAACCTTCGGACGCGGCAGGTAAACAAATCGGCTCGGCCCGGCAGGGGGCTTACCCTGGCGAGCCGCATGCCAAAGGTTGCCGATCCCTGTACTACACTGACAAAAAACCCCTTCCGTCAGCATATAATGCTTCTATATTAGGGGGCTCTGCCAGTAGAGCTATCGTGTTATAGCTATACCAGCAAAGCATTTGCCATGTAGCAAGGCTTTACACATATGGTGTGATTTATTCACATGAGTCATGCCATCAGTGTCAATGCACCTACACATGGGAGTAAAGGGAAATATGTCCCTACATGTTTTCAGGATCAAGGCCTATAAGCAGAGCATGTGACAATATTTGCAGTTAAAATTGCACTAGTGTTTCTACTTTGTCAAAATTTTACCTTTTAGATGGAATTTTGGCATGCTTTTTTGCACCCTGGGAGTAGATTGTTTTGTAAAGTTTGAACATAAGTGTTTCAGCTCTGTTTGAGAATGAAGAAATAAGTTTGCCATCTTTAAAGCCCTGTTTTAAACACTGCATCCTATTTTTAACAGCTCGAGTATCTTAATGCAAAGTTGTAGGAACTTAATGTCTTGATTTGTCTGAGTTACAGAGGTTTATAACGCTCTGTGGTTTTTGTTATATGATGGAGGGTTTTTCCCTAATGATCTACCAATAGTTTGTTTTGCACAGTACATGAATGTGGATGTAACTGAGTGGAAAATCTCATTCAATGTTCTTAGGGTTAAATCCTGATCCCACTGAAGTCAATAGCAAAACTCCTATTGACTTATTTGGGCCAGGATTTCACCCTCAGTATTTACTGCTTCTGTGCATGAGTGAGAGAGAGAACTGAATGGCATTTCTTTTGTAATGTGAATGTGCAGCTGGAATATGATTTGTGACTTTGAGTATGCAATGAGGCAAAACTTACCTCATTCCATCATATTGTGCAAGTCAAAGCATTCTACTGCTGTCTAACAAATAGTTCCACATGATGCAATTTCTTTGTTTTATTGTTTGTTTGTCCGTTTTTAAAGCTAAGAAAACCAGTAGAGCCCAGCTTCATTCCACTGACTATCATCAAGACATTTCTATTGTTTGCATTATGTGTATTTTTAGAACAACAATCAGAAGAAAAACATTTAAAAATATTGCAGGGACAATAACTTCACATTATACAGCTGCCAAAAAAAATAATCAAGTATATAGAGTAAGATTTTCAGAAATGACTAGTAACTTCTGGTTTCTCAAATTTTTGGGTGCCCAGCTTGAAAGATCCTAAAGATGGCTAATTTTCAGAAAGGGTTGAGCACACAGCCCCTGAAATCCATGTTTCTTTACAAATCACTTTTAAAGAGGAGGAAAAGAGATCTGATATGTGTGTGGGGGGTGGGGGGGCATTCATTAATGAAACATTTGGTATTTCTTTTGTAATGTGTTAAAATATTTTTATCATGCAATTAAAGGGCTAGAAGATTTGTTTGCTATAACACATATTTTACAGATTAGAAAGAGACTGCATATTTGATGGCCATCATCTTGGCTGACACACTGAGGACTGAACCAGAGACAATCAGAACTAAAAGCATGAGCTGCTACATCTTGAGTTAAAGAGCCAAATTTCTGTATTTGGTGATGTATCTTCTCATATCTTCAGCACAGAAGATGATGCGCAAAACACACTCACTAGTGGGTTAAACATGTACTTATAAGATATGCCTTTGTAGCAAGTATGCATTTGTACCATGAACAAAACAAAACAAAATAAAATAAAATAAACTCTGATCCATAGTTGCCGACTCCATCGGTGCTCCCTGGCTGGACATTCACAGAAAAAAAATTAATGGGTGCACCCACTGGCAGTCAGCTCCCTCCGTCCCCCCGTCTGCCAGCAGCCCCACTGATCAACTCCTCCCCTTCCCTCCCAGGATCGCCCGCCCGCCGCAGTCAGCTGTTTTGCGGTGTGCGGGAGGCTCTGGGAGTAAGGGGGAAGAGCAGGGATGGGGCGTGCTCAGGGGAAGGGGTGGAACTGGTCAAGAAGGGTCGGGGCGGGGTGGGGACTTGGGAGAATGGGTGGGGTGGAGCGGGGGGTTGAGCATTCCCCGGGCCTGGAGGAAGCCGGCGCCTATGCTCTGATCTGTATGTTTCATGCACTTTTTTACTTCCTTGATGGATAAGTAGTGATAATGGTGGAAAATACTGATGTTGTTGAGACAAGAACACTTCTTTAGCTTAATTTCCGCCTGTATCCCAATTCACTTGAATAGTGTAACTGTCACTATTAAATTCCACCATCTGCATTTCTCCCATCATCCATCTAACCAAGTGTTAGGGAAGGCATACTCAGTACAGATAAATCAATACCACTCTCCAGCAAGGACTTCCACTGAAATCTGAAATTGTAAACCCCTTTCAGAGGTTCTGAATTGCTTGGTTAACTTTTAATCAAAATTTTTCATTTTGGGACCCAGTCAGACCAGAAGCAGAAAGTCAAAATACCATGAGAACTCAGCTCTGACTGTAATTCTGACCTGATTTAGAACAGAAATTGTCACACAACCCATTTTCATGAGATTTTTTTCATGCCAGTTTTGCAGGTTCCGAGGGTTGGGTAAGAATCCAAATTTTGGACTCATCTCAACATGACCCAAAACGTGAGACTTCTGCAGTTTTTGGACAAACACCTGTCAGGTATGGTCTAGGTTTACTTGGTCCTGCCTCAGCAGAAGGGGCTGGACTTGATGACTTCTCAGGGTCCCTTCCACCCCTACATTTGTATGAGTCACCCATTACTACTTTTTTGTTGTTGTTAAAATTAGGTTTATAATTTAGTAAGTGTTGTACTAAAATATAAACATTCCATACAAATTGGTAACAATAAATCAGCCATAAAGACTATGTTAAACCCCTGAATATCCAAAATCAGAAGAAAAGAAACCTTGTATATTCATTGAAAGTTCTCAGCCAGTGGGGCCCAGTCCTGTGCTATTGGAACCAAAGGGAGTTTTACCCTTGACTTCACAGGAAATCAGACCCTTGAACTTGGCCAGAGACAGAGAGAGAATATCCACCACCAGTGTACCAAAAGGAGGGGAGAAGTAAAACGGGTATTATAAATTTAATCAGTTCAAAAATTGCATTGAGCAAACCCTGCAGCAATTGAGAAGAGAGGGACTTAGCTCTTGGCATTATAAGACAGACTGAAACAGCTCTTAACAAATCTTGGCACCTATCACTATTTATGACATTTTTGGTACATGGCGACTCAGCATTTCTGAGAACTTTCTTTGCAGTTTTTGTCTGTTGCCTGTCTCCCTGCATCACTGTCATGGAGCCACAAAGCAACACATTTCATCTAGCAGAGCCGAACACGTTAAGCTAAAGCTAATACTTCTGGGGAGGTCTCCATTTTCGCATCAAATCTAGGCTGCACCCCAGATAACTTTGTAAGCCTCAGTTTTCTGTGTGCATGACTCAGTTAAAGAAAAATAGACTCAACCTATATGGTTTTGTATCAAAACTGAACCATAAATAAATGGCGATGTATCCTTATATCCAACAATAGCAATAACCTCTGTAAAATGAGGAAATCACTGATTTATTTGATATAATTCAACCCTCTCCAGCACCCCTTTGGAAATTGGGGGAGCAGTTTTCAGTTTTACAGCATTGGTGTGAACAAACAACCCACCTTTCCCTCTATTTTTCCACTCCGAAACAACATATCACAAGCTATAGCTGCTGTAAAGCCATAATGACTTTAGTAGCAATGAATGCTGCTGCCCTCAGAACTATTATCCACCATGCATTTTTTCTCCCCCCCCCCTTTTTTTTTTTTACTCCAAAGGCAGTAAATTGATAAAGAGAGAAGAAATGGATGTAAAATCCCCTACAGACATTAACAGCAGGGAAGCTTTCAGAGCTAAATGGCCTGTTTGCTCTTCTATATTCTCTCATTACGCCACAGTCTAAAAAACGCAATAAATAAATAAATAAATAATGGTATTTTGATTAAATAAAAATTCTTGGTGCATATTTTTACACTGCTGATTCTATATGGTAGTGCTGAGGCTTCAGTGTGTTAGACCCATAAATGCAAATTGAAGCAATCACATAAACATGGGAGCAGAGCTGAGAGGTTTTTAATCCAAACAAGCTCAGTCACTTGATTAAAGTTCTTGAGTAATTTACCCTTAATTTTTTTTATAGCCAGAGAAACTGACACTTCACTTGCTAACTTTTTAGTGGGAGACAAAACATTTTATTTCATGTGTGTGTGCTGTTTGGCGTGTGCATGTATATATAATTTAAGGTATATGTATCTGTGTGTGTCGCTGTGTGCGTATGGATTATGGGACTGATTCAAAGACAATTACATCAATGGGAGTGTTTCTACTGACTTCAGCGGGCTTTGGATCATTCATATATGTAAATCTAAGATTAACTTTTTGTCATTTCTCTCTCTCGGGTCTACAGTCCTGGGGCCTGATTCACTTCTCACAGGATAAGAGTAACTGCTTTTGATTAGTTCCCCTTGCCACTTCATACTGATTTATATCCTGTAAGGGAAGTTTCATTACATTCCACTGACTTGGAGTAATCAGACAATGCATGGTGGATGCACAATTATTTTTCATATATACACAGAGACATTTTAGGGACAAGTATGTTTGTAAAGGTCAGAGCAGTGGCGGAACGTCTGAGCAAAATCCCTTGATCCATTTTCAGAGGATGGGAGAGCAAACATATCAGATTCCCCACGTTACTAACAGATTGCATTCACACACTGCTTTGACAAGGGTTATGTGGCTGAAGTTTGAAAGCTGACACTTGGAATTGCCAATTCTCTTGTCAAAAGGCCTCCTCTTGACTGGTACACATTTGGGGCCATGTGAAAATTATATGTTGGGCAGGTACTGTAAAATATTTGTCATTGAGTTGGTACGTACACTTAGAGGTAAGGCCAATCCCTTCCTTCCTGGCTGTGGAGGACTAGATGGAAGTAGCTAGTTTGGTTCTGCTGAGCAAGTTTTGAGCCAGGATGTGAAGAGGGTTCATGCAAATAGTTCTCACGCTGGCATACTGACAAATCTAGTTTTAAACAAGCTCCCTGTGCAATGCTACTTGGCACCTACATAAGGCCTGATCCAAAGCCCATTGGAGTCAATGGAAAGATTCTGTTGCCTTCAGTGGACTTTGCTTTGAAGAGGTAAAGCATGAATCTGCAAGTAACTAAAGAACAGCCTTTCTTGTGATATTTTATTTCTATTCTGTATCCTGGATGGATCCAGGAAGTACAGAAATGGAAGGAATGAAAAAATGCAGGCGGAAGCATGCCCAATCTCTTTGAAACCTCAGTAAGGATCCAGTTCTCAACCAGTTTGAGTTAAGATTGAAAATTCATTCTCCTGCTCTGGCAGCAGGATAAACAAGCTAATACAATGGGTCTTTGCTATCGCTGACACCATTAGTTCTGTGATAAACCCTTCGTAGTTTAGTAGCCTTTTACATTATTTCACTGACATCTCTGCTCCTCACACAATTTAAGGAAATACAGCTATATGGAAAAGCATTTAGAAAAGGAAAATTCAGCAGTTGTGCATGCAATATGTCCCACACTTTCCCGATGCTTATCCATGAGTTACATAATTTGTACGTGCTGGTGTGAATGTCCTTTGTGGTTAACTGCCAATGTCCTGTGCATTGCCTTAGTTCTGGGGCTGGAATTATACTGTACACTTTTTTCCATAACAGGACTCAGTGAGCAAGGTCTGGAAATTAGACTGAGCTGTTATGGTGGACCCTCTCCTGTTACTTTGAAAGCAATTAGATGGTCATTCAGCTTCTTTTCACTGCCCATAAATGGTCTGTTCATTCACATCTGAGTTTCCTCATCTCATCCTTGTAGAACCGCAGAGAATTAAACGAGTGCAAGATTCACTGTCACACTCAGTGGCCCTTAAAAAGAGGTACTGTCTCCTACCCACTTCACAGCTCCAGCAACAGTCAGGAGTTATTAGTGTTTGATGATCTTTTGTTTCAAGACTTCAATCTCTTGTACTTTGAAATTGAAATTCCTTAGCCTGCAAGGAACCCAGGCTCTGACAGCTGACTTATTGAACTTTCTTAAGCTGCAACAGTGGAGAAAGTAAATCCATAAGCTCTGCCTCTTACAGCAATAGCATTTGTAAAAAATCATGTAGAAAAAAAAGTAGTGGTAGCAGCAAGTTCTAGTAGAACAACTACGCTGCTGTATTGCTCTTGTTTAATTAATCATCATAATCACCACCATCTATTTATGAACCACTCCAGTTCCTTAAGTGAGCTGATTCACCAAAGCCCTGGCATGTCTTTCTTTGGTTCAAGAATGCCAAAAAAAAATGTCAGTACAATCTGAGTACTAAGTACATTTTAGCCCCTGGGCTCCAGGATGGAAATACCTAGAATTATTCAGTTATTTCTCTTCTCACAACCTCCCGTGGTCAGTTCAAGTAGCTGGTCAGTGTTCTGTTCCTTTTCCCAAAGCAGGACACTGAAAAGTCTTGACTTGATATTAAAAAAGTTCTGAATTTGATGAAGAGTTTTGACATCACAGATCATATCCTTCCAGTTTCAAATCTCGTCTGCCTCTGTCCATAGTCATGCACACTGAAAGAAGGCAGTAAAGACACCAAACAAAAACCTCTTAAAAGACATACATAGATATTTCTCAGCCCCTGTAGACTGGGACTCATTTACCTTCACAAAAAAGCTCCTATTTAGCAATCTACACTGTACATGGTTGAAGACTTGAGATGTTAGTATTTATAAACACTGGGGATCTTTAACAGCATACCCAGAAGTACTTTACTTCTCATGGAAAATTTCATTGGCGTTAGCACCACTGAGATTTTCCTTAATTCCAGTTACCAGTATTACAAGGAATAATATTGCTATATCAGCAAAGCCTGTATCCATGTCGATCAGGTACCAGTGGACCCATTTCACGTAATGGAGTAAAAGGGAAGTAAATGTATCACAGAATTATAAGTACAGGAAACCACTATCAAGGAAAAATGAACTAAAAGAGTATAAACAAAGAGTCTTGAGCAGCATTTTTTCCAAAACACTCAATATTGGTCTAACTCTGCTTCCACTTAGGTCAAGGATAAAACTCCCATTAACTTATATGGGAGCAGAGTTGGTGGGCCAATACTGACTGGTTTTGAAAATACTGCCTGGTGAGCTGTGCTTTATTACAGTAACTCCCTTATTCTTCACATCACCCTTGTTATATAATTGGAACTGTTCCGATGTAAACGGTTAGGACTACTTTTTTAAATTATTCTTCTTCAAACTGATCTTCCTGAGTGTCTGCTGGCTTTAAATAAATGAAGGACACAAACAGAGCTCATTGGAAACTTTTCAATGAAATGTTTTCTTGTTGATAAATACCGTTTCATGGAAACAAAAAACATTTTGTGAAATGGTATAAATTTTGAAGGGCTGAGTGGACTTTCTGGATCAGAGAGAGAGAGATTGAAAATTTGACCTTTTTAAAAATCTGAAAATTTTTACACCATTCCATTTTGTGAAAACATTTAAAAGGGCTTAGGTTTTGGTCCAATTCAAAACAAACACAAAATTTTGAAATCTTGAAAGATGTAGTGAAACAGAATTATCATTCTCCAGCCACTGGAGACAGAATATAGGTGCTGAAACACAGCGACTAAACCAGTGCACACCATTGCTGGGAGAATAACCATTTTCCATTAGAAATCATAGCTGATCACAAAAATAGTTTTCCATATACTTTTCTCCCTAGTTTGGAAGATGCTATATTTTAAGCATGCCAATGCAATATGTTTTAAGCATGCCTGTATAACATACCATGCTGTTTTGAGGGGAAATGGTTGCATATCAAAATCTGCACTCCTTACTTACATCCATAAAGAAGGACTTTCAGTAATAATGCAAGATATTATTCAGATGAAATGCAGGCACTTGTGTATAAGAACTGAACATGGCATGGAATAAAACAAGGGAGAAAGGAATGCACAAGTGATATGGTAGGAATCACTGCTACAGTAGCCTTGGTTGTATAAAGAGGGGAGTTGTGAGTATGAGTAGGGAGGTGATTTTACCTCTGCATATGGCATCAGTGAGACTGGAATATTGCATCCAGTTCTTGTGTCCATATTTTTTAAAGGCTGTTGAAAAATGGCAGGGAAGAAAAAAATACACACAAATAATGTGAGGGATGGGAAAATGCCTTACAGTGGGAGACTCAAGCTGTTTAGCTTATCAAACAGAAGATCAAGAGCGGATTATAATGTATAAGTGCCTTCATACTAAAGGGCTTTTTAATCTAGAGGGGAAAGACTCAGCAAGAACCAATGGTTGGGAGGTAAAGCCAGACCTATTCAAATTAGAAATAGAGACAAAGTTTTAACAGTGAGGGTGATTCACCAGGGGAACAAACTACCAAGGGAAGTGGGGGATCATCCATCTCTTGGTATTTTCAAATCAACACTGTTACTGGGGTCAAAACTGGATGGAATTCTATGGCCTGTGTTATACAGGAGGTCAGATTAGATGACCTAATGGCCCCATCCAGCCTTAAAAATCTATGAATTGTAGCCCAGCAACAGGGATGTTGGGAACCTTGTAAATTAGAGCTGGCTGGAAAATGTACTTTATTTCCTCTCAAAAACACAAAGAAAAAAATGTGGCTGAAAAATGAAAAATAAAAGAACACCCAATTCTTGGCCAAAAACACTGAGTGTTTGGATTTTCAGTTTTCCAATGAAAGTTGAATGTATTTGGGGGAACATTTTCATTTTGTTGAACAACCAGTTTTCCATCATAAAAAAAGCTGATGCCAGCCCTATTGTAAGGATCTCCAGCAAGTGCAAATTGCATCAGAAGCATTAATACTTATGATAGATTGGCAAAAAGGGAGGAAGTGGTGAGTTTAAGATGTGAATGGGAATGAAGCCTGGTGCATAAAGAGAGCACTTGGACTAGAGAAGGTTTCCAGAAGTGCCAAAAAGCTGGGTCTGGTAGTCACAGGAGGGCTGGATGTGTAGCGATGGAGCCCTTGACAGAGGAAAGTAGGGAGAGAAAAAGAGAAAGAGAAGAGGTATGGAAAGCAATCAGAGACAGAACTAAAGAAGGTACCAAGAGATAAAAACAAAAATCAGTCCATTACAAGGGTATGTCTAGTGAGTTAAATAACTTATTTATTTCCACAGGGGCTTATATTTTTAGTTTATATTATAAAAGGCTACATTTTCCATATACTGAAAACTGGAAATACAACTATATAAATATCTTTTTCAAGAAACCCCCAAATTCTCAGGGTTAACCCCAGTCCCATTATCCCAGCTGCTTTGGGAAGAGATGCATCAGGAATTGTGAGACTTTTTTAGGCCTAGAGCTTTTCAGTGGAGCCTTGGTAAGGTGCAAAGAGTATTAAATAAAATCTGACACTGTGCCAATGAAGTGAAGTGGTGTATTTTAAAAAGGGTAGTAATATGATGATTACTCTTGACATTAATAAGAATGCAGGCAGCACAAGCTTGAATGTAAACCAGAAAAGGATCATTCAAAAGGAAAATTATATGGGAGCGTGTGAGGCAACAGAGGGCTAATATAAAGTGCACCAGTCAAATATATGGTGTTCAGATTTTGTGCATATGAACCCAAAATGATCATTTAGAAAAGAACAAGCTCAGACATTGTATCCCTGTGATCCAATACTCTGCTAGGATCCTTTGGGTCAAAAGGGCAATATCTCACTTTCCGCAATATAAGAAGAAGGAGTATGTGTCTGTTAGCCTGTGCGTGAAGTCTGCTGCTGAATCCTTTATAGGTTGGTTTCTGCCCTGTGATCAGGGATAGAAAGTTGAGTGGAATTTTTCGATCTGTCTTTGGTATTTCTGAGGGGCAAAGCCGAATGGGATCTATGGCCATGTTTACACTAGCAAGTTTACAGCGGCACAGCTGTACTGATGGAGCTACGCTGCTGTAAGATCGCTCGTAGCGCTCTATGCGAATGGGAGAGAGCGCTCCTGTTGACATAATAAAACCACCTCCACAAGCAGTAGTAGCTATGACAATGGGAGAAGCTCTCCCACTGACATAGTGCTGTGCACACTACCACTTATGCCGGTGAAACTTATGTCACTCGGGGTGTGTTTTTTCACACCCCTGAGCGACATAAGCAGCAGTGTAGATGTGGCCTGAGTTTAAACACAGCTGAACGTTTGCTTGAATCAGCATTGGAACCACTGTGTCAGCTGCCATTGCCATAAGAATCAGAGACAGAAATGTAACTGGCTAACTCATTCATAAGCAATCACGGGTTTTCCCAAACAGATCAAATTAAAAGTGAGCAAGACAGCTAACTGTAATCTAATCTTATCAGCTTTAGAGGCAAAAACCAGCTTTAGGTATGATTGGCAAATGCACAAAGAGGGAATAATAATAATAGGGTATTTTTGGCACCCTCAGGATTTAAAACAGACTCGGTGGTTTTCAATAAAGTGGCAGAGCTATATTTGCTAAATTGAACAATATTGGAATAATAAGCACATCTGGCAGCAACTGGTGCCAAACAAAGTTTGATTGTGTGTTGCTTTCATGACTTGCAGTACATAGTTAGCCTTGGGGCTTCATTCTGCACTGCCCAGGTGTAGAGTGCTGCACGTTAAATTAGATCCGAAAAATGATTGTGCTTTATAGGGGAGGGCAGGGAAACCTGATCCAGAATTAATAACACTATTGCTGAGTGGCCACCAAATTACTCCTTCTTAATCAGAAGAGTCAAAACAGAGGCAAAAGTGCTAATTTGCTCCTCATTTACACGCTGACATTCCTTGTCTCTTCAGACTAGAGCTGGTCAGAAAATTTATTTTTCCCCTAAAGAAAATTTTGACAGAAAACAAAATAATTTTATTGAATTTTCCAAAAACAAAAAAACCACCCCATTTCCCCTCCCCCCCCCAAAAAAGAAAAAAGAAATACTGAAACATTCCTTCTGAAAATGGATATATACACACCTAAACCTGAAACATTTTGATTTGGAAATGCTGCTGCAGTGTTTCATGGGAATGTAGTTAAGAACATAAGAACGGCTATACTGGGTCAGCCTAAACGTCCATCAAGCCCAGTATCCTGTCTTCCGACAGTGGCCAATGCCAGGTGCCCCAGAGGGAATGAACAGAACAGGTAATCATCAAGTGACCCATTCCCTGTCATCCATTCCTAGCTTCTGGCAAACAGAGGCTGGGGACACCATCCCTGCCCATCCTGGCTAGTAGCCAGTATGGACCTATCCTCCATGAACCTATCTAGTTCTTTTTTGAACCCTATTATAGTCTTGGCCTTCACAATATCCTCTGGCAAAGAGTTCCATGGGTTGACTGTGCGTTGTGTGAAAAAATACTTCCTTTTGTTTGTTTTAAATCTGCTGCCTATTAATTTCATTTGGTGACTCCTAGTTCTTGTGTTATGAGAAGGAGTAAATAACACTTCCTTATTTACTTTCTCCACACCAAACATGATTTTATAGACCTCTATCATATCCCCCCCAGTTGTCTCATTTTCAAGCTGAAAAGTCCCAGTCTTATTACTCTCTCCTCATATGGAAGCAATTCCATACCCCTAATCATTTTTGTTGCCCTTTTCTGAACCTTTTCCAATACCAATATATCTTTTTTTGAGATGGGGTGACCACATCTGCGTGCAGTATTCAAGATGTGGGCATACCATGGATTTATAGAGGCAATATGATATTTTCTGTCTTATTATCTATCCCTTTCTTAATGATTCCCAACATTCTGTTCCCTTTTTTTGACTGATGCTGCACATTGAGCGGATGATTTCAGAGAACTATCCACAATGACTCCAAGATCTCTTTCTTGAGTGGTAACAGCTAATTTAGCCCCCATCATTGTATATGTATAGTTAGGATTATGTTTTCCAATGTGCATTACTTTGCATTTATCAACATTAAATTTCATCTGCCATTTTGTTGCCCAGTCAGCCAGTTTTGTGAGATCCTTTTGTAGCTCTTCGCAGTCTGCTTTGGACTTAACTATCTTGAATAGTTTTGTATCATCTGCAAATTTCCCCACCTCACTGTTTACCCCTTTTTCCAGATCATTTATGAATATGTTGAATAGGACAGATCCCAGTACAGACCCCGGGGGGACACTTCTATTTACCTCTCTCCATTCTGAAAACTGACCATTTATTCCTACCCTTTGTTTCCTGTTTTTTAACCAGTTACTGATTCAGAAGAGGACCTTCCCTCTTGTCCCATGACTGTTTTCTTTGCTTAAGAGCCTTTGGTGAGAGACCTTGTCAAAGGCTTTCTGAAAATCTAAGTACACTATATCCACTGGATCCCCCTGGTCCACAGGCTTGTTGACCCCCTCAAAGAATTCTAGTAGATTGGTGAGGCATGATTTCCCTTTACAAAAACCATGTTTCCTTTTTCCCAACAAATTACATTTATCTATGTGTCTGACAATTTTGTTCTTTACTATTGTTTCAACCCGTTTGTCCGGTACTGAAGTCAGGCTTACCGGCCTGTAATTGCTGGGATCACCTCTGGAGCCCTTTTTTAAAATTGATGTCACATTAGCTATCCTCCAGTCATTTGGTATAGATGCTGATTTAAATGATAGGTTACAAACTACAGTTAGTAGTTCTGCAATTTCACATTTGAGTTCCTTCAGAATACTTGGGTGAATACCATCTGGTCCTGGTTAAGTTGCCTTATGATGCCATTTTCTTCTATAGGCCAGCTTACCTGGTCGGACTATATCTCCTGTGATGTACCACGGGATCTCACCTCTTAGAAAGAGGTGGTGGTACATCACAGAAGTCCCTGGCCCTGGTGCATTTTTGGGAGATGTAATTTGATCTGGGAACCTGGACCACAGAGGGAAATATGGACCGGAGGATACTTAATTTGAGGCACTATGGCAGTATACTCAAATCAAAACATTTTTATTTTCAGGCATTTGGGGTTTTTTTAACCAAAATATTTGAAATTCTCACAGAAAGCAGACACTATCCTTTTAAAAAAAAAGTTTAGTTGAAAATCCAATTTTCTTCTGGAAAATGGGTTTGATGAAGTTTTTTGCCCAGCACTACTTCAGACACAGCCGTTCTCCAGCTCCCCCTCCCTTTTTCTTGAGAATAAGGGAGCTGGCACACAAAAAGCTTGAGGCTTGCTTCCAAACAGTGCAAAAGACTAGCAATGAGATTCTGTGCTGCATGTGTACGTCATGGCACAAGCATGTGGCACCACAGATTTTCCCTCTCCTTCCCACAAGTAACACTGAGCACGTGTCTTGGGAGTGGAGGAACAATCTCACTCACAAGTATGTCTACCTGTGAAGGAGCTGAGGGTGACACAAAGATTGGCAGGATCAAGGACTTGCGACCTACCACACCAAGTTCAGCCTAGCCTCATATAATTATGTATTACAGCACCAGGCCCCACCTTTGTGTGCAAAAGGGTGAAGATGGCAAAAGAATCCTCCCCGCTCTCCTCTACTATTGCACAGGAGCCAGGCATAGCCCTATTAAACCCAACTGAATGCTGGAGGGGGATGTCTGGGCACTGCACTTGTATTTCCCTGCTGTGGTCCCTCAAGATCACCCACTCTAGACTCCGAGCTCCTCACCTCTCCTGGGTACAGACCTGCCTCTCTCTCGACTGGGTTTTTTCCAAGCTGCACAGTTCCCTGCCTACCCTGTGATACCCCCAGCATACCAGACTGCCTAAACAGGCCAGCATCTGCACTCTGTCTTCTCTCTGAAGGCTATCAACAGAGTTAATGCCAGCAAGTATAAGTTACCTCACCACTCTTTATATGCAGGCACATTTATTCTTAAAGTGAAAGCATTATAAAGAAAACACAGTAAAACAACAGAAGAAACTACATGCATGCTAAAAGCTTATCAGAAGTCACCCATCAGTCTTATGGGGCCTTAGTAGGTCATGTCCTTCCAACCCTTCTGCAAGGTCCTGCCCATTTGCTGGGTTAGAAAGGAGGCCCTGAGTCAGTTTAAACTGAAGTTACTTATCCAAAAGTCCTTTGTTTGTCTGTTGGTCTCTGGAGTATCCAGTCTAAATTAGTATATGCAAGCCTCCCTAGGCATTGGTACCTCTCTTGGGGTGGGGGAGATACAACCTGGCTGATTTGTCAACCACCACCCACTATTTTTTGTTCCTGCAGGAACTGTGATAGCCCTTAAAGTGGAGTTTTCTGTGCTGAGTCAGGCGGTCACTCATCATTTTGATGAGCACAAAGACTGCTTTTAACCACACATGATGTACACAAATCAGTGAGCCAAAAATTATATCAGGTCCAGCAGTAGCTGTTCTTATGCTGGATGTGCTCAAACCTCTCTACAATAGGGTTACCATATCTATTAAATAAAAAAAGAGGACCCTCCACGGGCCCTGGCCCCGCCCATTTCCCCAC
>NW_020664444.1:26542854-26552552 GCF_002925995.2 Terrapene triunguis
GAGTGCCGAAAAGCCGGACATGTCCGGGAAAAAGAGGACGTATGGTAACCCTACTCTACAAACACTTTATAGTCTTGATAAAAAATGGCGAACAGCATTCAGCCCTTACGATACTTTTTTATTCTTGTTCTCTATTGAAGATGGATGGGTTTTGAAATACCTGAATACCTGTGCAGACCCTCAGGGATTTTCAAACACTCCACAGATTTGCTGTAGCCTCTTTCTGGACCTTGCATCTTTCTTCTCTCCATTTTTTAATCACTGTCATTGTTTAGGGCTAGACTGTGCCTTTAGGCATGGCCCTGAGCAAGAGGGGTGTATCAATCACGCAATCCCAAATGTAGTGCCAGCAGGCAGCGTGCCTCAAAGATACTCTTCTGAGTCACAATTGCCCCTTTCCCATTTTCTCTCTGGTCCAGGGAGATTAGACATTTGCTGCTGACATATCTTCTGATGTTGTTTTCTCCCCTTTCTTCTCTATCCTAATCCTTTCTTACTATTATCCCTCTCTCCTCCATTTCTAACTCCTTACCAAAATAGTTTGAGATGTAAAACAAACTAGCTATGATCATCTAGTCAATTATCCCTGCCAGTGCAAGTCCCATCATTAGAATAAGGAAAGAGTTTCTGTATAGATAGAATCCAGGGGCTTTTCTTCTATAGTGTCTCTATATAACGGTCACATGGAATGTCAGTAGAAGTGATGCATAGATCCCATATAAATTGGATTCTAATGGCCTGATGCTCATCTCACACCAGTGTATCACCACTGACTTAAAGGGAGACACTCCTGTTACATACTGGTGTAACAGAGGATAATCAGACCTACACAGGGTGGGTTGGTCCATTAAGACAAGGGGGTTTACTCCCACCTGGGACAAAGACTGCTTTGCAGGTGACAGTTTTGATTTCTTTTATTGGTACTTATGCAACTATTACATTACAAGGGCACTGACAACATACACAAGGTTCTGTACAACTGGACTGAGGATTTATGAGCATAAATTTGATCTAGTCGATATTAATGAAAACTGGGAGGATGATTCACATGACTGGACTGTTAAATCAGTGATTATAACCTATTTAGGAAAGATCAAGTGGGCAAAAAGGGAAGGGGTGCAATACTCTATGTCAACAGTGACATTATCTGTATCCGAGTCACAATAACTCAGAAGAAAATAATCTTGAACACTTCTGGATCAACATCCTAACAGATAAGGTATTAGTTGCTGTCTGCTACAGACCACCAAATCATACTAGGAAACAGGAAGACCGCCTCCTTATGCACCTATCTATAATGTGTACCGGAAAAAAAAAATGCTGCATGATCAGGGGGACTTCAATTTGAGTGACATATGCTAGAAGTCTCATGCTACCAGTACTAAAACATTCTTGGAATTTCTAAAAATTATAGATGACAAATTTCCAACCCAAAAAGCGTTGCAGCCAACATGGGGGGAATTCTTGAACTACCAGATAAAGATGAACTGATCACAGAAATAAAAATTAATGGTAGCTTAAGTACAAGTGATCATGATTTGATCACATTTATAATGCACACACAGAATAAAGTCCAGACCAATAAAATAAATATATATATACACACACACACACAGACAGACAGCTTTAATAGGGACAGTTTCATAAAGCTGAAAACAATTATGAGCCGAAGTAGCTGGGAGAAATAATTTAATCAGAAAATTGTGAATGATAATTGGGAATCATTTAAAAACACCTTAGCAGATACCCAAAAAGCCACAATCAAGGAAGGCAATTGTACTAGTCAAAAAAATGACTTGCTTTAGAGGGGAAGTGAAGGCAGCTACAAATATATATAAAATAAATGGAAGAAAGGGAAAGTTGATCGTAATTAATATAAATCAGAAGTCAAGAATTATAGAAAATTGATAAGGAAAGTCCAGTGACATAAGGCAAAATCTATGGCCAGCAGAGTTAAAGACAAATAAGGAAGAGGTTTTTTTAAATATATTAGGAACAAAGAGAATCCTCACAAACTATTGTTTTCATTCCATTCCATTCATATTTCTGGAGGACATTAAACAGAAGTCACTGAAGACAGACATTTTTAGTCAGGAAGCCAAGATAACTTGCACTCAAGAGTTTTAAAAGAGCTGGATGAGGAGCTAGCTGGAACATTAATGTTGCTTTTCAATACATCTTGGAGTGCTGGGAAAATTCCAGATGACTGGAAGAAAATTGGTGTTGTGCCAATTTTTAAAGAGGGTAAATGCTGACAGTGATCCTAGAGAAGATAATGGAGCTGTTGATACAGGATTTGATTAATGAAGAATTAAAGAAGGGTAATGTAATTAAGGCAAATCAATATGGGTTTATAGAAAATAGCTCCTGTCAAACTAACTTGATATCTTTCTTTGATGAGATCATAAGTTTATTTGAAAAAAGTAATAGTGTAGCTATAATATACTTAGACTTCCATAAATGTTTGACTTGGTACCTTTTTTTGTATTCTGACCCCCAACACCAGAGGAAACCAATCAAGATAAGATGGATAAGGTAGAGGGACACTCCTAATTGGTTTTACCCTGATTATGTTGACCCTCCCCACTTATCTCAAAATCCCTATTCCAATCTATTCCATTCCTCTCCACAGCATGTAAAATAGACTCAAGTTTCAGTCCCCAAAATTAGGATGTAGCTGTTTGCTAGTTTCTCTGTGTATATATATGTAAGCGGGAGAATGGTCCCGCTATTGTGGGGAACTTTCCTGGCTTGTACACTACCCCGTGAAGTGGGCTAGCGAAAGGATCTGAGTCCTCACTCCCACTTCCTTTACCCAGAGGCCTGCCTGACCTCAAGGGCTCCCCTTCCCCTCTCCTGTCTGGCAGAGTCCTTGTAACCCAATCAAGGCCAGACCCAGGATTCCTGGGGGGCTTGTAGTGGTCACTTAGGGCAGAGGCTAGGGTGTTCCCACTCCAGGGTGCTCTCTCTGTACTGGATGCTTCCCTGACCCACTGATCATTACATACAATTCAAAGCAAATACAATTTATTAAACAGCAATCAATAAAAATGGGAAAGGTTAAAGAAAAACACATAACCCCGCTCTGTGGCACGGGGACATCACAACTAGCGTCTCTGGGATGTATGGGAAGTTCAATCTGTTCCTCACAAGTCCCAGGCCACTTCTCAGGCCCTGGCTGTACTGCAGGGATGCTGCGGGTCGGACACTTGCTCTGGCAGCAGCCACACGCTCTCAGGCTCTAGGTGGCAGGACCCTTCTTCCCAGTGTCGCCCTTGCCCCTCGGGGTTACGATCCCCCTCCAAGTTTAGCCTGCAGGGCCTCTTGGCTGGGGCATCTCCCTGTACTGGGCCTGCTGCCCAGGGTCCCCCTCACTCTCCCCAGCTGCTCACCACCACACCTGGCTCCTGACTGCTCCAGTCCCAGCTCCAGCTCCACCACAGCTCCAGCTCCAGCACTCTGCCTCAGCACGGCTGCTGCTGCTGCTCTCCCTCCAGCTCTCTGGACTACTTCTCTGGCCCCTCTGGATCTGGCACGGCTCTGCTCCACAGCTCAGCTTGGGCCCCTGCTCTCTCCTTAGCTCAGTCACACTCTGTCTGACCCAGGCAATTCCACCTCACATGGAGAACGGGACCCCCTTGGCCCCCTGACTCCCTGATTAGCCTGCCTGTCCTGTCAATCAGGCTGACCTGAAGCATTGGCCTCTCTCCATTGTTCCTGGGGACTGTCAGTCTCAGGGTCCTCATTTCCCATCGACCCTTCCCCTTTCTTTTGGCACTGGGAGCTAGCCCACCAAAACACCCCCAATGAATGTTAGTAAGGGAACAATAGTCCCCTTACATATACACACATGCATATACTATATAAGCTTCTCTTCTTCACATGCAAAAAGATCAGATCTCCAATTGTGAGATAAAAGTTGTTTTCAGGGAGCACAGTGACCAAAATGTACATCCACAGATGAGTTAATTCAATCAGTGCTGGATAGCACTGTGCAGAAAGTAGTCAGAACCGTACCACACTTCAGTTATACATGATTTCTCCCAGCACTAAAATTTTGTGGAAAGGGAAAGAGTGATCCATAAACAAAGGAGAACTTATGACTCTAACGTACAAGTAAAGCAAACGTTTATCCACAGAAGTGGATTCATTTCTGTTCAGGTCTGACTTTAAATCCTTTTTACTGAGAATTCTGTTTGTGAAACTTAGTGCCATCTTAAAATTATAGAAAACACAATCTTTGTTTCTCTGCTAGTCTAATGATAAACATTTCCAGAACTAGAACATCCACAAAATTAATTTACCTTTTTCCCCCCTTGTCAGACTCATAATCCTCCCTGGCTAGCCTGGTGATAATGGCTGACCCCTACATAGAGTTAGTTACCAAATTCAGGGCTTAATTCCTTCCCTAAATCTTCAAGGAGTGATTAATTGGGAAGACCAGGTGCAAACAGTCATAGATCCTGAAGGCCTCACTTGATAATTTGAGTAAACTCTAACTTTCCCTTCCCTTGTAACTTTTCTTCCTTCCTCTCCCCAGGAATTTGCACTCTGCACTAACTGTCTTCTAGATTAGCTACTCAAGCTCCGATATTGAAACATCTGAGACAACTCACTTTTAGATCAAATACATTCCCTGGTTCTCAGCCTACCTCATTTATTTCATTTTCCCCTTAACATGCTGGCATTCTGCCTTCAAATGTGCTAACCACACTGATAACACAATGGAATAATTAGCAATGAAGGGAAAAGGCAAGCATTGACCAGCATTTCCCCATCACAGTAGTAACATTCTCAGGGGCCCCACAGGCAGCTGTCAGAGTAACCTTTTCTGTATTCTGACCCCAACATCAGAGGAAACCAGCCAAGCTTGTAAAGAGGGCCACAATTCATAATCAAGCATGAAAAATGCAGCCTTCATTGCCAGGACATGCCACATTGGTTCAAGAGATTTAATAGTTTTCAGATAATGTGAAATATGTCTGTATGTATTGGATTCACCTTTGCAAAGAGTGATGCTATAATTTTACAGTTTAAAGATACAGCACTTTTTCTTTTTCACATAGCTTGGTGTCAAGCCCTGATGCTAAGGAAGCATGGAATCAGGCAGAAAATATATTTGAGTATTTTATTGCATATTCCACATCTACTTAGCACATTCATTCACCCATGTAAAGATGGTGATAAAATTACTAATGGACAGTATTCCATAATGGTTACAGAAGGAAACAGAGACAGGACTCCTGGGTTCTCTTATTAGCTTTGCCAACAACTCCTTCTGTGGCTTGGGGCACAGTGCATCACCTCTGTGCCTCGGTTTACCCATGTATAAAATGGGCACAGTGAGGAACACTCCTGTGAGAAAGGCAAGGCTTAATTGCAGTGCAGAATGCTTTGTTATCTTGACGTGACAATGCTAAGTATTATTTAATATTATCATTAGTTTTCAAAATAGCAGTATGCCATCATTTGGCTAATAATGACAGCCTAACTGAAAGGTGGACAGCACAACCTCAGTTATCCGAATATCATGGAGATCAAGGAACAAGGTCCCATTTTTGCAATGAGCTCCATGTAAGCAGACCCCTGTGCCCACTAACACCAGTGGGGCTTTGAGTAGATGCCTAGGCTCAGAGAGCTGAGTGCAGAATCAGGGCCTAAATTCGGATAAATGAAGGGAACGTCAGTGTGATTATTTATCTTTTGAACAATAAATAGTGCCCATAATACACAACAGAAGGCCTCATGGATGGCCTTGCACACACTGGAGGGATGTCGTGGTTTCTGACCTCTCCTGCCTCAGCCTTAATACAGAGCAGGCCACAACATTGGCAGGAAACGGGTGACCTGCAGTATGCGCTGTACACTCCATGAGCAGGAGAATGAATGAATAATACACAGACTATTAAGTACCCTGCCAAATATTTAAAACTACAACAACAGATATGCTGCTGCGACCCCTAGACCTCTTGGTACCAACTGGAAAAGGGCACAGCTGGTGCATAGGGTTTTACAAAGATATATGCATAATAATTCACCGTACTGTGGCATGTAAGGTTTCTACCAAGAGCCAGTAACCCACTGGTTATCATAATCATTGCAAAATATATGCATAATATTCAAGAAATTATGTATCTATACTGATAATTATCTCCTTCAGGTCTTTGAGTTAAGGCAGGTCACCAGACTTCACACTCTTTCTTGCAGTTCAAGTTTCAGATAATTTGAAGTTTCCTGTTATACAATCCTCACACCCTGCGGAAAATCCAACCAGTACACAGCCCAAGCAGTTGGGCTTGGCACAAGGGGTCCTAGACTAGAGAGTGGACAGAGACAGAAAGGAAAGATTCTTAGAGATGTAAACATATGTAGAAAACTCCTAGGGTTAAATAATAAAAACACTTCAGAAAATGGCAAGGCATAAATACAAAGAAAAGAGTCCAGAATCTAAAATAATAAAAATTATACTTGAAACAAACTTGGGAAAGACCAGGGTTACATACATTCCAAGGGGAACCTGGGGGGGGGGGAGTCCATCAAACTTTGTAGGGGGGGCTGGTGAGCCTTCCCACTCACTCATGGGGTTGCAACCCAGTCATTCAAATTTGTCCCGGTCACCCCTCTGTCCTGACCAAGATGTTGGCCAAGCCAAACCTAAGTGAGTAGTTTTGTGACCTGGCGCACGAGGGGTTGCAGCGCCCACTAGCACACTTTGATGTTGAAACTGAGAAATACTGTCCTGAAAATTTTGTGGATATTAATGTCTGCACTTTTAAAGGTCACCTAGCCTATGCACAGACAGACAATAGGATCAAAGAACTGATTTATTTAAAGTAGAATCCCCTTTAACAGAATCTGTGTATTAGTGGCCCATGTTCCAGCAAAATTACATTGGGAAGTCCCATTTTGTAAGCCGAGGGAGAGGCTCAAATAAGTTTGAGAACCCCTATTGTAGCTCACTCTGCCATCCTTTATTCACAATTTTGTATTTTTAGGCCCTGATACTGCAACAGGATCTGCAATCCTCCTGCCCACGCAGTTATGCTGACTTCAACAGGTCTGTGCATGGATGCAAAAATCTATGCTAGCTAACAATAATGATGTCTGTTACAGGTCTTCAGGCTCCAGTGACTTTTGCGTAAAGTTAAGCCATGTATAATTCTTTGTGGGATTAGGGCCTAAAATTGCCAACTCTGCAAGTCTCTTCCTGTGTCTGTTGAATGGGGCCCAGCTTTGATGTATTTCCACAATAAAAACAATAGCTTTCCCCATTTTTGTTGCATTTTACCTTCTTTACCCTCCTCCTCCTTTACACTTCACTTCACATATCCTGCACAATCCACAGATCATGTGACGGGCCGTTTGTCAATACAAAAGATCCCTTTTCTGCAATGGATACCTCCTCTTTCTGTCTGTACCACCATTGATCCAATGACATTTTGTCTCATCCGTCCCTCCAGATTTATTCTTGCACAAAGATAACCAATCTAAAGAGTTATCACCTTGTCTCCCTCTGGAAATGCATTGCCACCATAACTACAATTCATACTACGAGCACCAAGGCCAGCAGTGGAACACTTGAAACTGAATAAGTTGTGGTGTTCCCTCTAATGAACAACAAAACCAACCACATGTTTCTTGATGAGATGCATTTATTCTATATTAACATTATCCCAAGGAAATTGGAGTTCCTAACACCACGTTATCTAGTTCAGTGGTTCTCAACCAGGGTTACACATACCCCTGAGGGTACATAGAGGTCTTCCAGGGTGCACATCTAGTCATCTAGATACATGCCTAGTTTTACAACAGGTTACATAAAATGCATTAGTCAAGTCAGTGCAAACTAAAATTTCATACAGACAATGACTTGTTTATACTGCTCTATATACTATACGTTGAAATGTAAGTACAATATTTATATTCCAGTCAATTTATTTTATAATTATATGGTAAAAATGAGAAAGTAAGCAATTTTTCAGTAATAGTGTCCTGTGACATTTTTGTACTTTTGTAAGCAAGGAGTTTTTAAGTGAGGTGAAACTTGGGGGTAGGCAAGACAAATCAGACTCCTGAAAGGGGTACAGTAGTCTGGAAAGGTTAAGAACCACTGATCTAGTTCAGACTGGTATAATGGAATCAGAAAATACATTTATCCTTTCCTATGGCAGTTCTTAATCCATAGAAACCATATTCTGTATGATTCTTTGGTCCTTACAAGTTCCTTACAAGCAAGTTCCACAATTCAATTATGTGCTATAAAAGTGAGTTGAGTGCTGATCCAGAACTTGAAATTACCACCAGGCTGTGTACCAACCAAAATCCAAGTAACATGTGGTTCTGTATGTCACAGTCTCCTTGGTTCCCTTTGATATTGTTATGCTGAAAGAGTTTAATAGCTGCCATCAGCTGAGTCTTTGAATCAAAGACAATGACTGACCTAGGGCTTTGTTGTCACTGCAACAGTTAGCTGAGGCCATGTCTACACTACAAAGTTAACTCAACTTTATGTAAGTTGACATCGAGCCTCCAATTTAAGCAGGTCGATCTTGCGTGTCCACAGTATGCTCCTTGTGTTGGCGGAGTGCATCCTCACTAGCAGGGCTTGCATTGACACATGGAACACTGCACTGTCGGTAGCTATCCCACAGTGCATGTAGCCGCATGGAATTTTGGGTTGGGCTTGCAATGCTTTATGGGACTAAAACATTGATGCGGGTGGTTATGGGAATGTGGCATTAGCCTCCCATGATGCACTTACCTCCCTCCCTGCCTCCCTTGGCAAACAAACCAAGCTTTTTTCAATCCTTTTTTCATAAGCCTGGGTTACCTGTATGGACACCATTGCATAATAAGCCTGGACCTTGCTCAGCTATACACTGTTGTTGTGAGTATTACAAACACCTTGTGCCTTATCCTGCAGTATTTACATCAGCCGATACAGGAACCGCCGCGTGGAACAATATGATGTCACGCAAGCAGCCCTGCTGGAAGACATATAGCGGAGCAATTCACATTTGCTGGCGACAGTCACACATCACCTTGGTATGGTTGAGCGCCGTTTCTGGGCCTGGGAAACAAGCACTGACTGATGGGACCGCATCATTATGCGGCCATGGGATGAGGAGCAGTGGCTGCAGAACTTTCAGCATAAGGCCACTTTCCAGGAACAGTGTGAAGAGCTTTCCCCAGCCCTGAAGTGCAGCAATACTAAAATGAGAGCTGCTCTGATGGTGGAGAAGCAAGTGGTGATAGCTCCGTGAAGGCTTGCAACGACAGACTGCTTCCGGTCAGTGGGGCATCAATTTGGAGTGGGTAAATCTACCGTGGGATCTGTTGTGATACAAGTTTGCAGGGTCATCGACAGACTTCTGCTAAGAGAGGTAGAGACTCTGGGTAATGTGCAGGACATAGTGGATGGTTTTGCCACGATGGGGTTCCCTAACTGCGGCGGGGTGATATATGGAATGCATATCCCTATCTTGGCACCTGACCACCCTGCCAAAGAGTACATAAACTGAAAGGGGTACTTCTCAATGGTGTTGCAAATGCTGGTGTATCACAAGGGCTGTTTCACTGACATCAGTGTGGGATGGTCAGGAAACAGGGACGGCTCCAGGCACCAGGTGTCAAGCAGGTGCTTGGGGCGGCCGCTCCGGAGAGGGGCGGCACGTCCAGGTATTCGGCGGCAATTCGGC
>NW_020664444.1:26552652-26558753 GCF_002925995.2 Terrapene triunguis
ACCAGCAGTCTGGATAGCAGTAAGGAGCGGTTCAACCCTAGGCTGAGCAAGTGCAGAATGGTGGTGGAATGTGCCTTTGGGCATGTAAAAAGGTCACTGGTGCTGTTTGCTTTCAACAGAGGTCTAATCTAGTAAGCAATAACCCCATTGTTACAGCTGC
The DNA here is from genome assembly GCF_002925995.2 of Terrapene triunguis. Lineage (NCBI taxonomy): Eukaryota > Metazoa > Chordata > Testudines > Emydidae > Terrapene > Terrapene triunguis. Next base: position 26,552,813 of record NW_020664444.1, read on the forward strand.
CTGCTGTGTGCTCCATATCTGTGAAAAAAGGGAGAAAAGTTTCTGCCGGGGTAGGGGGTTGAGGGAGATTGCCTGACAGCCAGTTTTGAGCAGCCAGACACCAGGGCAATAAGAAGAGCACATTAAGGGGCTCTGCGTCTCTGTGAGGCTTTGAAAACCAGTGAGCCAGAGTAATGTGACACTTATCTGTGTTGTTCTTTAACAAACTGCCCCCTCCATTGTATTTTCTCCTCTGTAAACTCCACCCCCACCAACCACCATGTGTTGAATGAATAAAAAGCTTTTTCTCCTCAATCCGTTAAGTATTATTATGCACACAAACACACAGAGACAGCAAAGGGGGCAAAGGAGCTGATAACACTGTGGGGGGAGAAACAAGGAAAGCTTGCTTACAGATGCACTGCAATAACAATCAAAGGTGTGGGAATGGGTGCCTTCTGGTCCTTGTACCCTTCCCTGGTGTTGAATGCAAGGGATACTGAGCTCCCCCTCTCCCCACCTCATAGAAAGTTTTGGGGAGGAGGATGCAGAATTGGGCGATGATAGCAGCAGAGGGGCTCTAGCATCCAGCTGCCTTTCTTGAACCTCAACCAGATGCCTGAATGTGTCTGATTGCTCCCTCATAATCCGCAGCATCTCTTCCTGTGTGGCATGCTCTTGTTTCCTGCATGCTCTCCTGTCCTCCCTGTCCATGTCCAGGTTCTCAGACAGTGTAATCTTTCATGCTCTGAGCTCCGTCTTGTCACTCTCGGAGGCGCACATTAACTCATTGAACAGGTCTTCCCGAGTCTTTTTCCTCCTTCTAATCTGGGAACGTCTCTGTCCCGGTGTGGAGGATGCGCCGACGGACAAGGTTTCAGCTGCAAGGAATGCAAAGCACAAGGGTAGCATTGACAGTGCACACATTGTTTCTGGTGCAAAGTTAATTATTTTTTTAATTAAAAAACACCCCTCAATACACTTTGCTGCAAGCCACAACATAATCACATCCGCTGGCTATTGCAAGATTCGGTTTGCTGTTCCAGCCATGGTGAGTATGGCCACGAGACATGGGCGAGAGGTCTTGTGCTGCTGCTTTTTGAAGACATCCTTGGGATCACAGGCTGAAACTTGAGAAAAGCCCTATCTCCTAACAACCTGGATGGTGCTTGAGGACAGGCGCCAGTGTAAACTCCCCCCCCCCAACAGTTTGTTTTTTATGAAAGCGGCAACAGGTTGAGGGGGGAAGGGAGACAAACAGGAAGCCGCCCCCCTCCCCCTTTTTTTAAAATGCTGCTTGAAATACACAGTGATCCCTTCCAACCACAACCACGGCACATTTGGGAAAGCATGGTTGTGTGATCACCAAATGGGGGTGAGGGGGATTATTTATTGAATTGTTTGTGGTTTAAGGGCTAGCATTGAAAACTTCCCCCATTTCCCCCGAGTGACCCTATGCAATATCACTCTCCTAAGGGTAACAGAGGCGGCAAGGGAGCAGATGCTGCAAGTGTCGGGGTACATACAGACCTGGTCCTTATGCTTCAATGCTGCGTGCTGCAATGATGTCAGCAGAGTTAATACTGGAGTAGCACAGGAAAGTGTCCCACCGTGATGGAGGAAATAAAGTAGCCCTTCCCAGAAACCTTTTGCAAAGGATTGCAGAGTACCTCCATGAAAGGTTCCTAGAGATCTCCATGGAAGATTCCCAGGCCATCGCACATAAACAGTCTTTTTCGAAGAGCACCCTCTGCATAGCTGGAGTGGCCACCAATACACACTACACCTGCTTTTTTGTCCAGATTAAACATAAAAAATAATAGCATGTAACCCCTAGAGTTTGATTGGAAATGTGTACTCACCAGAGGTGCCTTCCCCAGCGTCACTTTCCACTGCCAACTGGTCCTGTGAAGGGATGGGCTCCAGGGTTAAAAACAGTGCTTGACTGTTGGGCAGAATGGATCTTCCACTTGCCTGCCTCACATTCTCCTCCTCCTCAACAATGTCCTCCTCAGTGTTGCTCGAGGTCACTCAGGGCTCCTGGGAGGTCTCCACTGTGTGTTTTGGGGTAGTGATGGGGTTGCCACAGAGAATTACATGCAGCTCCTCATAAAAGCGGCATGTCTGTGGGGCAGAACCAGAATGACTGTTCGCCTCCCTAGTCTTCTGGTATGCTTGCCGAAGCTCCTTTATTTTCATGTGGCACTACTGCATGTCCAGGGGTGGCTCCAGGCACCAGCGCAGCAAACACGTGCCTGGGGGCGGCAAGCCATGGGGGGCGGCCTGCCCGTTGCTGTGAGGGTGGCAGGCAGGCGACTTTCGGCAGCATGCCTGCGGGAGGTCCGCTGGTCCCGCGGCTTCAGCGGCAATTTGGCGGTGGGGACGCCGATAGCGCAGGACCGGAGGACCTCCCGCAGGCATGCTGCCAAAAGCCGCCTGCCTGCCATGCTTGGGGCAGCAAACAACACAGAGCCGTCCCTGGTGTAGCCCTTGTTTCCCATGCCCTGCATGACCTTGGCATAGATGTCAGCATTTCTTCTGCTGGATCAGAGTTCTGCCTGCACAGACTCTTCTCCCCAGACAGCAATAAGATCCACCACCTTCTGTGTACTCCATGCTGGAGCGTGTTTGTGGCCTTGAGTTTCCATGATTAGCTGTGCTGGCGAGCTCTCCATACCAATCAAACAGGAAATGAAAATGCAAAAGTTCCTGGGGCTTTAACAGGGGAGCAGCTGTTTCCTGTGTACCTGACTGATATGAGTGGAGTTGAAAGTGCTCTCCAGAGTGATCACAGAGGAGTACTGTAGGACACCTCCTGGAAGCCAATTCCTTTGAATTACACAATCCAGTGTGTAGCCTATCCCCATCCTATGGATGTCGAATAAAGTGCTATGCCTCTCAAGGAGATACAGAACAGAAGTCAACTTTACAGGCCACTTAGGTCGGCGGAAGAGACTCAGTAGCGTAGACACATAGATTATTAGAGCGACTTAATGTGTCTTATGTTGACTTAAGTTTGTAGTGTAGACCAGGCCTGAGTTAGTACTCTGGAGTCACTCAACTCACTGGAATGAGAGGGACCAACACTAGAGCTACACAGAGTGATTGGCTTAGCAGCTGATGAGTTACATGAGCTGCTGCATTCTCTCTGCATTCTAAGCTTGAACTCAGCAGCATCTGAACTTCAACCCACCTCCCAGATGGGCCAGCTTACCCAGGTAGCTTGAGTTTAAAGCACCACTTAACTAGAGCAAGAGCTTTTTGTGGGTGGATGGGAGTCAGGTTAGGGGCAAAACTTTAGTTCTACCTCAAGCTAGCAATGCAGTAAAAACAAATCCTTCTAACACACACACACACACACAGAGCAAAGCCAATATCCTAGTTAATTGGCATGCCAAACACTCTTTCAGACTCAATGGAAGGAGCACTTAAGCTCCTTTACATATGTCTATGCTGCAAAGAAAAAACCTGCAGCACCCAGGTCAATTGATTTGGGCTCACTGGATGCAGGCTGCAGGGCAAAAATAGCCATGTAGACATTCAGCCTCAGGCTGGAGCCCAGGCTCTAAAACCTTGCAAGAGGTGAAAGTCTCAGAGCCCAGGGTCCAGTCCGAGCCTGAACATGTACACTTCTATTTCTAACCCTGCAGTCTGAGTCAATTGACCTGGGCTCTGAGACTTGGTGTCATGGTTTGGTCATTTGTTTTTTTTGCACAGAGTAGATGTATCCTTTCTGTATTAGAGATAGCTACAAACAATGCACAGAGGGCCAGATTTGTAAAGGTATTTAGGTACCTAAAGATACACATAGGTGGCTGTAGGGATTTTCAAAAGCACCTTTAAAAATCTGGCCCAGACTGCCTGAGGCACATGGCAAAGGTCAGAGCTAAACCTTGTGGGCTCAGAGGTTTCTCTGTTGCAAACACAGAGATTAAGATATTGGTTTTGCTGCCTGGGTGTGTTGCAGGCTCAAGGCCTAGAGAAGTAATTGCAAATGTGACCCTGAAGAGTTGCAGGAAGACGGAGCTTCTTAGGCACAGAGCTCACTGGAGTGGCACATTTGGTGATTTCCAAGGAAGGCAGCTGCCTGCTGCTTTTGTTTCTACTGTGTTCAGGGAAATAGTTCAGTGTGTGTGTGTCTGTCTGTATATATATATATAAACAACATTGTAACCAGGAAATCCTTGACTCATATCACTGATTTCTCTTAAGAACATAAGAATGGCCATACTGGTCAGACCAAAGGTCCATCTAGCCCAGTATCCTGTCTTCCAACAGTGGCCAATGCCAGGTGCCCCAGAGGGAATGAACCGAACGGGTAATCATCAAGTGATCCATCCTGTCACCCATTCCCAGCTTCTGGCAAACACCATCCCTGTCCATCTTGGCTAATAGCGCTTGATGGACCTAACCTCCATGAATTTATCTACTTCTTTTTTGAACCCATTATAGTCTTGGCCTTCACAACATCCTCTGGCAAGATGTTCCAGAAGTTGACTGCATTGTGTGAAAAAAATACTTACTTTTGTTTTAAACCTGCTGCCTATTGACTTCATTTGGTTACTCCTAGTTCTTGTGTTATGAGGAGGAGTAAATAAGGCTTCCTTATTTACTTTCTCCATACCAGTCATGGTTTATTAGACCTTTATCATATCCCCCCTTAGTCATCTCCTTTCCAAGCTGAAAAGTCCCAGTTTTATTAATTTCTTCTCATATGGCAGCCGTTCCATACCCCTAATCATTTCCCAATGCAAACAGCCCTGGAAGACCCACATATTGGCTAACTGGTTAGGCGAAAGGGGCAACAATTTTTATGTGACTTATGTCTGCAAACTGGGGACAAAATACGTGCCATGGCATGTAGATAGTCAAACATCCTTTGACCAGCTGTTCTCTTATGGCCTGTTGAGAAGGCAAGGCACCAGCCCTAAGACTGCCATGAAATATAGCCAAAATATTCACCACTTCACTTCCATGATAGAAAATACAAACATCTTTCTGCGGAAGTGGGGGTGCAGAAGTTGGGAATGGATTAATCTATAATCTTTTCAAAGGCAGAAGAGCACCTGCCCACACAGCACAATAAAAAAGCAGCAAGCTGTACACTTTCCTAGAGGAAAAATATAATTCACACGAGTGGCATAATTGTATATAATATGTAACCACAGGAAATAACTACTTTGCATGTTCATCCATTCAGAAAGGAGAAAATGGAAGTCACTCAAGCTAATCCTTTTTAGACTTGCACAGATTGCTTTCTATTATGGTGGGTCTGGTTTGACACTGCAAACTGTGAACGCTGCTGAAGTAGCTCTTTGAAAGCTGTTTTTAATTCGGATGCATGGAGCCAATGCAAACTATTACAAATGAAAAATGCCCTGCTTGCACATGTCTGCAGTGCTCGTAGTCTGTGTTTCACCCTCATATGCTTGGAGATATTTTGTTTATTATGTGAGGAGTGCTTATGTTTTCTGGGAAGGAGCCACGATAGGGGTATATAAAATAAAGGATGGTTTATTGTCTTGTTTATCCAGAACAACAATACAAGTAGGAAACTCATGCTGACAGGTGATATACTGAAGAGGGAAATGCATTAAATGTAGCAAATACTCCTAACGGAATATTTTGGTATAAAATACAGTCATGGTGAATATTTTGAAGGGATTAAAAAATCTGATATAGTGTATATATTGTATTTATTTGGATTTAAAAATAATAAAATGATGCCTATCACCAAGGCCCTAAGCACCGTAACATCATTAAATGACACAATGGAATCCCAGCAGCATTAACAGGCCAGATTCTGATGCAAATGGCAAAGGTCAGAGCTAAAGACCATCCCATTAATGTCAGTTGGATAACTGATATGGTAAGAGAGGGTCCTGTGGCACCTTTAAGACTAACAGAAGTATTGAGAGCATAAGCTTTCGTGGGTAAGAACCTCACTTCTTCAGATGCAAGT
>NW_020664444.1:26563753-26690725 GCF_002925995.2 Terrapene triunguis
TGCATCTGAAGAAGTGAGGTTCTTACCCACGAAAGCTTATGCTCCCAATACTTCTGTTAGTCTTAAAGGTGCCACAGGACCCTCTGTTGCTTTTTTACAGATTCAGACTAACACGGCTACCCCTCTGATACTTGATATGGTAAGGTACTACTCATTTCTCCTTGGGCTGTCACCTTGACATGGTGGAGAAGCTTGTGTATACTTAAGACCCTAAGAGTGATGACCTCTGGAGTCCTGTACTCCTGGTAGGGTCATCCATGATGGTAACGTCCAAGGCGAGGTACCAGACAAAGTGCAGCCCAGAACAACACAAACCAATATAAAACCTCAATGGCAGAACAGGGGATGAAGCAGTGATCACCAGGAGTCCCTATTCACAGACCCACACACAGGCAGTTACTGCAAGATGGTCGTCATGTGCCCTTGGACTGGGATAGGGGAGCATTTTTGGTAGCAGCGGTCATGACTGAGCAGTCCTTTTTAGGAACCCCTCTGCTCACCCCATACGGGGAAGGGGCTAGAAAAGGTGACCCAAACATAGGCTGTCCCACCATACCTGTTGGAGAACCATGTCCAGAGGGATCACTCCCAATGCAGTTGAAAACCAAAAATGTGTCTTGCAACTTGGAATGTCCGTACCCTACTAGACGAATCAAAAAGTGAAAGACCCAAATGTAGAACAACTGTTGCCCGAGAATTCTCGAGGTACAACATCAACATCGCTGCTCTCAGTGAAACAAGACGTGCAGATGAAGGCCACTTGAGGGAAGAGGTCGGTGGTTACACTTCCTTCTGGAAAGGAAAACCAGCAAGCAACAGACGAATACACGGTGTTGGGTTTGCAATCAAAAACCTTCTAGTCAACCTCTTGACTGAGCTCCCCGTCGTCATTAACGAGCGTTTTATGACCCTCCACATCCAATTGTTCAATAAGTCATCTTGTATCTAAGAGATGTCCAAATCACCCATGTCACGAGAGGAGCCGATGATTGCTGGACTGACCACCAACTGGTGAGGTCAGTCATGTCCATCAGGATTGCACCGAAACATAGAAAGCAATCCAAATCACACAGATGGCAATACAACATCCAAAGACTTCAATCCTCAGTACACCAAGAGAACTTCCAAACACTGCTCAGTGAAAAACTGGCCATATGCACACCTGGAAATGACAACACAAATGTCGAAGAAGACTGGGAAGCCCTAAAACAGACCATCCAATTGTTCAATAAGTCATTTGCCACTATCATCAGTGCATATTCACCGACTCTCGATGCTGAAGAAGAACAGAAAGAATCCTTCTACACTGACCTTGATCAAATTTTGTCATTCATTCCAAAAACAGATAATTCTCTTAGGGGGACTTCAATGCAAGAGTTGGCTGAGACTCTAAAACATATGGAGTAGCACCGTTGGGAAGGAAGGAGTGGGCAAGACCAATTCCAATGGCATCCTTCTACTCAGCAAACGTGCAGAGCACGACCTTATGATCACAAACACAATCTTCAGACAAAGCAACAAGTACAAAACAACTTGGCAACACCCCCACTTAAAACAGTGGCACCTCCTAGACTATGTCATTGTAAGAACACAGTGTCTAAGAGATGTCCAAATCACCCGTGTCACGAGAGGAGCCAATGATTGCTGGACTGACCACCAACTGGTGAGGTCAGTCATGTCCATCAGGATTGCACCGAAACATAGAAAGCAATCCAAATCATACAGATGGCAATACGACATCCAAAGACTTCAATCCTCAAGAGAACTTCCAAACACTCCTGAGTGAAAAACTGGCCATATGCACACCTGGAAATGACAACACAAATGTCGAAGAAGACTGGGAAGCCCTAAAACAGACCATCCATGAGGATTGCAAGGAGTCCATTGGCCTTGCTACCCGCCGCTATCAGGACTGGTATGATAACAACAACATTGAGATTACAGCCCTTTTGGACCAGAAGAGAAAAGCTTTCTGCGACTGGCAAAAACAACCACTATCCAGTCAGAAGCAGAGCTCTTTCCAACAGTTCAAAGCTGAAGTTCAAAGGAGGATCCGAGAAATAAAAAACAAATGGTGGGATGACAAAGCAAAAGAAATCCAAACATTCGCTGACAGACATGATATGCACAGCTTTTTTTATGACACAAAGACCCTGTATGGACCAAGATCACATGGCCTCACACCCCTGAAATCCGAAGATGTTAGTACCATCCTTAAAGATAACAAATCCATCAAAAAGCGCTGGAAGGAATACTATCAAAAGCTTCTAAATCGAGAATCGACTGTCACTGATGACACCATCGACTCTATTGCTCAGCACCCAATCTGGGAAACTCTTGCCAACCCACTGACACCTGAGGAGGTCTGCAAAGCAATTAAACAAATGAAGAACAATAAAGCACCAGGTCCTGATGGCTTGGAAGTGGATGTATTGAAAGTGCGGGGAGAAACACTGACTAACAAGCTTCACTTGCTGCTCCTCAAAATCTGGTGCACTGAAGAAATCCTGGCTGATTTACGTAATGCTAACATTGTCACCATTTTCAAAAAGGGAGATAGAGCCGACTGTGGCAACTATTGAGGTATTGCCGTCCTCTCCATTGCTGGGAAGATTCTTGCTAGAATATTACTGAAGCACTTACTCCCTCTTGCAGAGGAAGTAATTCCAGAGTCCCAAAGCAGCTTCAGCCCATCACGTGGCACAACCGACATGATTTTCGCAGCCAGGCAGATCCAGGAAAAATGTCAAGAACACCACCAGAAGCTGTATATGGCCTTTATCGATCTGACCAAAGCCTTCAAATCTGTCAACTGTGAAGCTCTGTGGAAAATCATGTCAAAGCTTGGCTGCCCAAACAAATGTATCTCCATTGTAAGACTCCTCCATGACCAGATGACTGCCTCCATCTTGTGAAGTGGCTGTACCTCTGAGCCCTTTGTCATCCAAACTGGCGTAAAACAAGGTTGTGTACTGGCACCCACCCTTTTCTCCATTTTCTTAGCAGCTATGAAAACACTAACCCAAGACCATCTACCACAGGGCATTGACATCCAATATCGGATTGATGGCAACCTCTTCAAACTTTCTTGTCTCCATCCCCGAATTAAAGTAATATTGGCAACAATAACCAAACTCCAGTACGCAGATGATTGTGCTGTAATTGCACACTCACAGGAGGATCTACAAAACAGACCTTCATTGCTTCTCTGAAGCTTACAAAAGCCTAAGGCTAACTCTGAACATCGGCAAAATAAAAAGTTTTCCACCAGCCAGTTCCCGGTCAATCATTAGACCCAGCAAAGAAGATGTATATAGACAAAGAATAACTGGAGAATGTAGAATACTTTGCTTATCTTGGCAGCCATCTCTCACAGAGGGCAGACATAGACATCGAGATCCAGCACAGAATTCGCTGTGCCAGCATTGCCTTTGGCAGACTGTCTTGCCAGGTGTTCAACAACCACAACAGCAGAACACATACTAGACTTTTAGTTTATAAAGCGATGGTAATTCCAACTCTCCTCTATGGTTGTGAGACTTGGGTGACCTATAGAAAACACCGGAAAAACCCGAAATGCCAGCACCAGCACTTTCTTCGGAAAATCCTCAACATAAATTGGGAAGAACATCGCATTAATGTCAGTGTCCTCACAGAGGCCAACATCTTCAGTGTTGAGAACCTGATTATCGAGCACCAGCTGAGGTCGAGCGAGCACTGTGTGTGCATGCCTGTTGTACTCTTACCAAAACAATTGCTGTACACCCAATTCACCAAAGGAGAAAGGAAACGGGGAGGCCAAAAGAAGTGCTTTAAAGACACCCGCAAGATAAACATGAACAGATGTGGCATCGACACCACACACTGGGAGACAGCAGCCCAGGATAGGAATAACTGGCGAAGACTTGTCAGAGAGGGAACATCCACTTTTGAGGAAAATCGCTTTGCCCTGGTCGCAGAAAAATGCCAGAAAAGAAAGGAAAGACAATGGTCACACAGCAATTGCGGCCCAACCCTGTTTTCCAACAACACTTGCAATGTCTGCCAACGAGCCTGTGGCTCAAGGATCGGACTCCTCAGGCACCAAAGGACCCATGAAAAATAAAACCTGTGAAAGATCATCCTCGACCCTGAGGGATCGCCGACTACGACTCACTGTTAGTAAGGGGATCGGAATTGGGTCCAAATGAAGAACAGATAAAGCAATTGCAGCTGTGCTAACTATGGTGGGTTTCATCTAGGGTTGCCAACAGTCCCTTTTTACACGGGACAAGCCTTATTTGTTCATCTCTGTACAACAAGATTGGGAGTTGCTGAGTGCTGCAAATAGAAGCAAGAAATACCCTTGGCGAATGTAGGTGAATACTACTTAATATTAATAAATAATATTATTGGGAGAAGGGGTGGGATAGGGTGCTAAGAAAACAGTCCCTTTTAAAAAAAAATACAGTGTTGGCAACCCTAGTTTCAACCACCAATGTCTAAGCTCACTGATGTGAGGCTCAGGAAAAAGCAAACAATTTCTCCCGTGAGTTAAAGGACTGCAGCATTCACCAAAGGAAATGGGAGTTAATTCAAGAGGCTCAGAAGAATCATGTATCATATAAGCCACAGCTGGAGGCAGAATACTATACAGACCAATGGTCTGCTTCATTGTACAACCTCCTATGTACAGTGCAGGGCCGGCTCCAGGCACCAGCCGGCCAAGCACATGCTTGGGGCGGCACTGTGACGAACTGGGACTGTTCTTAATGTGGTCTTTGAATGCTGAGTGGGGAGTGTTGGCTGGGAAGGCAGGGGAGTGTGGCTAGGATGGACTGCATGGGGGGATGGGAGACTGGCCGAGAGAAGATACCTGAGCATGTAACATGAGAACCCAGGAAGGGGTTAGAGGCCAGGTGACACCTTTGCCCTGGAAACTGAACAAAGGGTGGGGGGAGAGTTTCAGAGCTGGCTGGTGGAATGGCTGGGAGGTAGACGGGGCTCTGACCTCCCAAGGGGGCTGTGGTGCCCTGGGACCCCAAGATGGACCTAACTGAGGGGGTCCTGTTGTCTGTGCCTGCAAGACCTGTCTTGGACTGTGTCCCTGTTGTCTAAATAAACCTTCTGCTTTACTGGCTGGCTGAGAGTCATGGTGAATCGCAGGAAGCCGGGGGTGCCGGGCCTTGTGTCCCCCCACACTCCGTGACAGGCACCTTATAAGGGGCGGCCAATGTTGGGGTGGCGGGGGGCGCTCGAGGGGTTTTTTTTTTGTTTCGGTGGCGCAGCGCTGGGGCGGAGCGGGGGTTTGGCTGACGTGGCGCGGCGCTCCGGGGGTTTGGGCGGCCCGGCCTGGTGCTCAGGGGGGGCAGGGGTTTGGCCTGCCCGGCGCAGCGCTCCGAGGGTTTGGGCAGCCCAGCGAGGTGCTGGGAGGGGCGGGGGTTTGGGTGGCCCGGCGTGGCACTCAGGGGGATTCGGCGGCCCGGCGCGGTGCTCCGGGGGTTTTGGGCGACCTGGTGCTCGGGGGGGGGGGGGCAGGGGGTTTTGGCGACCCGGCGCTCGGGGGGGGGGCGGGGGTGTTACGGCAGGGCGGCACTCTTCTTTTTTGCCTGGGGCGGCAAAAAAGTTAGAGCCGGCCCTGGTACAGTGTATAGTATTATATTTGTAATTCAACACACGGAAAACCCAAAACTTCAGAATGTTGCAATTTACTTCAATAGGGCCAGGATTTTACCCTGAGTATTTACATGGAGATCTTCTTCTTAAATATCTCCAAGCACTTTTTGATCCAAACTACTGCTTAGCAGGCAGTGGCCCCGCTAATGAGACCAGCAAATGGCTAGAATTAGTCTCTGTGGCTGCACAATCCTCCTCTAGGCAACCAAGAGTCACCTCACTTGTTTTTGCTGCTACCACTTCACAGCATAGAGGTCACCGCAACTAAGACTCCACCAAAACAATGCTGCCTGTTTGTCCTACGCTGCACGGACCACCAAGAATATTACATATTCACATTGTAGCCATTTTTGCAGCTCAGATGTGGCTTGCTGGAGCAGGCTCATCCCAGCACTCAATCAGCAGTCTGCAGCCTTGTCAGTCAGTGTCCCATATGTAAAGACCAGAAGACCCTGAGTACCCTTGCCAGGAACTTTGCCAGCTGTCCAAAAAAAAGCTCCTTATGCACCAGGGGCTTTTTTGAGTAACACTTTTAAGAGAATTTGTGAGTCATCATTTTTAAAAACACTGGCTTTAAAATGGGGGTTTAAAGCAATCGTTTCCATCTTGTGCTTTTAATATGGCATCATTAAGAAAATGACTAATTCTGGAAAAATGATAAAGCTGTGTAACACAGAGACAAAAGACACAATGCATGAAAAATGCTGAGAGTTTGGTCACCTCTCACCAGCACCAAATCTATATTTATGCTAAGGGAGAGGGGGAGAGTCCTGGTGTGCTTATTGTTGGAATCTTTCCCTGATCAAATGCTTGTGTTTGGGATCTGTTTAAAAAAATCCCACTTCTTCTAATTAATTGAATTTCTGTACAGTCATAGGGGGCAGCTAAATTGAATAGATACTTCCCCTAGGGACAATTTTAAAAGTAGGAATAACTTGCTGAGAGAACACAAAATAAAAGTGGAAAAGGGAGTATGGTAGAACAAAGGATTCTGATACCCAGAGACCATGAGCTGGGCTGTTTGTTACGTATGGATCTTTGGCCAAACCGTAACAGGTTCTCATTACTTGGGGGTGGGGGGGTGGGGAGAATCAGGCAATTCCAAAACATAAAGCACAGGCATTTTAAAGAATAATGCTAATGCCCTGTTCACTGGCAAAAGAATTAGTAATACTTAAGTATAAGTGAAGACATCTGTGTTGGTCTGGAGATGGTTTTTGGATTCCAAACTATGTTTGCAACTTGTCCTAGGATGAAAATAAGCACTGACAATTATAATTGACCTGACGGCTAAGTAATTTCAAGTTTCCATTGGAGGACTAGTATCCTTTTGCCTGAAACATAGCTATTGCACATGTAGTTTACTTTTGTCAAAGCTAAACATTAAATGTCGTTTTGGTTTATGTATGTACCCTGTGGTTAAGAACACAATTAATAAGACATGATTGGGTCATCAAACTAACAAAACAGTGTAAGTTAATATCCCTGTGACATTTTCAATATGGACAAGATTGGTCTCAATTCCAGAGCCAATAAAATGTTTTACTTACAGATAAGGAATACAAAGGCAGAAACGAAACTAAAAGAAAATTAACCTTGCATTATGTGCCAGTAGGACAAGACAGAGAATCAAGTTACTAAACTTGAAAAACACAGATATAATTGCACGCCCTGTCATTTTCAAGCTAATAAAAAGGGTATAGATGAGCTCGGGACTGTGTGAGCAACAATTAAATGGAATTGTTAAAAGAAAAAGTAGTCAAAAGTACAAGATTATTCTATTTTTGGACAATGCACTTGCCCACTCAAAGCTCCATCTGAAAAATGTTCACCTGCAAGTCTTTCCAGCTAACACAACATCAAAGTTCTAACCAGTGGATCAAGTCGTTGTTGAAACTTTAAAGTAAAATGTCAGAAACAGCAACTGTAGCATTTAAAAACATGTATCAAAAGACCAACATACGTCCCTAAAGACAGGGCTGTAGCAACAAAGAACGTGGCCCCCTCCGAACGTGGCCCCCTCCGAACATATGTCCGGGCGGGGCCCCTTACAATGCAGAAACTGGAATGCGGTATTTATTTTGCCACTTTTAGGGGCCCCCTTCCTTGCGGGGCCCCCTCCGGTCAGAGGGTACGGAGGGCGCTCGCTACGCCTCTGCCTAAAGAGACCATTTTTTTGCTAGTCCCTCAAGAGGTCATTTATTACAGGCTTCACTGAATTTACCACTTTGAAGAGGATTTCACTTTTAATTTCCTAACACTAGAGATGCAGCTTTTTAAAGCTACAGAAGTTCTTGCTTAGCTGATCTGCTGTGCTACATATTTCATATTTAAATTTTGACTCTGCCATGGCTTTGAACTCTTAAACTCTCTGAAACTCAAGTGCACATTCAGACAGTGTGATCTGAACGCTATCACATGCTTCACAAGTGGTGATATAGAGCCATCACAAACTGGATGCATGTGATCTCAGATGACTGACCCACACTTTAACATGAGTGTAAAACAATCTCATACGTGGGAAGTACAAGCTGGTACATATGTGTGCACATTCACACACCACCACCCTTTAGTGGTTAACTATCTTCTCAGAACCCACAGGGAGCTAAAGACTAATGTTATTATAGGACAACATTTTTCTAGCTCTGCATTATGTTTATTCATCTGAGATGCTATGTTCTGAATATCATCTTTCCCCTGCTCCCCATGGCTTGTATCTATTCTCTTTGCTTCTCCTCTTTTTTCTTTGAATTTTCTTCTGTCATAAAGCAGTGAACAAATGTAAACTATTATTTTATTATATGAATAATATGTCTAGTCCACCTAACTTTCTAGAGTTTCTTATTTTGTCCATAACTTTTAATTCTTTATATTTGCTTTTATACTATCAAAATATTTTATTAAAAAAAAAAAAGAGAGAGAGAGAGAGAGAGAGAACACGTGGAAGTTCAGAAAAGACAGGTCACTGAACTACAGAAATTCTAACATGGTGTCTGGAGAGATGTTTATTTCTGCCCCAGCCAAAGGACCAAAGAAAGCAGGATAATTTAATCAGGTAAAAACCAAGGACTTTGCTTCTGCTCTTGACAACAAATTCAGGATTCAGCAAACTTCTATAAGCAGCTTTTAAACCAAATGTCATCACATGGAGTTTGGCTTCTCTGTCATCTTTCTAGCTTAGTTTTTTTCTAGGGTACCACTAACATGCTATCTAAGTGATATCCCAGCGGACGCCAGATCTATGGCCAGTAAGAATAATAGTATTGAGAGCAGGTACCAAAAGAAAAATCTCGGAGCAGTCAAGCATTCCTCAGGGAGTAGCTGTGGCTCCCTAGAATTTCATAACTGAATACCGTGCTGTTAAGGGTGGACCTGCTCATTGTTCCTTAGCTACTTACCCATACAAAGGTGAAAGACCTAGATGTGATAATTTGGTTTCACAGTTGTGTAAATATGCAAAGATACTAAGTTCCTGTAGGTCACAAGGCCCTGTCACTCATGACTGGAGGCAATCTTGATTCTTCCCTGGCTGTAGCACAGAAGCAGAAGAAGAGTGTTTATATAAATATTTAGATCTCCTGTAGAATTTCACATCATACACAATGGATCCCCATCTATCTCTGCTGCTCCTAAAGAGGCTCAGGGGGTTCTAAATACTGTTCATGTCCAGGAAGTGACAAAGTTGCTTCTCAGCAAAATGAAGATCTCACAGTACCTATCTTTGTGCCATTTCTAGGCAAGTGGGTAGGGATTTGGAACAACCCCAAAAACCAGAAAAACTCCATTGTACCAGATTAACATGCTATGCAATGCAAACACCTTCACTCCCTTACCTTAACTGTGGTGTACAGTTGCTGTCACTTTTAAACACACAATATGCTTGCATTTCACTGGGAGATGCGATGCAGTGTTGTGAAAGCTGCATACAGGGATCACACTGTACAGAACATTGGGCTCCATCAAGACGAGAACATACGATTCTGACTCACAGTGACTATGTTGATAGAACTGCTTTGATTTTGATGAAATCATTTGTGATTTACATCAGTGAGAGATGGCTCAAGTATTACACTGAAGACTGATTTCAAGTATCATCTTGGACTAAGATTCTACAGTCTGATTCACCGTGGTTCTGATCCAAAGTCACTGAAGTCAAATGAAAACATGTCCACTGACAACAATGGGCTTTGCATTAGTCCCATGACTTGTTATGGTATTTCTTTACTGAACTGTAACAATACTGGCTGAAAGAACTGAACCTATTCCTTACCCTTTTACCAGTGTCTACACTGTTTTTTGGATGATTTATTGAATGTTGTGATATTTTGCTGTGTTAATACCTACAGTGGTGAACTGACATAAGAAAGGTGAAAAGGAAAACTTTAGTGTCTGTCTTTGTCCTGAGTTTTTATTACTGTATATCTGAAAATAATTTCATTTTGACAGAAGTATCTGATGGGAAAATGCTATTTAAAAAAAAAATCAAACCTACCATAAGAGAGCGCGAGTGTGTGTGTGTAGTTGTGCATATTTTTCTTTTATAATAACCATAGTTTTGGGGAAGCTGATATGAGTGGGCTTCGCTTGAGCTCTCTTTTCACAGTGATATTTCCTCATAAGACAACACAATATGCAGCCAAAGAAATACAAATTAAAACAAAAAATATATACTGTGACCCACAAGATTGTTTTTCAGAAAATAAAAGAGTGCTTTATTAAAATTGCATAGAACTTATTCTTTTAACTGAATAGCTTGGAGTGTAGTGGCTTCTTAATGACTAGAGTTTTTACATGTTTCATTCACAGCTTATATAAAAATTCTCAGACTATTCGCCTTCCCCCCCCCCCCCCCCCCGAAAGTCTGAAAAGCCATCGCTAGAGGTACTTTGTGACATCTAATTTAGACTCTCGAAATTACCTGCAGTCCCTTAATAAAAGAGAGATTTCTACATGAATCATCCGTCTGCCAATTACGGACTATATCCTCACACGCTGGCTCTGCGACAGCACCAAAATAACGTAGAAGGAAAGAGACAGAATTTTTTTAAAGCAGTTTCCTTTTGTTTTTAAATTCACAAGTCAGAACAAAGGCCTTATGTAGAATTCTGGTATAAGGGTTTCTTTGGTGTTGCATTGAAGACCACAGGAGCATGGAAATATGGAGATGGTGGTGATCTCTTTCCCATAGAAGAGCTAATCACTTGGTCATCTTGAACTCTCTGCAGTCAATTACTATAATTACTGCAAGCCTTTGTGTTGTCATAGTTCATTTGGAACAAAATGGCAGCACGGGAAAGTACCGTCAAATATGGTTTTGACGCTGTGTTCTCTTTCTAGAAATGTGAGTAAAAGGAAAGCTTCTGTCAACCCCAATACACTGAATTCAGGAACTATAATCACTTGCTGTGATATACACAGTTAGTGCAAAATACTATAAAATGTAATATGGCTAACTAGATTAAGCAGGCTGTATACCAGTTGTGGGAGAAAAACGAGTCCTCACTCTGAGTTTGAAGCAAAAAGCCAGAGACAGCTTTATTTCGAGCAATTGTAATATGCACGGGAGAGTACACATGGCAGGTCTCCGTTAGATAAACAATTAGGGGAAGCTTTTATATCTTTTTGTTACATACAATAATGAGCAACAGCTGCATTTTGTTATACATTTTCTTCTTGATATCTCACTTTTCTCATTAATTTCTGCCCCAGTCTACATTCCATTCTTATCTAACACAAGGTCAAAACAGTATCTCTTACAGTCTGTTCCCATTCGCTTTCTCGCTTTCCACCCGCCTAGGCCCTGCCTTCAAGTCTCGCGTTATTAGAGTCAGTGTCAGCCTGACTTTGTTAACCTGACTCTTGCTCTATTCCTAAAGACTAAGATCTCTATGTTCAAATTCCCTTCATCCCTTTCTCCACTTCCACACAGTGTTTAATAGGTAGAGCTACCAGTGCAGGGAATACACAAGAAACATTACAAATGCCCAGCAGGAAATCAGAGGCAATGTTTTACTTTCCCATGTGCCTCATTATACTGAACAAAATGACGATCTACAAGGTATACTGCATGCTATATTTCATGTGCTATGTTGGTTGCATTTCATAAATTGGTATGATTCAGAGAGACAGGTTTGAGCCCTGAGCCAAAAAGTTTGTAACTGGATCAGAACTTCGCAAAGTTGGACAGTTTTTCGTTTGGGCAAACTTTAGTTCTAGTAACAAAAAGTTTGTAATCCAAGGTTAACCTAAACCTCATCCCTTCCACTAATCTTTGTTTTATCATGGCAGGTATGCATATTCTCTGGGGACATCCTTCTGCAAATGCACAAAACACAAGATATTTCCCCAAAGCAGTAAGGCAGTGTTTCCCAAACTTGGGACACCGCTTGTGTAGGGAAAGCCCCTGGCAGGCCAGGCCGGTTTGTTTACCTGCCGCATCCGCAGGTCTGGCCGATCACGGCTCCCACTGGCTGTAGTTCGCTGCTCCAGGCCAATGGGAGCTGCTGGAAGTAGCGCGGGCTGAGAGACGTACTGGCCGCCACTTCCAGCAGCCCCATTGGCCTGGAGCAGCGAACCGCAGCCAGTGGGAGCCGCGATTGGCCGAACCTGCGGACGCGGCAGGTAAACAAACCGGCCCGGCCCGCCAGGGGCTTTCCCTACACAAGCGGCATCCCAAGTTTGGGAAACACTGCAGTAAGGGATAAGTAAATAGTTCTCCTGCAGCCAATTCCCCACATGTTTGGAAAGCCAGTGGGTTTCTGAAAACATTAACAAATTTCAGGCACAAATCAGAGAAAGATTTAAAAAAAACCCAAATGATACATTTTTACATTCCCAACTCACTGCAATGGAAACTGCTGACATATGCTTCAACCCAACTGGCATACTGGATTTTGAGACTAATTTTGTTGTTTCAGAACAAGTATATTTCTAGTGATTTTTCTCATGCTCTGAGGTTACATGAATACTCCCCATTTTGTGCCTGCTTAGAGTTTGTATACTCCCCTTCAATGTACAAGGCCACACAGGCTGAAAACGCACCCATGAACTATTTAATTCAAGGGCAGTGTAAAATACATTTTAATCTCCCGTCATCATAGCTTTTAAGCCCTGGCCCTGAGTATGAGCCTTAATGGAGACTTGGCTCTTGAGCAGGAGTACCAGAGTCACACAACCTCTGCCAGGGATGCTTCTTGTGAATGGCGCTGCTCAATTGTGAATGGAGCAGATTGCTTCCCTCCAGTGTACCAGTCCCCCTCCATGGATCAATGAGGAGGCTAAGAACCTGTCTCTTCTTTGTTCTCTTTTCAGAGTTCTAGTCCTTATATAGCAAACATGCAGCAGCTCTAGCAGACAGGAATAACAAGGCAGCTGATAATATCATAGAATCATAGAATATTAGGGTTGGAAGGGACTTCAAGAGGTCATCTAGTCCAACCCCCCTGCTCAAAGCAGGACCAATCCCCAACTAAATCATATCAGGTCAGACATGCATATGACCGTATGAGCATAGGGCGTTGGCGAGTGACAATGTACGTCATTAGAGAGAATAACTTACTACATTACAGGGATATCAATCAGAAGTTTTCAGGAAGAAATGATCACCCTGATTGCATTTAAATGTTTTAAGATGTCAAAATTATTTTTATTTATACTCACTTAGCACCAAGATCCCAGTGGCTACAGCATTGTATAAGATAGAAGATTACCTTTCCCCCCCAAAAAAAGATTACCTGGTGAAACCCTGGCCCTATTGAAGTTAGTGAGAGTTTTACCATTGACTTCACTGAAACCAGGAGTTCTCACCACTCACTCAGAATCCAAGGCAATGTGTAACACTTGGAGGTCACAGGCTAAAAAATAGCAGTGTAGCTGCAGTACATACTCAGGGCCCAATGCCACCCTGGCTACACTACTATTTTTAGTGCACTAGCTCAATGAGAGAGGAGATCTACTCGAGCTGGGAATCACATATACCCAGCACCAAGTGTAGATGTAGCCTAAGGTAGTAGAGTCTTTAATATTTCAAATTATGAACTGATACTGGTTGTGCTCACATGTGGGGAACTGAAGAGCAGCACTTCATTATTTCCTTGGGTACTTTAAGTAGCTCATTTACCTGCTTATAATGGGAAACTTTTAACAGAAAGGCTTTAGCCTTGATCATACCTATTTTTCAGAAGTCCACACCCACCTCTCTTCAGAGAGCAGAAGAACTGAGCAATCCCTCTCCATTGTTATATGTCACTGCATACAGATGAGGTCAGAAAAAGAGCACAGGTTGGTTTTGGGTGCAGGAGTATTGTTTGTTTTTTTGTGTATGCTTTCTCAGTCATCTTGATCTGAGTGGAATTTAACTCACAATGGGCTAAATTCTTCAAGAGAGGTTTTGAACAAGTAACAGAGGGCAGATTTGGCACCTTTATATTAGTGTGGATGATAAATCCCTCCGTAGTTTTAATTCCATTAGTGTTAGCTTATTCCTCTATCTCCTTTGGACTGTAAGAGGGGTGGGTGAGTGTGCGTGGGCGCGCTTTTCCAGAGAATAGAAAAATAAAGTGCACTTCACTATTTTTTTCTTCTCCTGGATCTAATTATTCTTTAATTTAAATGCAAAGGCCAACCCAGCTTTGCTCTTGAGACCCAATGGAAACTCTACTGGGTCTTATATATTAAGAGCTTTATGATAATCATTATGTAATAAAGAGCACCTGGAGTCTAGGTTATTTTATTTTTTGGGGTTTTTTTTAAAGGTGAAAACTATTTTTTCCCTTCCCCCACCCTCAACATTAACCTTCAACCACTCCGTGCTTGGGATTGACATACAAACTAGCTTGAGGGAAAAGGACATTTTCTTTCCAACAGTCTATATCCCTTATGGCAACCACAGAGAATCAAAAAAGCTTTGTAGGTGAGCAAGGGAAAATGTTCTATCATCTAGTAGAAAGTGTTGTTTTTAGACTCTTTTTAAAATAGTCCTTTCCAAATTTAAATTATCTGCTATTCTTCTTATACTGTTCAAAAGAATTACAAGGACATTAAAGGTAAAGGGATTTCTTTTTTTTCCATTAGAACTTTCTCTGTCAGAATCAGAAGTATAATAAACCAAGGTTTACACACATCCATGACTTAATCTTCATATTAAAATTGTTTCTTCAGATATGTGCGAGACAGCGTAGATAAATTCATTAATTTACAAAACATGTAGTACACAGAGTTCTCTATGAAATTAAATGTACCACTCATATTTATACTACACAATCTAAAATAATCCCATAACAGGAAAACAATCAGGCACACCATATCATAACTTTGGATAACTTTCTGGGGAGGAAAGAATGAGAATAAACTAATAGGAAAGTTAAAATATAAAGTCTCTGAAGTTCTGAAGACCATATCAACAGAAAGAATTTGCTGAGGACTAACAATAATATTAACACAGGGCCTGATGCAAAGGCTACTGAAGCCAGTGGTCATGGTTAAGTCATTTTTTATTTACAATATAGCTTCACTATAATCTAAGGTTTACTCTAAGCAAAATTGCAATGTGCACCTTCCATGAAAGTGTTTAGGACTTTCATTCTCCTTCACTATATCACAATTCAGTACAAACAGGTTCCACCGTATAAGGAATGGGTAAAACAGTTTAGCTTGGCTTAAGCTTTTTCACAGATATAGAAAGTCTTGTAGCGTTATAAGATATTATGACCTACTTCCCAGCCACGAATTGGTTACAAAAGTGGAAACAAGAAATAGAAAGTGTGAGGGGGGACTTGAACTGAAAAGGGTTAACTTAATAGCTGCACAGTTTATCGCACTCATCTTCCCGCTCCTAGGAAGTCCATATTTTCTTCTTAAAGTCATCTCATCACAAAAGTTTAAGGCAAGGCAAGGAAAAGGAAAAAAGCTAGTAATCAAAACTGATCTTTCATATAAGCTAACGCCTTTTTCATCATAAATCCATGAGTTTCTTGTATGTTTTCACTAGCGCCTGGCTCTGACTTCCACTAGTCAAACTATTTGTAATGGGATATTTGGGTTCAAATAAACCATGAAAAATTAGAGGCTTATCCAAATCTTTTGATGTCCCGCCCCCCTTTCTTCTAACTTAACAAGAATGAGGGGTAAGAAAGAAACTGTGCCTACCCCTATTATTCCCTTCCCATACCCCCAACTCTCTACTCCCTCTTAGTCTATTTCTTTTCAACAAGGCATCAACACTTTGCTCCTTACACTCAATCCCCAAGTCCTTTCCTTTATCCCTTGTAGGCATTTTTGATATTCTCAGGCTGTGGTCCTAGCACCTCCCCCGGACTCTAAAAACTCAGGCACCTGCTTCACTATTCACTTTCCAATGTGCTAAAACTTACTAATGTCAGAAATACCACCCAGGACAAGTAAGATTAAAAGATAACAGCTTGCCCAGCCAAGACCGCTAGACACTCTGAGATCCCACAATGGACCCTACAGGATTTCAGGGAAGGTATGAGGCAGAGTGGGAATCAGAGAGAGGGGAGTATTTAACTGAATCAGTATGAAGCAAGAAAAAAAGGATTCGTTTTTAGGATCATCATCAGAGGTTCAGTCCAGCTCATGTACGTTCACAAACAGTTTGCCCCATATGTCGTGTGTCATAGGGGGAGTGGCTTCCTAAATATCTGCTCCACTCAAAGGGCTCTATAATGATCAACATTTCTAACATTTTACATTCTGAAAGATGCAGTATAAGCTTCAAAAATGGGTTCAGAACATGTTGTATATATCTAAGAGTATTTAGGAGAGTGAGAGCCATTCCTTCCCTTCCCCTCACCCCCTCAAAAAACCTTCTTTCTTCCCAAAGTCAGGAATTCCTAACTATTTTTGGTGACTGGTTAAAACGTGTATATGAGATGGAGAGGGTTAGAGGCTAATAGATAGAATGTGTCTCTAATTTAGAAAGGAGAGAGCGCTCAGAATGGTATGCTACAGAAAATAGAAACTGCCTTTCCTGATGGATAACTTATATACTGTAAAACTCAACCTCCCAAAAGCTCTTTTTAAAATATAGAAATGGGAAGGGCATTAGAAATTGCTAAGGAAAAGTAACAAATTGGCTAAAATGGACAATGAAGCCATTCTTACACTTCCACAACTGTGATTATCTTTATGAGTTCTTCACTGCATGTTCTCTAACTGGTCTCATCACTTCCTCTGAAGTTCTGAACTCCTTCAGAGCTAGTCTGTACCTGTCACATCACCACAAGCATATCACAAGTAGAAAGATGCCAACTAATACCCTAGTATCCATATGTGGGAGTCATCTAAGCATTTCTGGTGCTCGACTCCAACTGATAAGAAAGAATGACATAGGCACTGCACATTGCCTGAATTAGAAGCAAGATACTTTCCAGTCTGAAGATATAGGTACTTTCTCTATCCATAATTAAAGGACATGTGAACATTTCATTCATTTCTGCACAGATTTGCTGTGCAGCAGGACAGCCAAATGAGTTTTAACCAATCAGATAAGCTACAACACAAAATTTGGAAGCTGCTGTCTGGTGTGCTCCTGATCTGCAGTAAAGGTTGTGTCCCACTTCAGTGGTGGTTGTACATGATGTGCATTATGATAGGCAGCTATGGTCCAGTTGTGGAGTTAGAGCTACCAACAATCATTAACAGCAGGAACTGTTGCTCTCTGGAATGGGAATGTTCTATTATTAATGCAAGACATTCCTAAGTGCTTCACACAAACCTGAGATTTGACAAGTGCCAGCAGTGGGACTATTTCACAGTCCTGTTGCTGACTGAGGCATGTGCATGTGGTGGGAGATGTCGGGGGAGTCAGGAAAGGGGGGGTTGTCCTCTTCCCTTAGATCTGAAGTGAGAAAAAAGCAAGCCTACTCCCCACCCCAAAAGAAAGCCAAGGTATTAGGACAACCAGCCTTGCCCTGAAGATCTAGGAGTCCATACAAGACGGCAGACAGCACAATATGCTCTTTTTAAAGAGGAGTATTGTGAAGCAGAGACAGCTTAGAAAAGAAGGCCAACATTTTCAGAAGTCTCAAATTTGGGGTGTCTAACATGAGACATGTTTGCCCTGATTTCCAGAAGTGCTGAGTGCTTACATCTCTGAAGGCAATAGAAAGTCAGCCTTTTCCATGGGGCATTTGATAGTTGTAGTTACATGTGACTGGCTAGTAATGTGGTCCCGGTTCTATCGTCCTTGTTTCCAACTATTACACTTCATTAAATATACACCAAATATTTTCCCAATGTTACTTTTCCAGATTAGTGCTGTAGTTGCCACAGGGATGTTAAGTAATGGTAAATGGGAAGGAAGGTGGTCTGTGAAATTGCAAATCAGAGGGGACAATGGACTATGAAACACTATGAAAAGTGTGAGAATTCTAATCTAAACACCTGATCCAAGGCCTACTGATGTCAATGGAAAGTCTTTCACTGACTTCAGTGGGCTTTGGATCAGATTCTAAGTGACTTGCTCACTTTAGCACAGAGCAAAAATGGTGGTGCTAGGGGGGAAAAATGCCTAGGTGTCCTAACTGTATGTTCAATAATCATTTAGCCACACTTTCCTTTAGAGAAAGGGGCATTATCACAAGACAAATGGGAGCTGTAGATTTCTCTCCAACTTAATGGCTTCTTTCCTTTCCTGAGGTGGAATGGGCAGTAACATCTGGAAATGTCAAAGGTGGTATCCAAAGTTGCATTACTCTTAAAATGTAATAGATGGAATTGTCAGCTGGAAAAAAAAAACCCCAACCCTTTTCATGTCTTTCCAATCTAATTCTTAAGTTCATACTGCTAGAGGACAAAAGGAGATAAAAATCTTTTAGGAATTAACATTAATATTTAAATAAATTGAAGTTACAGCACTATAAAGCAGGCTAAAGGCCAGAAGGATTAGTTTTATTTTCAATTAAATCACTCTCGAAAGATTTCATAGCATTCTAAAAGTTTGTTTTCTACTCCCTGTTCTAAATATGCTTGGTTTGTTTCATTAGGAAAAATGTAGCAGAAACAGCTCACATTAGTCATGAAGGGAAGACACTTGAAGGAATAATTGTTGAACGTGACATATCAAAATGTCAAGATGGGGTTTTGTTTCATTTTTGTTTTGTTTTAATCAGAAGAGACAACTTCTTTTGAAGTGAACTTTGTTTTTAACTGAAGTGTGTCTATTACTTCATCTGTACAAGATCTACACTATATTTATAGCTCGAGAGATAAGAAATTAAAAAAAATTAACAATACTTTCAAGGTGACTATTATTATTCAAGGTGATTATTAAGCTACTAAAGTGAATTATGAATAATATTATTATATATGGTCCTGGGCACCAACACGTCAGTGGCCTAATACTCTTTTTGTACTGTATTCCCCAAATTCCTAGTCAGAGCTCTGTAATAAAATTCCCACTGCTAGCTAATGATGTAAATAAATATGACATGCCAATAAGAACATTTGGGATTACCAAATATCGTGGAATTACTTAACCAAGATGCTTTTAATGCCTTTGCTGCTATGTGAAACAAATTATATCTTGTGCTTGCTTCACTTACCCCTCCCCTCCCTCCCCCAATAAACAAACTAAAAACAGTTCACATAGGTAGGAGTCCGATAATACATTCTGAAACACTGTTTTAGGTGCAGTATTTATCAATGGAAGTGGTGAATTTCCTATGAACACAATCTTGCCATGAATTCAAACAAAAACAAAGCTGCCACCTATACCAATAGCAGATAGTTCTGTATATCAGAGCAGATTGGACACCCTGGATCTTCTCATATCAACATAAAGCAGACCGGTCCTGATTTTATGGACCTCTGGAAATATTTTTATTCTCAATGACTGTATTAAGTCAATCAGTAAAACACTCTAAGAATTCCTTGTTTCCGTTGTATTTTCAAAAATGGGAAGAAAACTACATTGGAATCTTCAGGGCACTTACACAGAGTTCAGACAAAGAGCAATACAATTCTTGTCTAAGTTTGTGAGACAAAATTCCCGCGTCTAAACCTATTGTACTTGATATCTTCTTCAAACTTCATACATGATGTGACAGAAAGGGGCAGAGGCCCTTTTAGAGTATAACCAAAGAAAGGATAACTTCTTGTGAGGGTACCAGACAGGATTGGTGGGTGATTAATTAAACCCAGTCTGATGTTACAATGGGGTACTCTGTAAAATCAACTCCGTGATAATGAGAATGGAAGAGAACCTTACAGAAGTGGAGTATTCTGTTTCCCTGACCCCCAAAAAGTCTACAGACCTTTTACTACCAAAATATTGAAAAAGTACCCACATTTCATTATAACAGTTTCTGATAAGCTAACAATACGTAGTCATTTGTTTTGAATTTCTGCCGGTAAAGTTTTTGTCATGTAACTGGTTAACTTCTTCAAAAGTGAATCAGTCAGAAATTGAATGCCTCATCTAAAAAAAGATAGTGAAAATTTGAAAAATGCCAACCAGAACTATCAGTTATTTAAAAATAAGAACTGCCTCAAACCTACATCAAAATTTGAATCAAATCCCAACCCAATTTTGGGGGGAAGAGGATTCAAAGTAATTTAATAATCATACACACAGCTGCAATTTTTGGTTTTGTCCAGAATCTTCATATTTCAGGCCTAGTTGAAGCAACAACAGTGCCTGAAACCTCTTGTGATTTTTTCCAAAAAGGCACAGAGAAGTGGCATGCCCATCATTGTGTTTCAGGCAGGGAAGGAACTGTCATGTGACTAATACTTTAATCTGAGAAAACTATCAGTATTGTTGAACAACTTCAAGGGGCCACAGTCTTTATTTTTGTCCTCTTCTGCTGAATTAACTATGACAAGAACAAGGACTGTCACATAGCTGACAAAAGCTGAAGAAGTGAAAGTACATTAGACATAATTGAAAAGTACAGTAATATGTAAATCCTCTAGTGAGGAATTCCCAGAGTCTAGTACCATCCTTCAGGGAATCAAGAGAAATCTGCATTACAATATGATGTATGATTGACTGTCAGTCAAAATAATGACATTATCTGCCAATCAAGATAAAATGCAGATATAGGAGAATGCTTCTTACTATTAAATACCAACTCCATTAGGAGTGGGAGTGGTGGCATGCTTAAATTTTTTGCCCTACAAAAGGCAACCTCCAGATTGTTTAATTTCAGACAGTTTTCTTAGTGCCTCGGACATATGTAAAGACTTTTGGGTTATAAAAAAGGACACTTTATCAGAGCATATGCTACATGTCCAAGTGCACTGGAGGACTAAATGTCATTCCATGGGTAAGGGAAGATTATAGTTCATGAAAATTTGAGCCACCAGGAATTCTACAGTTTTACAAGCTGTCAGTTGATTTCACAGAAACAGAACACACATGGACAAGACGATTCATGTATAGTTTCTTTGAATCTACAGTGGTAAGTGGCTCAGGTCTCACTGTAAAAGTTTTCATAAACTCGGACAAGATTAATAAATTTTAAGGCCAGAAGAGACCATTACATCATCTAGTCTGACTTCCTCTGTTACACGGGTCAAGGAATTTCACCTAGTTACCCCAGTAACTAATACCCCAGTAGCCAAATAACTTGTGTTTCATAAAATTATGTCATTCAGAAAGACATCCTGTCTTGATTTGAAGACATCAAGAGATGGAGAATCCATCACTTCCAATGGTAGTTTGCTCCAATAGTTAATCAACCTCTGTTAATTTTTTTGCCTAGTTTCAAACTTGAATTTTTAGAATTCCAGGCTCCAACTTAACCTCCCATGAGTCAGTGCCATAGAATATTGCAGAGCTACCGAATTTCAGAGTGCCTACTTCCCATTATAAGACCCGGTTTTTAGCTACTTAAAAACTTTGCCACATGTTAACCATTTAAACTGATATTTTTCCACATCAGGTGTCTGCCTCAGGCTGATTTTTTGCAGCAAAAACAGTTCAGCCATTTCTCCAGTTGGGGGAAAAAATATTGTTTTGCTACTGTTAAAAAAAACCCTTACGGGTGGTTCACTGATAAGTCCTAGCACTTCCATGCTTTGAAACAGGGACGTGAAATTTGGCAGGGGGGTTTCGTGGAGCAAAGGACAAGCTTTTTTGCCATCACCATGAAAATCAACCCAAATTTATCTAAGTCTTAGTTCACACAGGCTCATAGAGACAGAATTTGGCAGCAAACTTATTGAAAAATTCTATTTGCACCAAGCATATTCCAGCCCCTCGCATTTCCTCCTTGCAATCAAAGTGCACATGTGCCATCCCCACACAGTGATCGAGCATGCCCCTGCCCATGGCTGCAGAGGCTGAGCAGGACTTCTACAGTTGCTTCTTTCATTTGCCAAGAGCCACTGTGGCATTAGGCACAGAAAGTGAGAGCACAGAGTCTTGTCTCTTCTGTGCTCTCAAGGCTCATACTGCCAGCGACTAGGAAGCAAGATGACGGAAGAAGCCTGTTTGGAATGCAGAAGCCTGGTGGGGGGTAAGCAGGGAGACTGGGACAAAGAGCTGGGGAGGGAACTGAGATGGGGGGGGGGCACAGTGGGGAGAATTGGAGCTGTTTAAATTTGCAAAGAAACAGTATACAATAGGTTGGAATAGAAAAAATCATAACCATTTGAAACAAAATGCGGAGGAATTAGGTAGGCAGAATGTATTTACGGAATTAGCATTTGATGAGGGATGGAGCATGCTTGCATCAAATGCCACAAATAGAAAGCTGAGCTAGCCCTATGCATATGAATCCTGGCTGTTGAGATGCTGGTTGATAATAGCCAGTACTGGTAGTCCATCGCGGACAATGACGATATTGTCACAATTCTCATCTGTGGCTCTGTATGTGATTTTGAAGTCCAAACTCTGATGCACAGAGTCAGCCACACTGAGGGCACGGGAAGTCCGTATCTATGATGTTTGACAATGCAACTCTGTGGTCTTTCACGTGCAGCCTAGAGACAATTTTTTTCGATAGCACTCAAACCTCTTACATGCTGATCTTGTCAGAGACTGTCACTGAATCCTTGTTCTGAGCCATTTGCTCAAATTCTTTCAGATTGATGCCAGCTCTTCAGGTTATCTTTGAAGTGCTTATATAGATGACCTTCTTTCTTTTGTCCTGACTCAGCTCCCCATAGAAGATCTGTTTTGGGAGATGGTAGTCTTCCATTCTGATGACATGTTAGGTCCTCCTAAGTTGTGCTCTCAATAGCATTTCCTCTATGCTGGTTGTGTTTGATCTCTCAAGGACCTTAATATTGGTCACTCTGTCGTGCCAGAGAATGCTCATTATTGAGCAGGAGTGCATGTGAAATTGTTCAAGCTGTTTAATATGCTGTCTATAGAGAGTCCATGTCTTAGATTCGTACAGGAGAGATGTTAGGACCACTGCACTGCAGATCTTCAATTTGGTGGAGAGATGACTATTGTGTAGTGACTTTTGCTCAGAGTCAGCCAAGGGCCTGGCTGGCTTTATTAATTCTGGAGGCAATTTCCTTACTAAGGGAACCATCACCCAAGATGGCGCTGCCCAAATACTTGAACATATCCACATTTTCAGCTGTGTGCCTTGGATGAAGATGTCTGACGCTGGGGCATTGGAATGAGGTGCTGGTTGGAACAAGAACTCTGTCTTCCCAAGACTGATGGTGAGGCCAAAGAGCTGGGATGCTTCAGAAAACCTATCAATGATGACCTTTTTCTGGACCTGCCTTACGACAAAAATCATGTCTGTAGTACTACCGCTTGGTCTGAAACCACACTGCATTTCTAACAGATTCTCCTCAGAGATGTTTGCAATGAGTCTGTTCAGTAGAATACAAGCTAATATTTCCCCTGCTGTACAGAGAAGAGAGACGCCTCTATAGTTTCCACAGTCAGCTTTCCTACCTTTGTTTTTGAACAGTGATACAATAATTGCATCTTTGAAGTCTTGTGGCATTTCTTCTTCCTCCCAAATGCTACTCAAGATGTTGTGAAACACCTCTCTAGCCTTTGGGCCTGCTCCTTGTACAATTCTGCTGGAATAACAACCTATCCAGACGCTTTGCCAGAGTTCAATTGTTCGATGGTTTTCATGACTTCTTCAACTGAAGGATGGAGGTCGAGATCCTCTTTGATGGGTTTCTTGGGTAATTGACCAAGGATGCTCTGATCGACTGTGGATGGTCCATTGAATAGACTATTGAAATCTTCAGTCCATCTCTGTAGGATTCCCTCCTTGCCTTTGATGAGGGTTATGCCATCTGTTGACTTCAGGGGAACTATGCCAGATTTAGATGGTCTGTAAACTGCTTTGAGAGAGTCAAAGAACATCTTTGTGTTGTTCGTATCTGCTTAATGCTGAACTTCTGCAGCTTTCCTCTCCCACCACTCATCCTGCATTCTCCTCAGTTCAAAACTGGGCCTTGCTTTGTAGGTACTTAAACCTATCTTTCTTTGAGATGGAAGTGAGTTCATTCTGCCATTCAACAAATGCTTTCTGCTTGTCATTTAGGAGTTTGGAAATATCCTCGTTCTCATAGAACCAATCCTAGTGTACCCTTTTCTTTGGCCCCTGCACTGATTTAGCTGTGTCAATTATCACATCTTTGAACTGGTTCAATTTTTCTGTTGTGTTGCCAGTGATTGGTGGACATGAAAAAAGTTTGTCATCAAGTGACTGCTGAAACTGCACCTGATATTCAATGTGCTTGAGCTTTGCTTTGTTGAAGGCTACTCTGGTAGCTTGGGGAGCTTGCACTATGAGGGGACTATATGCAGTTTGAGAACTGCTCTTACTAATCTGTGATCCGTCTAGCATTCTGCACCATGCATGGCTCTGGTTATTCTGATATGTCTCGTTGGTGGGTGATAACATAGTCAATCAGGTGCCATTGTTTGGAACTGTGGGTGCATCCATGCCATTTTATATTTATCATTCTGCCTAAAATTGGTATTAGTGTTGAGAAGACTATATTCCTCGCATTTACTCAAGAGGAAGAGTTCATTGCTGATCATTTTTCCCACTCCATGTCATCCTATTTCACCTGTCCAGTCACTGTTGTCTCTACCAACTCTAGCACTGAAGTCTCCCAGCAGGATTAGCTTGTCATATGAAGAGGTTGATCTAAGGATGGAGTCCAGGTCAGAGTAGAACTGCTCCTTGCTTTCCTCTGTGCTGGTCAGTGTAGGTAAATAGACAGTGACATGCTGTATAGGATTCAGGGGGAATTGAAGTTTCATTAGCCATTCATTCAGACCAACAAGGAGATCAAGAAGTTGTTTCAGGAAAGATGTTCTAATTGCAACTCCAACTCCATGGATCCAGTCTTCATCCTCTGCTTTTCATTTTCAAAAGGAAGTGTGATCACCTCATATTTCACTGATGGAACTTTCTCCAGCCAGTCTAGTTTCACTGAGTGCTGCAATATTAATATTGTAGTGGGCGAGTTCTCTGTAGATAAGAGCTATTCTCCCAGGCCTTCATGCATTGCCTCCATCCATAAGGGTGCAGACATTCCATGCTCCTAATGAGTCTTTTCTTCTTTATTGTTTTTCAACCACTGTAGGATGATTTGCCAGCTGTGCTAGTCTGGCCAGATGTTGTGGGGCAGGCAATGTTTAGGGCACCTTTTCTATTCCCCTCCCTTAGAAGGGGTGAGCAGTACTATCCTAAAAAAGGGCTGCTCAGTCACTTAGGATGCTGCCAAAATTCTCCGCTGTCCTGGGGATGGAGCTGAATGGCCACTAGTCCCAAGGCCTCCTATGTTTAGGATTGTGGCTACGACCGCCAGTGGTCATATCCACCTGTCACTTCACCATAGCCCCATCGCCGCAGGACTTGGGTTAATGATATAAAGATAATGATAATGAGATTTGATACGCTGATGCTAATGGGATGAGATTTGCAAAAGAAGCTGTGCGGGAAATTTTTAAGGGAGAAAGCCATTGGCACAGGGGCAATCCCACTCTCTTGGCTGCAGAAGCCAGATTCCAGTGGCATGAAGGATTGTTATGGCTGGGGGCTTCCTTAGCTGCAGTGGGTGACCAGGACATCTTCAGTGCCTTGTCATGCTCTCTGCACCACACAGAACGCTGCTGAACCATCATCAAGGCCGTTGAATCATAAATTGATTTCCTCCGCCCAGTCCACAGTTTTCACATGCTAGAGAAAGGCAATTTTCCTATCTCGCCGAGGGTAAAAGACCCATTGGCTACCCTCACCTGGTTAATAGCTGGTAAGATGAAATTATTGGCATTGACATATAATGCACTGATATTCTTTCTTCTTAGTAACTGAGGTTGCAATGGCATGAACCAAACGTTTAAGGATGGCTATATTCAAGTGATTTGTATGTACAACCTACCTCCATAATCCAGATACACAAAATGTTGCTACTCAGCATTGTTATGTACACTCAGGCAGTTTGGTAAATATTTGAATGACATGTTGTCTTTGAGGTATGTTTTCCTAAATGGAGCATGCCATTTCATCACTTAAGCCTATTGCTTTTGCCCTGTAATATTAACGGAACGACTGTACTTTTCAATCATGCTACAATAAACCAGGTCATTGCTTGGAATCTATTATAAAACAGACCATAAAATGTAAGGTCATTCTCATGTATTAAGAGAATTTTCTTCTATATATGTTACTTTTAAAAAAAAAAAATGAAAACCACGCTTGAGTACTTTTATGTATTCCTCTATTTTCTGGTGGGTTGTCTGGATTTTTTCCCACCATGGATAAAGCTTTTATTTCCAGGTAGCTCCGTCAGGTTAGCTACCATGCTTTCCGTATGCTACATCAGTTGGGGAACAATTTGTGAGTGTGCTGGGGTAAATATTTGAACAAATGGTATAAAACTGATGCATATTTTCCAGGAAGGGGCTATTAAAGTACCAGGGTGAGACATTTTATATTTGTGTTTCCACACTGTAAGGTAAAACAATCTTGGCATACAGCAGGACGTAGTCTCCATATAACAGCAACCTTGGCAAATAATATTTTTGGAATCAGTTTCCATTTACAGCATGCTCAAGTTTTAACCCTACAATAAGGAAAGATGAAATACTGGTATCACATCAGGGCTGGCTCCAGCTTTTTTGCCGCCCCAAGCGGCGAAGCAGAAAAAAAAAAAAAAAAAAAAAGATAAAGCCGCGATCAGCAGCACTTCGGTGGCAGCTCTACCGCGCCGCTTCATTCTTCAGTGGCTGGTCCTTCCCTCCGAGAGGGACAGAGGGACCCGCCACCAAATTGCCACTGAAGACCCTTTCTATTGGCTGCCCCAAGCACCTGCTTCCTTTGCTGGTGCCTGGAGCCAGCGCTGTATCACATAACCACCACTGGTCTGATTTCAGATGTGATAAGTACTCACAATTCATATGAAGCCTGCGAGATGTAGGTGCCATGCAGCTCTGGAAAATCAGCATAATATGATCTTCCCTAACACCAGAGAAATCGTTACTTTTAGAAGATGCTTCAAGTGGAACAAGCTCTGAAATAGCAGCCATACCTCTGCTTTACAGCACAATGAGACACCTGAGTTTGTAAGCAAGTGTCTATGTTCTGCATAGAGCAGGACACAAAGTTGGACATATCTGTAAACTATGATGGCAATAAAATTAATAACAACAACAAAAACTGTCTCATATAGCACCTTTCATCAGTTGATGCACCATCGAGTGTTTTGCTAGCTGAAAAAAAATCCTATTTGGAAAAGCAAATTTTCCCTCTGGTCAGGGAGGAGGAGTGTTTATACAGAAGGTAGCTAGGGAGAGAATCTACAAAACTTAAGTTGTCTTTATTGTTGTCTCTTCTCAGAAAGGGTGAAGCAATATATACCTCTAATAATCCTAGTACCAGTAACTGGATACTTCTGACACAGACACAATGGCTACACTGCTTTTATCTCCTTAGAGAAGTGATGGATTAAAGCAGGGTTCTCTGATTTATTTTAATTATATTTTTATCAATTGGCAAGTATTAAAAAAAAACTTAATTCACAGATCTTCCTTCCTTATATATAGTCTTTATACAAAATGCAATATAGCATTTATTTGCAATGTACGTCAGGTACTAATAACGACAAAAGTTGTGGGACTATGTCTGAACTGTAATTTGTTAGTGGGCTGTTGATAGAATAACGTTGTTGATCTTGATCCACGCCCTTAACAGCTAACAACACTGCCTCGGCTTAAACTGCAGAAATCTCTCAAATCTACCAGTCTATTTAAATATTCAGAGAGTTCCTGAGCATTACTGCAGCAGCTATCTGAACCACTGAACCGGTGTCATTGCTCCTGGATTATTCATTTGTCAAGAAAGTGTTTCTTTTGAAATATTTGAAAAATTTGACACTTACGGTTGACAAAAACTGAGGTTCATTTTTATCCTTCCGCGGCCTGCATCTAAAAATTCTATAAAATACAGCCATT
The DNA here is from genome assembly GCF_002925995.2 of Terrapene triunguis. NCBI lineage: Eukaryota > Metazoa > Chordata > Testudines > Emydidae > Terrapene > Terrapene triunguis. The sequence continues at coordinate 26,591,823 of NW_020664444.1, forward strand.
TGCTTTCCATTTTTCATGCTTATCTGGCCTCTTGCTTAAGATTGTTTCTCTCTCATTTTCTATTGAGGTGGAGTTTAAAACATGGTCTGAGCTAAAATTTAATATGCACAATAAAATTTAGTGTGTAGCTGAACAAAAAGTCTATGCACCAAAAAATGGTCCAGTCCAGCAGTTTTCTAAATGATGTAGGAGAAAAATAATGGGGCAGAGTAGCAGAAGCCTGACCCTATTCCCATAAGACTGTAAGATTTATCACCTACATAAGCAGAATGCTACAGAAAAGAGATCTATTGACCACAGCAATAACTCACAGCCCAGTAAAGCTAGCTGAGATGCTAGTCTGGTATTTGCTGATAGTACCTTTATTATGTGGTACTCAGAATCTGTTTAAATAGCCTTGCTCGACAAGCTACAGTTTTTAATATTACACACCACCTACTCTTTTTAGACCTGCCATTTATTTACAATACAGTTATTGTGAAAAAGGGTTTATAGTAGTCAGAATTTACTATTTGAATCAAAACCTGCATTCCCTTACTGCTTGGGGGGAACAGGGGAAACTAACCACTAGTACGGCAAAAGGTATCATTCTTACAGTGAGAGAAATATGTTACACACAGCAACGAATTCTAATTGAATATAATATTTAATGGAGAAAAGAAAAAAAAACCTACCAGAGAATAGCAGTTTTCCCAAATACTAAGGGTTGAATTCTCCCCAGGCCAGCACTCTACATAGGGTATGTCTACACTATGAAATTAGGTCAATTTTATAGAAGTCAATCTTTAGAAAGCAATTTTATACAGTCGATTGTGTATATCCCCCACTAAGCACATTACGTCGGCGGAGTGCGTCCTCAATACCGTGGCTAGCATCAACTCATGGAGTGGTGCACTGTGGGTAGCTATCCCACAGTCCCCACAGTCTCCGCTGCCCATTGGAATTCTGGGTTAAGCTCCCAATGCCTGATGGGGCAAAAACATTGTCGCGGGTGGTTTTGGGTACATGTCGTACATTTGGGTACAGGCCCCCCTCCCTCTGTGAAAGCAATGGCAGACAATCATTTTGCGCCTTTTTTCCTGGGTTACCCGTGCAGACCCCATAGCACGGCAAGCGTGGAGCCCACTCAGCTCAGCGCTGCTTTTGTGATCATTGTAAACACCTCACGCATTATCCTGCAGTATGTGCAGAGCCTGGCTAGGAGCCACCAGCACGAGGATGATTGTGAGGAGGACATGGACACAGACATTCCTGAAAGCACGGGATGTGGCAATTGGGACATCATGGCGGCAGTGGGGCAGGTTGATACAGTGGAACGCTGATTCTGGGCCAGGCAAACAAGCACAAACTGGTGGGACCGCATAATGTTGCAGGTATGGGAAGATTCCCAGTGGCTGCGAAACTTTCGCATGCATAAGACCACTTTCCTGGAACTTTGTGAGTTGCTTTCCCCTGCCCTGAAGTGCAGGAATACCAAGATGAGAGCTGCCCTGACAGTTGAGAAGTGAGTGGCGATAGCCCTGTGGAAGCTTGCAACGCCTGACTGCTACCGGTCAGTCGGGAATCAGTTTGTAGTGGGCAAATCTACTGTGGGGGCTGCTGTGATCCAAACAGCCAATGCAATCACTGACCTTCTGCTAACAAGGGTAGTAACTCTGGGAAATGTGCAGGTCATTGTGGATGGCTTTGCTGCAATGGGGTTTCCCTAATTGTGGTGGGGTGATAGACGGAACACATATCTCTATCTTGGCACTGGACCACCTTGCCAACCAGTATGTAAACCGCAAGGGGGTTTTCTCAATGGTGCTGCAAGCACTGGTGGATCACAAGGGATGTTTCACCGACATCAATGTGGGACAGCTGGGAAAGGTGCATGATGCTCGCATCTTTAGGAACTCCAGGCTGTTCGAGCAGCTGCAAGAAGGGACTTACTTCCCAGACCAGAAAATTACCGTTGGGGATGTTGAAATGCCAATAGTTATCCTTGGGGACCCAGGCTACCCCTTGCTCCCATGGCTCATGAAGCCATACACAGGCAGCCTGGACAGTAGTAAGGAGCAGTTCAACTATAGGCTGAGCAAGTGGAGAATGGTGGTTTTGGATGTTTAAAAGCTCGCTGGCACTGTTTGCTGACTAGGTTAGACCTCAGCACAACCAATATTCCCATTGTTATTGCTGCTTGCTGTGTGCTCCATAATATCTGTGAGAGTAAGGGGGAGATGTTTATGGTGAGGTGGGAGGTTGAGGCAAATCGCTTGGTAGCCGATTTTGAGCAGCCAGACACCAGGGCGATTAGAAGAGCACAGCTAGGCGCACTGCGCATCAGAGAGGCTTTGAAAACCAGTTTCGTGACTGGCCAGGCTACGGTGTGACAGTTGTGTGTGTTTCTCCTTGATGCAAAATTGCCCCCTTTGTTGAATTTACTTCCCTGCAAGCCAATCTCCCTTCCCCCCTTTGACCACAGCTGGCAAAGGAAATAAAGTCCATATTGTTTTGAATCCATGCATTCTTTATTTATTAAAAAAAGGGAGATCACTGACAAGGTAGCCCAGGTGGGGTGGGGAGGAGGGAAGGACAAGGCCACATTGCTTATTGTAGCCACACTACAAATCAAAGATGTTTAAATGACAGCCTTCTGTTGCTTGGGCCATCCTCTGGAGTGGAGTGGCTGGGTGCCCGGAGCCTCCACGCCCCACCCCCCCGCATTCTTGAGCGTCTGGGTGAAGGGGATATGGAACTTTGGGAGGAGGGCAGGCAGTTATACAGTGGATGCAGCAGCAGTCTGTGCTCTTGTTGCCTTTCCTGCAGCTCCACCAGATGCCTGAGCATGTCCGTTTGCTCCCCCATTAGCCTCAGTATCACTTCCTGCATCTTCTGATCACGCTCAGTTAATGCTTTCCTGGCCTCTGTCATTGAATGCCTCCATGCATTCAGCTGTGCCCTATCAGTGCAGGAGGACTGCATGAGCTCGGAAAGCATGTCATCGCAAGTGCATTTTTTTCGCCTTCTAATCTGCGATAACCTCAGGGACGGAGATGATAGGGGGCACATAGAAACATTTGCACCTGCGGAGGGATAGAAAGGGAGAGTGAAATTTAAGATGATACATTTCTGACAACAAAAGGGAGACTCTTTCACAGTGAATCAAGCAATTCACAGCAGACAGCACATGCACTTTAGGTACAAAGTCACGTCTTTTATATTGAGCGCCTGCTGGTATGGTGACACATCACACACGGCTGGGCAACAGAATTCAGTTTCCAGGCAGCCATGGTAAGCCAAAGGGTACGTGGGGTTGGCTTCTTCCGCCTTCATAACATGTGGGAATGGTTTCAAACTGCAGCGGCCTGCTTTCCCATAGCAAGCAATGCTGGTTGGGTTTGCCATTTAAAAGGAGGGGCTGCGGTTTTGGGGTGGATGTGCAGCACACCCCTCCCCCCACCTCACCATGTGGCTATTCTATGGGATGATCCCTTTTAGCCAAGCACAAACAGCCCAGCATAAATGGGGTCCTTTTACTGTTCCCTTACAAAAATTCCCCTATTTCAACCAGGTGACCATGAATGATATCACTCTCCTGAGGCTAACACTGAAAGATATAGACCAAATGTTGCTTGAATGCGACCAAAACCCAGGACCATTCGCTGCCATGCTTTGTGCTGCAATGATTCCAGACTACTTGCTACTGGCGTGGCGTGGTAAAATGTCCTACTGTGGAGGACAAAATAAGGTAGCCCTCCCCAGAAACATTCTGCAAAGGCTTTCAGAGTACCTCCAGGGGAGCTTCATGGAGATGTCCCTGGAGGATTCCCGCTCGATCCCCAGACACGTTAACAGACTTTTCCAGTAGATGTGGTGGCCGCGAATGCATCCCAATTCTTCAGAGAAAATCAAACATTAAACACAATTGCTTTTAAATCTTGTAGTGTAGTTAAAAATGTGCACTCACCAGAGGTGCCTTCTCTGGCTTCAGGGTCCGGGAACCCGCCTTGGGAGGGTATTGGCTCCAGGGTGATGAAAAGGTCGTGGCTGCCGGGGAGAATAGATTCTCCACTTGTCTGCTGTGCATTCTCCTCCTCCTCCTCCTCCTCTTCCTCATCCACAAAATCCCCCTCCCTGTTGCGTGAGACTCCCCCCTTACAGGTGTCCATGGACAGTGGTGGGGTAGTGGTAGGGTCCCCCCCTAGAATGGCATGCAGCTGATCAAAGAAGCAGCTTGTATGGGGCTCTGACCCGGAGTGACCGTTTGCCTCCTTTGTCTTTTGGTCAGTTTGCCTGAGCTCCTTAACTTTCACACAGCACTGCTGTGTGTCCCTGATGTAGCCTTTCTGCACCATGCCCTGTGCGATTTTGGCATATATATTAGCATTTCTTCTTTTTGATCGGAGTTCGGCCTGCACAGATTCTTCTCCCCATACAGCAATCAGCTCCAGTGTCTCCCATTTGGTCCATGCTGGAGCTCATTTGCGATTCTGGGACTGCATGGTCACCTGTGCTGCTGAACTCGCCACGCTGACCAAACAGGAAATGAAATTCAAAATTTCCCGGGACTTTTTCTGTGGACCTGGCTAGTGCATCGGAGTTCAAAGTGCTGTCCAGAGCGGTCACATTGGAACACTCTGGGATAGCTCCCGGAGGCCAATACTGTCAAATTGCATCTGCACTACCCCAAATTCAACCCAGCAAGGTCAATTGTAGCACTACTCCCCTCGTCGGGGAGGCGTACAGCAGTCGATTTTAAGAGCCCTTTAGGTTGATGGAACGGGGTTGGTTGTGTAGATGCATTGCTTATAAAAATCGACCTAACACGGCTAAATTCAACCTAATCTCGTAGTGTGGACCAGGGTGTAGTGCAGCTAACTTATTCCACTTTTGTAAGGTCCCTAAGTGACTTCACACCACTGAAGATAGGTACGGCTTCTCCACAGACCACCACATGCTCTCATCATACCTCCAACATGCTCCCTATACTGGAGACAGGGTGGGATTGGCTACACCACCTCCATCAGCTTTAAACCAGTGGAGCACTCCCCTATGCAACAGGAATTGTCTGCTGGCCACCTCAAGCCAGAAAGTGGCTATTTTGCACTACCCGAATGGCACAAAATATCCATAGTGAACTAGAGAATGCCAGCCTTGTGCAGTCTAAGGTACATGTTGCAGGATTTCTAACTAGAATTCCCACTAGAAACCTCAATCAGCTCAGACAACATTTCCTTCTCCAGAGCTAGTGTTCTGGAGAACACCATGCATCCACTTCCAGCAATTTTAAGAGACAAGTCTTACCACCAGGTGAGGGAGATTCAGAAATATCTGGAGCAAGCAAGTGACTGACATAGGCAGGTCAAATGGCCATTTAGGACCAAATCCAGTTTCCAATGGCAAAATCCCCACTGGCCTCAAAGAGAACAGGAACAGGCCCTTATTTAGTTGTCTCTGCTACTATGGGTTGGTACTTCTAGAGTTTTGCATTAGAGGATCTCAAAGCTCTTTAGAAACAATAGTTAAGCCTCTCAGTACCCAAGTTTGCTATTATTAAACCCATTTTACAGATTAGTAAACTGAGGTACAGAAATGTTAAATGACTTGATCAGGTCCTTACCTGTAGTCCAGGGGTGGCCAACCTGAGCCTGAGAAGGAGCCAGAATTTACTAACGTAATTGCCAAAGAGCCACAGTAATACATCAGCAGCCCCCCATCAGCTTCCCGCCCCGCTCCCAGCACCTTCCACCCACTGGCAGCACTGCCAATCAGCGCCTCTTCCTCTCCTCCCTGCACCTCCCAATCAGCTGTTTCACGGCATGCAGGAGGCTCTGGGGGGAAGGAGGGAGGAGCGAAGGCACAGCAGGCTCAGTGGAGGGGGCAGGACGGGCTGGAGTGGGGGCAGAGCCAGGGGTTGAGCAGTGAACCCCCCGGCACATTGGAATGTTGGCGCCTGTAGCTCCAGCCCCAGAGTTGGTGCCTATACAAGGAGCCGCATATTAATTTCTGAAGAGTCACATGTGGCTCCGGAGCCACAGGTTGGCCACCCCTGCTCTAGTCAGTGGCAAAGCTAGGAGTAGAACTCAAAAAATCCTCATCAGAATAGCCCTGATTCCCAGCTAATTTGCCCAAGTTTGTATCAGGAGTAACTCCGTAGGATACTGGTCATTAACAATCACTAATGAAACATGTTCAATGTGAACTCCTGGAGGGATCAGGCTGGCTTACTTGCTGCCACACTATAATCACCAAGTCCTCAGCCTTAGACTCGCTTCCCTTATTCTTTAGGCATGTAAGTAAAAGTGGGCTGATTTTCAGAGGTACCACTGAAGTCAATTTATCTGTTTAGAATTTTGAAGGTATTTAAATACGGATTTAGGTGCCTAACTGTAGGCATCTAATTTTGAAAACTCTAACCTAGGGAAAAAATAATGCAAGCCAATATTAACGTAGCAAAACCCCCACAAAAGCATTCAGTAAACCAGGCTCACTGAGAAATGTTGATCTCTTAGACTTAATGGTGTTATAACCACTTACCCTAGGTCTAGATTTGCCTGTATGGCTATAAATTCAGCATCTTTCACTAGAAGTACATGAAAAGGCTCAACGTACCCAGTAATGCCTAACTTAACAGCTGAACAATTTTGGTGTTCTATTATGGCCCTTAACAATATTTGAAACCAACATTTCAGTCAGTACAAAAGTTCAAGTTCACACAAAGAACTATCAGTGAAGTCATTATTTATAAAATTAAAATTGCCTCAGGTAGGATCAAGTTATATAATTAGCACAACAAAGAAATAAAGTCTACCACGCACAGTATATCTGATGCCATATGCATAAAGTCAGCACAGCTTGCCAAAGTAATTTATCCACACAGAACTCACATCCAAACTAACCAATATCTAGTACTGAGCAGAAAGAAAATTTAAAGAAAGGCACATCATTTATCATTACAGACAGCTCAGCAATATTGTGAGCAAAGAACACACTTTCTGGAGGAAAAAAAAACCCTGAAGATTGGAAATGTTCACTGAGCTCTGTGCCTCCTCCTAACAGCAGCCTGTCATCCAGGATCTCCAGGGCTCTGTTTGAGGGGGAAAAAGGGGAGTAAGGAAAGCTGTGTCCTATCCACCTGCTTCCCCATGCTGCCTCAGAGTCCGGAACCTTCTCCTGCTTTTACAGAATTCCCTTTCATACCTATTTACAGCCACTGGCTCACATTCTCTTCTGTGCTGAGATAGCTCTCCTGCGCTGAGTGTGAGGCAGGGAGGTTACCAGGGAGTTGGTCATAACTCTCTGTGATGCTCTGTACCTCAGGGGAACACCCTACACTCCCATGTTCATCCTTATGTTCATCCTACACCCCCATGTTCATCCTGTGATCCAGGTTTTGAGAAGGAACTGTGTAACTGACCTCCTGGAGGGGAGCAGTCACACAGCTGACTTCTCTGGGACAGAGAAAGGGATGATGGAGGGTACCCCAATCCAGGCCCTGGTTTTTCAGGATGCTGTTTCTGATAAGTTTTTGGAAAGTAACTGTGTCTCTTTACATCAAGATGCAGCTCCAACATCTGTGACAACAGAGGAGTTGAGATCAGAACATTGCCAGGTGGTAATTTGTGAGAACACAAATGACCCAACTGACAGCGAAGGGGGTGGTGAGATCACAGCCCTCTAGGGGGCAGGGAAGGACTCAGTGCTGGGAGGGGGAAACACAGGGTAACCCCAAAAGGGGAGCTGGATTTTCTGCATATGTACAGTCTTGGGGTTGGGAGACCACTCCCCAAAGCGCCAGCAAATGTGCAGGATCCCCCTGAACACTTATCTTGCCAGACCCTGAGGCACCAAAATTCCAGAAACATGATTAAATTAAGAGCCCACACAGAGGGGAATACTGGAGGGAAAGAAAAGCCAGTGACTGATTACATGGGAGAGAGTCAAAGGATACCATGGGTAAGGAACAAACTAACCTCAAACTAGAATATCTGAACAGAGGGTGCGGTATCATAAAGATACTTGTAAACACATAGCTGAGATAAAAATTGTGTTATTAATGTTAAGTTTTGGGGATAAGAATTTTGAAATGGATGTTATGATAATTATGATAATGCTACTTTTCAATTAATACCTGTACACAAGTTTAAAGCTTAACACAGCAGAGAAACCATAAAAAATCTGGTTCGCTGTGTGTGAATAGGGAAACTGAGGCACACCACCTCATGGCCTTAATGGCTGGATGCCAAGAGAATTATAACACAAACTGCCTTCAAGCTAGTCAGTGACTAACCCTCTTGCAGTAAACTATGGGGGGGAGGTGTGACGCAATGTACATCGGGTGAACACCCTACATCCCCATGTTCATCCTTATAATATGATTGTGTGATATCCAATGAAAAGTTTGTCATGTCCGGTGTCTTCGGAAGGCTCATGATGTACCAAGCATTGTTATTATAGTAATGTTATAGGTTTTAATTTCATGTATATAGTTATGAGGCTGAAAATGTGTCCTCATGGCTTAAAGCAAGCCCAGGCAAAAACTCTCCAAGAGCAGAGGGGCAGTTCACACCTCACCAGGGCATGTATGGGACAAATCCAACCCAGCTTCACAGGAACAAAGGACACTGGCCTAGGCAGCAACAAAGAATCTGTTGGAGTCATCCCCTTCCTTTGGTCAATTTGAGACGGTGATGAGGTAATGGTCACCTGACTCTGAAGGGGGGGGGGAAGCCAAGAGGGAAGAAAGGACATGATAAAAGGGAGAGACGTTTGCCATGCTGTTCCTCTCTCTTCCACCTCCATCTACAGACATCACCATCAAGCGACTGAAGTGCTGATCAAAGGGGAGAGCCTGGCTGAAGGGCAACCAGTCAGCCTGTGGTGAGAAGCATCTAAGTTTGTAAGGGTATGTCTACACTACCGCGGTAGTTCGACGGCTGGCAATCGAACTTCCGGGTTCGATTTATCGCGTCTGGTCTGGACGCGATAATTCGAACCAGGAAGTGCTCGCCGTCGACTGCGGTACTCCACCTCAGCGAGAGGAGTACCGCGGAGTCGACGGGGGAGCCTGCCTGCCGCGTGTGGACCGCGTCTGAACCGCGGTAAATTCGAACTAAGGTATGTCGACTTCAGCTACGTTATTCACGTAGCTGAAGTTGCGTACCTTAGATCGAATTGGGGTGTTAGTGTAGACCAGGCCTAAGGGCACTGGAAATGTTAAGATCAGCTTAGAATACATTTTGCTTTTGTTTCATTTGACCAAATCTGACTTCTTATACTTTGATTTATAATCACTTAAAATCTATCTTTGTAGTCAATACATTTGTTTGTTTATTCTACCTGAAGCTGTGTGTTTGGTTTGAAGTGTGTCAGAGACCCCCCCTTGGGATAACAAGCCTGGTACATATCAATTTCTTTGTTAAAGTGACAAACTCATATAAGCTTGCAGCGTCCAGCAGGCATAACTGGACACTGCAAGATGGAGGTTCCTAGGGTTGGGTCTGGGGCTGGAGATATTGGCTATTGTCATTCGGTTGCACAATCCAAGGAGCAGCTTACATGCCAGAGGCTGTGCGTGAACAGCCCAGGAGTGGGGGTTCTCACATCAGAGCAGGGTAAGGCAGGCTCCCAGAGTCAAGGATTGGCGTGATCTAGCAGATCACCGGTCCAGATAACACCAGTGGGGAACGTCACACTCTCCCAGTCTCAATTCACCTCTGCTCTGGTCCTGACTCAGTATAAATAAGAGCAGTCCAAAGGCTGCTTGAGCTTATGTAACCCACACACCTTCTGGGTGTGGTGTTCTGTCCCATCTAGTGGCACCGAGACCACTTAGAGAGAGAGAGAGAGAGAGAGAGAGAAAATGAGTCTGCTCTATGGCCTTAGCTAAGAGCCAGTCGGCTTTTAGCTCAGGCAGTAGAGGCTCATGCACTAAACTCCAGAGGCTCCAGGTTAGATCCCGCCTGCCGAAGACCGGGGTCTGTCAGCATTACACTTACACTACCTGGCCAGGGTACTTATGGGTCAGCTGAGAATTAGCATAGGATACTGTGCTATGCCCCACTGCAACACACCCCTATGTGGCAAGGAGGGGACAGTTGCAGGAGCTGGCCATGCTGTTTTATTCCAGCTGAGAGCACCCCTTCTGCTGGGGTCATTTGCAGCTGGTCAGTGAATGCTAGATTCCAGCCATTTTGTGCCACCTGAACGGTCAGAACTGGTGGAAAGAATCTGGCCCATTGACTGCAGTGGAGTCATTCCAGAGTTACCCTAGTGTAAGCAAGAGTAGACCCAGGCTGTGAGAGCACATTCTACTGCGAAATTTTGTTACACAGAAACTCGAGACACGACTTCTAACTCCCTTCTGCTGCACTGTATGAGTCAGCTGCATTGCAAAGAGCTAGACAACATGGGGAAGTTAGGGAGCAGTCCACTAGGGTGTGATTTTAAATCACACTAGCTACTCCTCACTAACTCCCTGTGTGGACACTTTTACTGTGTATTAAGAGGGTATGTCTACACAGCAAAGAAAAACCCACAGCTGGCCAATTCCAGCAGACTCGAACTCGCGGGGTTCAGGCTGGGGGGCTGTTTCATTGCTGGGTAAAATTTGGTATCTCTGACCTTGTGAGGTGGGATGATCCCAGAGCCCAGGCTCTAGCTGGCATGGACCAGCTGTGGGTGTTTCTTTGCTGTGTAGACATATGCAGAGTGTCCTGAGGCAGTTCAGCTTAGTGCATTTCCAAAGAGCGAATCACCAAAAAGGCAGAGGAAGTCCAGCTAAAACTAGAGAACATTCTCCAAGGACTAAGCATATGCTTTGGCTGCTTCTGCCTCTACCAGCTGGACACACTGCCTGGCTCCTCTTTGCAGCTTTCTCCCAAGCCCACATGGAAAAGGTAGAGGAGGCAGCATCTTTGTCCTAGTCCCTCCAGAGTGTGTGTGTGTGTGTATGGGGGGCACCAATGCCCAGTCTGAGTCTACAAGTAGCTAGTGCACCTAGTTACTGGGCCTTTTCCCCAGTCTAGACAAGTGTACAAGTTAATATTTGAGAGGAGGAGACTAAGGGCTTGTTCACACTTCCCGGTGCAGTTATGCCCCTGTAGCGCTTAGTGAAGACACTGCCTACGCTGATGGGAGACTTTCTCCCGCATTGGCATAGGCACTCCACCTCCCTCAGAGGCAGTAGCTATGGTGAGGGGAGAAGCCCCCGTCAACATAGCACTGTAGACAACAGGAATTTGGTGGGTGTAATTGCGTCGCTCAGGGGTGTGGATTTTCCACACCCAGGGGACGTAGTCACAGCGACATAAGTTCATAGTGTAGACCAGGGCTCAAAAGGAACAGGCTTAGTTGTCTGTAAAGTGCCATGAAGAACTATGGGGCTGTATTAATAATACATCGCTAGTCAAAACTTGGAATTTCCATTCTATGGTAAATTTGATATTTTGGGGAGAAAAAAAATCATATTGAATCACAACAAAGTTTAAAATGTTGAAATTTCCTTTAAAACAAAGATTTTGATAAAAATTCATATCAGTTCAATCATTTTGTTTTGATTTTGACTATTTTTATATTACCTTTTAGTTTATATTTTTTAAATTAGAGTTTAATTGCTGTTTTAAAGTATAATATAAAATACATTAAAATATAATATTTGACAAATTGCCGGCACTACTATGATGGATCTCGCGCTTTCTCTTCTTGGGGGGGGGAGGTCAGGGTGCTGTTTCTTGCCCCTGAACTGGGATATTAACTGCCCCACTAGTGTCCTAGAGGAGGAGAGTGGAGAGGGAGGGACCCGGGCCCACCCTCTACTCCAGGTCCCAGCCCAGGGGCCCTAGGGATAGTGGTAAACCACTTGAACTAGCGGTTCCTTCCCCTGGGCTACTTCCCTCTCCTGCCCTTCAGCTTGTGGGGGCTTCCTACCCTCCCTCTGCACAAGCAAGGTATCCCTTTACCTAGGGTCTTGGTCTTCTTAGCCCACTGCAGCCAGTAGCGTAGCTAGCGGGGTGCAGGGGAAGCAGCCGATTCCCCTCAACACATTTCCCAAAAGCGGCGCCTGCTGGGCTGGCGCTGGGGGCAGCACGGCCGGAGGAGCCATGGAGAGGGGGGCGGCAGGCGTGGCCAGAGTAGTGAGGGGGCCGGCTCCTCGGCCATCGCGCCTCACGCTCAGCGCGGCCCCAACATCACCGCAGCCACCTCCTGCGGTGGCTCAGGGCTTGGCGGCCAAGCACTCGGCGGCCAAGCGCTCCCCGCCCCTTGCTAATGTGCCATGGAGCGAGGGTCAGCCAGCGACTCACAAGCCGGAGCCGGAGCCGGGATCCGCCCGTGGCGCGGGGCCGGAATCGGCCGGGAACAGGTGGCGGCACAGGATGGAAGGTGAGCAGAGGGGGTCTGGTGCCTTGCAGTGGGGGGTCCAGGTGAGGGGCTCCCCGGGGCCGGGCCCGCAGGGCAGGGGCGCAGGCTGCGCTGTCTGGATGGGGGACCCTGGCACGGCGCAGGAGCCTGGAGCCCGGGATGGGGGGGACGAGACCCCCCGGGTGGTGCCGGGCGGCGCAGCCTGGCGGGGGACACCTGCAGAGCGGGCTGGGCAGGAGAGACTCTCCCAGGACCGCGGGGTGACGGGGGTATCCGCACCCCCAGGAAGCCCGCAGGAGTCCTGAGCTGGGCCCTGGGGTTAATCTGGGGGGGAAATGGGAGGAGCCAAGGGGTCGTGGCCAGAGGAGGAGCCAAGGGGGGGCACCTTTTTTATGTTTGCTCCCCCTACACTTAGAACCTGGCTACGCCACTGACTGCAGCACTTCTCCAAACTTTCCTCTGCTTCCCTCCAAACTGCTCTCTGCTCCAACACCAATCCACTCTGTTTCTACTCCTTCAAACTGTTCTCTGCTCCAATACCAATCCTCTCTGCTCAACTCCTTCCCCTGTCTGATTGAAGCAGGGGGTTTTTATCAGGTGACTGACTTCAGGTGCTCTAATTGGCTTCAGGTGCTTTAATTAATCTATAGCAAACTTTCTTCCCTCTACAGGGAATAAGGCTCCCTTCTAACCCTCTCCTGCTGCCCTCTGGCCATGCTGTATCACAAATAATTGACAATTGGTATTCTAATTGGCATTTGTTTTGTTAACTAGTACTTAATTTGCTCTTTGGTATTCCAACTGGTCAGTTGTAATTGATATTTTAATTGTAATTGATACTGTAATAGGTATATTTATAATAAAATATAATATATAGATTTTGAAATGAAAAGTCACTTTGAAACAAAAATCCCAAAACATTTTGACTATATCAAATTGCTTTATTATGATTTCTAAATGAAATGTCAAAATTGACACACTCATGCAGCATGGTTCAATTTTGACAAATCTGCATTTTCTGATGGAAAAACTCAGTTTTCGACTAGCTCTAATAACAAATAAATAGAATGCAATGATAAAACCTATGAAAAATAAACCTATGTGCCAGTCTACAGCAGTCATTCATTGTTGTGAAACCCTATTGAATGAATGCCACCAAATAAAATTAGTTAGCGCACAAAGAGATAAATCCAGCCCTTTTCTGCACAGGTGTGGAGGGTTCCCAGGCACTGATTCCAGTGCAGTTGTGCTGGTGCAAAAAGGCTGGACTCACTCCATTGACTTCAATGAGTGTTGGATCCGGCCCTGTCAGAATACCTAGCAAGAAATATTCCTCACAACTCTCAAGACACCAGAACCTGGGAGTTTTAGGAAGTAGTGGGTAGCTCCAAAAAAGCAGGAGGGAGAAGAGGTCAACTAGCTGCCCTTATAGGGTATGGATCAGGGTGTTATTTACCCTTTTAGATGTCAGAGGTTAGTGGGAAGCTGCAGGACTTCTCCCCAAAAGGCAGAATAAGTTAAGGGGGACACCTGAGCCAATAAGGGATGAAGATGAGTGCTGGGTGAGGAAACAATTTGCTCTTAACCAGCATCCCTGATGGGATAGTGAGAGCAGGAGAGAGAATCAGTCTATTAACCACATTTTCGTGCATCAATACAAGGTTTAGGTCACAAAATGGGGAAAAGTTTGCAGGAGATTCTCATTGCATACAAGCCAATCAATTCATCGATCATTGCTGGAAGACTTGTTTAAGACAATCTCAGCAGGAGAGTCTGCTCCCCATCTCTTTTATTTTCATCACCCCAAATGAGCCCTAATTGACATTAACATCAGAATCAGTGAAAGCAGGACTGCCCTATGAGTGCAGAGAGAAAATCAGGTGGAGAAGTATCCTGGGTTTGTTGCATACATTTAGATACTGCGAGATTTGAGCTAAATGAACTGACCCAACCACATTTCATCTCTCTCTTATAAAAATTAGAGGAGGCCAAACTATTAATTATGAATTATAATAGAAATTTAGCTTGTTTATGGTTAGCAAATCATTCATGAACTAATCCTCATGTTCTATGAATGTGTAACTTATTTGTAAATACTCACCAAGTAGCTTAGATGAATATTGTTCAAATTATGGGTTGTTTGTGAGCAGTTCACTTAGACCCTTCATGGTTGTTCTTAATGTGTGGCATTTGGTTGGTTGCTTAAGACACATGTAATGTTACTGATCCCTGACTGGATGACAGAATGATTTTAAATAGGAGAATAATAAGTAATGAACAACAAATGAAATAACAATTCTGATAGAAAGTTTTGGACAAATAATCATTTGTGCTAAAATCCAGAGATGTTCTGAGATTTGTGAACCATTTGAGAGCCTTGACCATTGTCTGAATACTCACAAACAACAAATAATGTCTTTCCAAATCACAGAAATCCAGCACTGACCCTGATATTCATGAGAATACGTCTGAATCTTTTTTTAACTGTTTGACCAGCTCTCACAAACACTGGTTTCTCTGACTTTGAATAGTACTTATAATATTATCAACATAACTGTGTAAAATGACAGCCTTTGCACTTAAGTTTATTTTTGTGAGTGGCAAATAAATAGGATGATCAAAGCATTGCATCTGACTAGACAAAAGGCTGATCACAATCTGTGACACTGAAAACCTACCTCTGTCTTCATAAAAATGCAATTGCAGGTATCCAGCTCCCTCTTCCCTTGTTAGATGCCATCATGTGAAATGGGAGGCTATTAGATACTTTTGATGAAGCAGCCAATTTAAGTCTCAATCTGTTTACTCCCTACATCTTGGAGAATTCCATTTTAAAACAACCAAAGATATATTTGCAGTGATTTTTTTTGTACCATGAATGAAGAAAAAGGGCATTTTATGAGAATCCACTAGACCTGTGAGAGATCAACTGGCCTGCTTGATTAAAAGCTTAATTCTTTAAATTCTACTTTGAACTCACTTCCAAAAAGATGAGACTCCAAAGCTTGCAAACCCAGACATCCTATGGTACAAGCAAGAGACAGGGGAAATAAAGTGTCCCCTGTCTTTAAAATATGGATGGGGACATCCAGTGATGAGCTGCCAAAATCTTAACAACCAGTTCCCTACCGGGTCTTCGGCGGCACTTCAGCGGCAGGTCCTTCACTCACTCCGGGTCTTTGGTGGCACGTCCTTCAGTGCCGCCAAAGACACGGAGCGAGTGAAGGACCCGCCGCCGAAGTGCCATCAAAGACTCGGAGCGCCGCCCGGTGAGTACAAGCCCCACGTGTTTTTTTATGTGGTTTTTTTAGTCATCGCTGCCGGGGCCCTGTCGAAACTGTTCGAATCGGGCCCCGCACTTCCTAAAGCTGGCCCTGCACATCGGGGTTGTAAAATTGTATCGGGGGCCAGGTAGGGAAGGCTGTGCCTCCCAAAACAGCCTGTCCCCCCCATCCGACCCCCACCCATGTCCTGCCCCCAACTGCCCCCCTCAGAACCCGCAACCCATCAACCCCCCTGCTCCTTGTCCCCTGATCACCCCCTCCCGAGACCCCCCCTCCCTAACTGCCCCCCAGGATCCCACCCGCTACCCAACTTGCCCCACTCCCTGTCCCCTACTGCCCCAACCCCCCATCCACCACCACCCTGACAGACCCCCGGAACTCCCACGCCTACCCAACCCCTCCGTTCCCCCTCCTCTGACCGCCCCCCCAGAACCTCCACCCCCTCCAACTGCTCCCTGCCCCTTATCCAACCCTTCCTCCCAGCCTGGCCCGCTTACCATGCTGCTCAGGGCAGCCTGTATGGATGCCGCGAGGTACGCTGGAACACGCAACCCCACCCCCTTACCATGCCGCTCAAAGCGGCAGGAGCTGCAGAGCTGCCCAGGAGTGGTCCAGAGCGCTGGCGCCGGCGGCGCGGCACACTGAGGCTCTGCAAGAGAGGGGAAGGCGGGGGAGGGGCCGGGGGAGCCTCCCCAGCCGGGAGTTCAGGCGGGCCGGACAGGACGGGCCAGTGTAACGACAGAAAAACCTCCCTCTCCCAATTGCCCACCCCTTTAACAACCGGTTCTAAACCGGCTTCTAAATTTAACCGGTTTGCGCGAACCGGTGCGAACCGACTCCAGCTCACCACTGGGGACATCCTATGTCTGCTGAAGCATTTTAAATGCACTACCATTATTTACATTTTGCAGACCTGAAGAAGAGCGCTCTGTAAGCTTGGAAGCTTTTCTCTCTCACCAAGAGAAGTCAGTCCAACAAAAGATATTTCCTCACCCACCTTGTATCTCTAATATCCTGAGACCAACAAGGCTACACCACTGCATATTGACATTATCATCTTTTTCCTGTTACCACATCCTGCTCAGGGGCCAACGTAACATCATGAGACAGTGGGTGTGCTATACTAAACTGCCAAGGGGGCATTGACCACTTGCAGCAGCACCCTCCACAGCAACCCTAATCACTGCCCTCTGGGGAGGTGGGGGGTGGCTGGAAAACAAGGCTGCCCCACACCCAGCCATAGTAGTGACTTCTGTCCTGATGAACTGGGCCCAGCTCCCTGTTCCGAACATTCAGATCTGATGTACAGGGTCACAGCACCACTCAGGTTTGGCCTGACTGCCCCTCCGTCATGACAGGGAGTGGTTGGGCCAAAACTGAGTGAGTGATGCTGCCACCCCATGCATCAGGTCACTATGCCTCTCACTCAGATTTGACCCAGCCGCCCCTCTGTCATGACAGAAAGGCAGCTGGGCCAAACCTGAAATGCGGGGTCCTGTGCAAATGCACCCAGTACACATTGGTTAATCCGGGCCTGATTTCTGCAGATACAATTGCACCCGTGGATCCTGGCTAAAGCCACCTCTGATTCAGCTACAGTAAAAAAAATAAATTCAGTCCACAACCATTAATGTCCTTTAACCATAAAGAAGGGAATATGGTGTAGTAAATAAGGCAGGAGTATGTATGGAAGGCAGAACTAGAGGTTTGAAAAACTCAGCAGGTTTGTCTCAAGTTGAAAGACCTTCAGTTTGGGTTGGTTTACAGGCATGAGTTTTGATCTAGATTTGGATCGAAAAATTCCCCAAATTCCAAAGCAAATCCCAGTTCATATAATTAAGATTCACTTATTATTTGTGCTGCAGTATTGCCTCCAAGCCCCAGTCATGGACCAGGATCCTTCTGTGGTAGGTGCTGCACAAACAGAACAAAAAGATGGTCCCTGCCCCAAACAGCTCACAATCTAAGTATAAGACAAAACAGATGGAGACAGATGGGGAGCACATGCAAACAATGGCATGTGGATTTTATGTGGTTTTCTTACAGAGCTGGTAGTCAGCTCATATTTCCTTGAAAGGCGACATGTTCACCATCTTAGTGAATTCTTAAGTGAATTTGTTGAAGGCTTCAGATTTATTTTGTGAATATTTTGCATATTTCTAGTCAAGATTCCTGCAGGAGACTGGGGCATTGGCGGTCTGACCTAACGGTCAGAGCTAGACTGAGGTCTGCCCACCAGGGACTGGAGTCGCCAGGCCAGAGTTGTTGGAAGGATCACAAGGCCAGATCCCAGATATAAGAGCCAGAGTCAGAGTCTGGCTGGGGCTGGAGATCAGAGGCAGTACCAGGTTAGTATTGAGAGTCAGGAATTGGGGTTGAAGTCAGAGACCAGAGATGCAGGAAAATATGGCGTCTATGTAGTCTATGCCTAAGTCTATGTGATTGCCCAGACAACTTCCTGGGGCAATCCCTAGGATTAAGTAGGGGCACTTGGACAGAGGGCTGCAGGGTACTATCACTCCGGGTCTCTTGCGTGGTATGTCCTGCGGCGCCTACTCTCCACAGTGCTCCCTGGCTGTGTGTCCACACGGCTTCCCAGTGGCACTGTGGGAATATCAGCCACTTCAGGTGCTGCAAATCCAGGTTCTTTTCCCCAGGTCCTTACAACTCCAGGGTCACACTCCTACCTAGGCACAGATTTGCTATAAATTAAGTCCTTTAACTAGCATTTTTAAACTCCTCAGCATAGGCCTAACCCCACTTCCACTGAGCAGAGCTCCATGTGAATTTCATGGAAACAGAATTAAGCCAACTCTAAGACTTGATCTATACCTAAAGATTAGATTGATCTAGCTACATTGCTCAGGGATGCGAAAAATTTCACGGCCTGTGCAAAGTAGTTAGGTCAACCTGACCCCTACAAGTAGGTCAATAGAGGAATTCTTCCATCAACCTATCTGGTGCTTCTTGAGGGAATGGATTTATTACAGCAATGGAAAAAAACCTTCCATTTCTATAGCAAATGTCTACACTACAGTGCTACTGCAGCAAAGGCACTTGTAGTGTAGATATACCCTGAATGTTTTTGAAATTCCCACAATTAATCAATTTATTCCCATACAGAATCCAAGAAGGGAAAGACCAAAACCAAACTAACAAAAAAGAAAAACAAAGTCCCTTTTAAGATGGGCTTTAAACCAATCCTGGCAGATTTCCTTCTTCTTTTATTGTTCTGGGGGGACAGAAGGCATCCTCCTATTCCCTTAGGGATGAGGTAGTTCAACCAAATTCATAAAGCCCCTCAACTCAGAGCCTCAAGTCAGAATAGCCAAATTTGTAATCAGAAAAACAAATTCTGTGAGGCCCAGGTCAGGCTAGGATCTTGGAAACAGAGGGATCTGCAACTCATAGCAGCCAGCATGGCTTCTAGTCCCTCCTAACTGCTCCCACATACTACCTTTTTCCTGTTTTTATATACAGGATGAGGCAAGTGATCCTTGATTGAACCCACATCTTTTTTATAATGAGCTCCAGATGGTTCTTAAAGAGGTGGTATGCCTGCCACAGTGCCTCAGTTACTCAATCTAGCAAACAAGGATAATATTTACAACAGCAGGTTGGAAAATTGCGATCGAAACATAATTTTAACAAAAAACAGAAAAAATTGGATTTTTTCCCCCCTACAAACACCATTTTCTATTTTCCTACCAGCTCTGCTATTTACCTACCTCTCTGGAGTATTGAGAGGCTTAATTCAATAATGCTTGTAAAATGCTTTGAGCTCCTCCAATCAAGGACATTACAGAAATGGAAAGTACTAGTCAATTGTTTTGAAATATATTTTTGTTTGGCACAGAGAATTTCAACTGTGAATCATAAAGAAAAGTTGATATGCAAAGCATACATATTCTGTTCTATATTCATGTTAGCTAGCAGAAGGCTAAATCTTCTAATTAGCTGAACATGACACACCGTCATGGAAACGGCAATGCGTGGCCTCGGCCTGCAGTGTCAAGTATAGATCAGCTGCTATCCTCATTTCACACAGTCAGACTTTTCTCATGAACAACTTTGGCTAAATTCTGCCCTGACTTACACCCTATTTCAGATAATTTGGTTCCCAGGGTGTAAGTTAGGGTAGTACTTGGCCCTTTGTTCAGAGGAAACATTCCAGTGTAAAGCCGCACAGTGAAATACCTGTTCTGTGTAGTTTAAATATGACTGATGTCCATCAACACACTTCTAAGACCGAACCCCATCCTGGAGAATGGATTCCCTTCTCAACTGACAGTATCTTATGACAAAATTCATTACTGCTCAGTGGATTCATTGACATGATAACCAATAGGTCTTTTGACAGTGCCATGTCAAATATCCATTTAATAAGGCTCTGAGGATGCATCAAGGTATATCAAAACTTGGCACATTTCTAAGTACTTTCAAGCACTAGGGCATAGATTGCAACAAATGTGTCCTTTTTGAGGGACAGCCTAATTTTTGCTATTATAAAATAATAGGGTATTAAATCTCAGCATGCAAATGTCACCAAAGCAATCTATTAATCTAGTCTAATGTGAGATGCACAACTACATCCACATGTACCGTCTTGAAAATATAGGGGCTAAGGTTGTCTTATGTGCCCATACCCCAGGATTTACTGCAGATCCTACAGTCAGTCTGAAGTGCATGTGTAAGGTTTAGTATTTCCTCTAGTCATTTTAAGAAATGCAGAACCACATACCAGCTTATCGGAATTTTTTTCAGCCCCATATATTTTAACACAGAATCCATTATTTTCATTGCCAAAGCATAATTGCAAATAAAGATTCTTCTTAGGTTCTTTGTAAGCTCACAAGGAACCTGTACAAGGAGCTACTTTGCAAAGGAAAAACTGAAGCTGGATGTTCTTTTTTTAAGTACAACAGTCTCTGCAAAACCGTGTCATGGAAAAGCTAGAAAATGAAAGAGAAACAATAGCTTTCACATATTTTCATAGCAGATTCCTCTCTATAAATTTGGATTGCAGCAGTTATCTGATCCAAACTTTTGGCAGATTTCAGCAGACCAGATGTCCATAATAAAGTGGGTTATTTAATGCATCTGTGAACAGTTTGCAAAATGTGACTGCCTTGGTTTCTGCAAACATTTAATGGACAAGTGCCAAACTCAGTGCGCTTAACATCAGTTCAGTTGAATAAGTAGCTACAGAGGTTCTTGCTTCTGTTATCATGCACCCTTTTTTAAAAGCACTCTCAGTTTTGGAATGTTACATCAAAAGCAATGTATGGTTATATTAAATAGCCTGGAAATATAGTACAGTTACAATACACTTAGTAATAAAGGGAACAATTCTTTGAGCTTAAGAAATAATAACCTTCTATCACAAGGATGTGTGACAATTGTTTCTCTATAGGCATGTAGGTTGTTTGAGATAATCCCACATGGTTTTTGGAGTTCCAAGCATATAGACCATGTTTAAATAATTTAAATTCCCTGACTTCTGTTCCCCCCCCCATTATTCTCGGGGACCCTTGATTCGAAATGCTGTTATTAATGAAATTCCTGGCTGTTGGCCAATATAAATAATTGTGTAGAGAACCAATATTGCTGTGGTAGAATTAGATAGATTCATGGTATCCTTTTGTACCTACCAGTGCTTAGGCACTGGATCTACAAGATTAATCACTCCTCAGAATCAGGAAAATTAGTTTAAAAAGAAAAAAAAGATGTAAAAAGAGGAATTCTATGTTTTGCCTTTAATACCTAGTAGAGCACTAATGTATCAAGCCCCGAGGGCTAGAGTAATTAGTGTTGTTGTGTCTCCCTCTAGTGGCCAGTCCACATAGAGCATAAGACCATACCACTAATACCAGCTAATGGAGTTACTCTTACTCTAGTGGTAGATGCCTGTGCTTTGGGTACCGAAGGTCTCATATTCAATCCCTGCCGATAACATCAGGTAGTCGTTATATTAACAGTACGATTAATGCAGTATTACTTCCTCAGGAGTACATGCAATCTAGATCCTCAGAATTATGGCCCATTGATTAGCTTTTTCTCATGCACAGTATTCTTCATGTCCCTTAATAATTGAGCAATTTCACCTAGTTGCTAGGCCTAATGCCCTTTGTGGCCGTGTGATTATCAAAGAGGCTGTCTTCTGGTACCAAACAAAAATTGTCTCCTGTTGTACAGATCATCTCGTTAAATCTTATTCAAATATTAAAAAAATCAGCAACTCCTGGTATGCTCTAATTCACATCAGAGTCCCTGTCTCCCAGGCTCCGAAGGGATATAATTGACCCTGACATTGTTATGCACCCCAAGGGACACATCACATGTCATATTCAATTATTTCTTGGTGAAGCCCAAAATGACAGGGTAATAGTTTAATTAAGGGTAGGAGGCCCTTAAAACATTAAAAGTTCTAAATACTTTTATGAACGGTGGTTCTAAGTAAAACAACTAAACAAGATCATATCAGGAATTGTAGGCAAAAGGGGGCTAAGTACATTTGTTAGTGACCATAAGCCATAATCAACTAATGTCTCTTCAGCAGCCTAAGCATGGAAAATGAGTTGGGGCTTCAGTTCAGTACCTTGTGAACTGGTATCAATAACACAATTGGCTTGAACCCAATGAAACCCCTTATTGTCAGTCCCAGCTGTGAGGTAAAGGACTGAATGGGTCATGGAAACTAAACTACTTGTCCCTTCTAGAAGTAGTCTTTGTAAAGCAGGATTGAGATCCATGAGCAGGGCTTTGTGTGGAAGTTTGTGCTGCTGCTGCCACTACTTTAGCTGTGACATGCATAAAGGGAGGATTTCATGCAGCAGAAAGGTCACTACTGTTTATCCAAAGGTTACTTCTCACAACCACTAAAAATCCACTTTGTAAAATAAAACTTACTTTGAATTACTCAATGTTCACTGAACCACTGCAGATAGATATGTATGTGCATATATGCAATGAATCCCTTTACTTATAAAACCACTTGAGAAGCTGATAATCTATGGAATAAACTGCTTCTATTTTTCATTTTTATACACTTCATCTGCACGTTGCCCACCAATTGATCCAGGCATGGACCTGTTCCAACATACCATCCTCTGAGTAGCTTTCAAATAGCCACACTACCCACCCCCCAAAAAAAATCCCTGCCTCAAAAATGTTTTTTACCCTAAAATGTCACATTTTTTACCTGAAGTGACACTGACATGAGGTCCACAATTCAGTTTGGGACCAATGACAGATTTAAGTTCTAGGCTCTGGTAATTCCACAGAGCTAAAAGCACCTGGCTTACCCCATCAGAAAGTTCAGGATTCCAAGTTTCTAATGACTCTAATGAATCTTTGTATCTAAACCCAGACAGATTAATTGTGCCTTAGATAACATTGCCTCAGTACGTAGTTAAAGAATGCTGTAGATACTGAAGTAAAGCTAATTAATAAATTAAAGGTGACCCACAAACAGCAAAAGTTAAGGTTCTGTCCTGGGATATTAATCTTTTTTCTTACTTCTTAACTCACATCAAATTTCAAGAGCCCTGTACCTGGATACAAAAGAGTAAATTTGAGATGGATAACCACAATTATCCCTTAAGTAAGAAAAACAGAGGACTATAAATTCTGTAGGTTGCATCTCAGAGATCCCACCTGATCAACAATATCCTGTGAGGGTCTGCTTCTTGTTAAGTGAGCAGAGGGTACACACTCAAAGCCACTTCAGTGAAAGGGGTAAATCAGTCATGTGAGCTAACTGCAACCTCAGAGCTGGTGCTGGGGGTGGAGGCTTGCAGGGGCTATAGCTACCCCAAAATTTGCCTGAGCCTCCCCATAGCCACCCCTCCCAGTGCAAAGGTCAAATGTTATGCAGAATAAAGGTGGCATGGTATGGCATTGCCATTGCCACCCTTGCTTCTGCACTGTTGCTAACGGTGGTACTGCCTTCAGAGCTGGGTGCCCAGCCAGCAGCTGCCTCTCTGACCGCCCAGCTCTGAATCTTGACGATGTCCAGGGCCATCACTAGTGAAAATGGCACCCTGGGTGAATGTGAGGGGGAGAAGCTTCCTGTACAGGGACCCTTCCCCTGTGGCTGGGGAGAGATGGGAGCAGGAAGTGTGGGGGAGTGCAGAGTGAGCTTTCTGCAGCCAGGGAAAGTTCCTGGAAGTGAGTCTGACCTGGCCCCAGCAGCGGCCTGTTCAGGGGAAGAGGAAGATCCGTCTCCACCCAGCCCAGCTGAAACTAGCAGCTGGAGTTGAATGCATGGTAGGAACTCCTGGCCAGGATTTTCCCAGCCCTGCCCCTCCCTGGCTCCAGGCCCAGAGCTTGGGGCTTAAAGGGGCGTTGGTCTGGCTGTGTGTGTGCGCGCACATGGGGGGAGGAGCCCCCCTTCCAATTTTCTGTCTAGCCCATCTCAGCCCCCCAATCGGGAAGAAGCTGGCAGCTCCCCTGACATGGAATAAGAAGAAGGCAGAGGAGAGTAGCCTTGGCCCCATCACAACATGTCAGGGAAAGGGTGAGGTTTCTGTACAAGCAGTATTGCCAACCACAAAAGTTCAAACAGAATGAGTCTGGCTCCCAAAACCCATGAGATTAGATTAAAAATAATGAGATTTTTAAAAATAATAAGTGTTGGGTGCTTTATCTTAGATTTCCAGTTTCTGAGTCTTTACGTTACAATTGCTTTCCTCTGCAACCATGAGGGCTAGACACTTTTCTGAGATTTCCATGTACTCACATGACTCCAGGAGCTAGACATTAAGAAAAAAAACAGCAAGTACTGTGAGACTCATGATAAAATTGTGAGTTTGGAAAAAATTAAGGCAAGCTGATTGGATTGTCTGGTAAATTCTTGTTTCCCCCCAAGGGGAGAGTACTGCGGAAAACAGACATTTCCCCAGCTCCCCCTCCCATTGCTGACCCTGAAACTGCAAAGACAAAATTCTCACAGGAGCTTGGGGCAGGGGAGCGCAGGAGGGGGCCAATGCCATGTGTACTGGCCCAGTTGGAGTCTGCACTTTGGGACCATTAACAGCCTCTCCATGTGTGTAGAGAAACCTGATAATCTGAGCCTTTAATCAGTTTCAGTTTATAGTGTTTAGGGGAGGAATCGAGGGTAGAGGAGGGTCGTAAAACAGAATAAAATCAAATTTTGAAAGCTGGTGTCTTTGCTCAATAATGAACAGGAGAGAAAAGAGAATTCTATTTTCTCCAAGCCTCATGGAAGGGCTGTGCTAAATCTCTGATTAGCCAGAGATTTTTTAAAACTTTTATAGGAATGAGAAGGTCTCCACTAATGAGAGTTTAAGGGTATTTCTTAAATCTAAAGTGAAGGATGCCAAGAGTAGAACATAACCTAAGGGTTTTCCTGTACATGTTCACTAATATTACAAAGAGCTCTCAGAGAACCCTCCGGAGATCCTGTTTCCTGCAGGAAGAAAAAGAAGCAGAGCAGATAAGGCTTTGGGGAACTGAAAAGGAATGAGTATTGCTATAAATAGTTACACACAATATGTTGTGGGAGAGGTGGGAGTCTTCCAAATGCCAAAACACTGTAACTTTCAAATACGGGAAGTAATAAGAAAAGAAAAACCTGAAGGGAAAGAAAGTTTTTCCTCTTCAGCTCTCTATGGAGCAAACTATACCCTGTTATAGACCCAGCACAACCTCAGTGGGGTTGCACCTCTGTAACTAGGAGAATAATTAAGACCTACGGATGCCATTTGTGGATGTGTAACCCAGTGCCCCTGGCAGCAGGAATTGAAAACAAGATCTTTGGAGCATCTACTGCCTGAGCTAAAATACTCAGCTCTGTTAGCTCAAAAGCTGAATTGGACAAACTTCTATGTGGTCTAGGCACTAGAGGGACAGCCAGTTACACAATGTATGGAGGGTTACAGACGGTAAGACTAATGTAATATTTCACCACAGATAGTAGCTTCCTTAGCAGGATCAGAAGTTACTGTCAATTTCTTCTTCACATTACAGGTGAAATCCCTATTCCAGTGAAGTCAATAGTAAAAGTTCCATTAAGTTCAATGGGGCTCATGATTCCACACTTGTATTTGCAGTTGGGCCAGTAATGGATGATTCCCCATCTTCTCTGCCACACCAGCTGATTGTTCAGACCAGCTTGTAATGGTGATCAACATGTGATTCAACAAAGGAACAATCTGAGAATGTTCTTAGAAAGGTGCCCCAATAGCATCAGTTAACTTTATTTTTTTTTTATGATGCCTGAAACTGCAAATGGGGGTAAGCTTTAAAAAAATTCTTAGCATTAGTCTAAACACATCAGGTTTGCACTGTGCTGTCTCCCTCTGTAATGAGCAGAGACACATAGCTACTCCTCTTGTAATGCCATCATTACAATGACAATTCTTAGGTTCTCCCCTAGGACCTGTCAGAGTGTGAGTGGGTTTTTAAGCTGCACCAACTTAATGATCTACTGCCTGAAAAATTTCAACAACTGAGCCAAAAGACTTCTGCTCTCATTCTGTTCAATGGACGAATTGTTTTTTAAATGGTATATTACCATGAAGCACAGTTAGACGTAGGAGGGAGAGATTTAACCTTTGTATAAATGGATAGCAGACAAGGACAATACAAGACCATGTAAGGTAAGCAAGAGTTATCAGTGCTGAAGGGGGCAGGTATGGAGGATTTAGAGGAATGGATGCTGAGCCTGAGGCATGAGAAATGAAGGGACTTTTATAAAACTCTTCTTTACTTTTGTTTCATTGCAGAGAGCTGTTTTATATCAGCAGGGCTGCCAGGTAAGGGCCACTGCCTTCCCAAACCCAGAGCAAGCTGGAAGAAGGAAGTGGCCCAAAATAGGGCAATAGGATTGGGAAATACTGCCACAACTGCTTCCAGTGCTCAAGGATATCCCCTTAGCTGAACTGTAGTAAGGAATCCCACAGAGGGAAGAGGGTCCCTTAGTACATGATTTCTCAGTGATTCCTTTGTAGTATGCTAAGGGCCAGATTGTGTCAGCCCTTGTAAGGCCTGCGTGAGGCAGAAGGTATAGACAGAAGGGAAGCCCACCCCAAAAGCAGTAATACAAAGACAAAGTAGATAAGAGAGGATCAAGGAGAGTCCTGAGGGACATTGGTGGCTCCTTACTTTTTCACTCTCTGTGAAAGAGATGCTAAAGGGTGGTCAGAGAGGTAAGGAGGAGAACCAGGCGAGTACAGCGCCTCCAAAGCCAAGGAAGAAGAGAGACTTAGGAGGAGTCAGTTGTCCTGAAAGAAAGGTTAAGGAAGAGAATGAAGGAATGTTGTAATCTCACCAGAAAGAGATGCTTGGTAACTTTGGTGGAATATATTTAAGCGTAGTAGAGGGGAGAAAAAGCTGAGAAAATGAGTAGAGAGGAAGTGAACATAGTGGGAGCAGATGGCACACTTTGAAGGCTTGGAGACAAAGGGACAAGAAAGATAGAGGAGTATTTGGAAAAGATAGGATCAAAGAAGTGTACTTTAAAGATCTGGGGGCCATATCGGGGAAGGATGAGGCTGAAGGGGCAGAGCAGGGACTCAGACATTGAAATAAGGAAGATCTGCAGCTGATGGAGCTGTCACTTTTGACAGCTGTCAAAAATACACTGTATATGGTAGCCCTAATATGAATGCCTGGACAAACCGTTTGTAATGGAACAATGGCTGTAAAGTAAAGAATTGCTGGATATGCCACTGATCTCTTTATACCCCATTCTCCAGTCTTGTGGTCTGCAGAAGGTGACCACTGAAATTCCTCCTTTATTTTTTTACTTACTGTAACCCTAACCAGAATACTTCACTTTGCTGCTTTCCAATATCACATTGTATTTCACTGCTTTTGTACATATTTTTGACATGTAATGCTACCTTTGTACCTCTTTTCCCCCATTCATTATCATACATAGAGATTTTTGTTTTATGCTTCTGTGAACATTTTGGGTAAAATTTTCAGCTGCCATGGAAATATTCACTTCTTCGGTACAGCCTTTTTGGTTTTTCCAGAATGGTATGCAATAGGTTCCTGCTACTTTGTCACATGCATTCTATTCTATCCCGTCATTACACAAATGTCAGATTTTAGCTTGAAAACTCCAATACATGAGGAATCCATACCTACAAGAATATGTACATGTCATCTCCATATACTATTTAGAGAAAGCCCATTATTCTTATTGGTGTTTTTTCTCACTTCAAATGACTGTCCAATAGTTCAAGTTTGGATGAGAGCACTTTAGTCTCATCTAAAATTGAGATTCTTCTGTCTTCCGATCAATATTATTAGTTAAAGATTCCAAAGGTTTTAACACAAAAGTGAGCACCTATCCAAATTTCCCCCACATGGATATAATTTTACCAAGTCTCCAATATCTAGTGTAGCTTTATGTCTGTTGTTCTTTATGGAAAAATTTTTCAATAAGTTCTCAGAAAGAGGGTGATTGAACTTGTAAGCTATATCAATTCTTGATTCTCAGTTACACAATTTTCATAGGACAATATATCATTGGTCTGCTTTTGAAAGTGATCCTTCATGCCCAATATTTTCCTTTTGCATGAGTTATAAGCCATGAATGCAGCACTACATGCAGTGTCTTTAACTAAAGACTTTTAGATGTATTTTCTTAAGATAAAATAGAAAGGCTGTTCAGGACTAAATATGTTTCCTTCACAACAGCACAGGACCAGGTCTCCCCAGCCCATCTGTCTGATAGGTATGCTACTAGTAGAATGATGTATAGCATATCAATCTTTTGTTTCTTCTAAAGAAGAATTTTGTTGTCTTGCAACAAAACGTAGGAATGAAATTTGTACTTAGTATTCTAATAGTAGTACAAACATAAGATAGGAAATGTATAAATTACTTCAAACAACAGTAGCGGGGGATTGAATTTATGGACTATTTGTTGAGATATGTGAATTATAGGACGTGACATGTGAATATTTGTATTTGTGCAATCTTATTTGCTTTGTATCTAGTAGCTCTTGTTAACATGGGCATTTGCACAATCTACCTATTTTCCACGGCTTCCCAAGAGAAGAGCAGTAGCGAAGCCAATAAAGTAGGTAATAAACCCATATTAATAATGTATGCAGAGCTATAGGTGTCTATTTACAGGATGTAGCATTAAAGTGTAAATGCCTTGCTTTTTCTTCTTAGATGAATGTGAATGACCAGAACAATGTTATGTGTCAATTTCTTTCCAATACCAGCAACATCGTGATAACAATGCATGGCATTTTTCTGTACATTGCGCATAGCATAATCAATTGCTACTAGTACATATTAGCGGAGATAAAGTTTCTTGACACTTTAAATGAGTGTTTCTTGGAGCAACTAGTCTTGGAACCCACAAGAGGAGAGGCAATTCTTGATTTAGTCCTAAATGGAGCACAGAATCTGGTCCAAGAGGTGAATATAGCTGGACCACTTAGTAATAATGACCATGATATAATTAAATGTAACATCCCTGTGGTGGGGAAAACATCACAGCAGCTCAACACTGTACCGTTTAATTTCAGAAAAGGGAACTACACAAAAATGAGGAAGTTAATTAAACAGAAATTAAAAAGGTACGGGGCAAAAAGTGAAATCCCTGCAAGCTGCATGGAAACTTTTTAAAAATACCAACTTAAATGTATACACCAAATTAAAAAAAACATAGTAAGAAAGCCAAAAGCTGCCACCCTGGCTAAACAAAGTAAAAGAAGCAGTGAGAGGTAAAGAGACATCCTTTAAAAAGTGGAAGTTACATCCTAGTGAAGAAAATAGAAAGGAGCATAATCTCTGGGAAATGAAGTGTAAAAATATAACTAGGAAGGCCAAAATAATGTGAGGAACAGCTAGCCAAAGACTCAAAAAGTAATAGGAAAAGAACTTTTAAGTACATCAGAACCAGGAAGTCTGCTAAACAACCAGTGGGGCCACTGGACAATCAAGATGCTAAAGGAGCACTCAAGGACAATAGGGACACTGAGGAGAAACTAATTTAATTCTTTGCGTCAATCTTCACGTCTGAGGATGTGAGGGAGATTCCCAAGCATGAGCCATTCTTTTTAGGTGACAAATCTGAGGAACTGTCCCAGATTGAGGTGTCTTTAGAAAAGATTTTGGAACAAACTGATAAACTAAACCGTAGTAAGTCACCAAGACCAAATGGTATTCACACAAGAGTTCTGAAGGAACTCAAATGTGAAATTGCAGAACTACTAACTGTAGTCTGTAACCTATAATTTAAATCAGCTTCTGTACCAAATGACTGGAGGATAGCTAATGTAATGCTAATTTTTAAAAAGTTCTCCAGAGGTGATCCCGGCAATTACAGGCCAGTAAGACTGACTTCAGTACCGGGCAAACTGGTTGAAACTAAAGAACAAAATTATCAGACACATAGATGAACATAATTTGTTGGGAAAAAGGCAACATGGTTTTTGTAAAGGGAAATCATGCCTCACCAATCTACTAGAATTCTTTGGGGGGGGGTGGAGGGAAATCAACAAGCATGTGGGACAAGGGGGATCCAGTGGATATAGTGTATTTAGATTTTCAGAAAGCCTTTGACAAGTTCCCTCACCAAAGGCTCTTAAGCAAAGTAAGCTGTCATGGGATAAGAGGGAAGTCCTCTCCTGCATCAGTAACTGGTTAAAAGACAGGAAATAAAGGGTAGGAATAAATGGTCAGTTTTCAGAATGAAGAGAGGTAAATAGTGGTGTCCCCCCCTGGGGTCTGTACTGGGACCTGTCCTATTCAACATTCATAAATGATCTGGAAAAAGGGATAAACAGTGAGGTGGCAAAATTTGCAGATGATACAACATTGCTCAAGATAATTAAGTCCCAGGCAGACTCCAAAGAGCTACAAAAGGATCTCTCAAAACTAGGTGACTGGGCAACAAAATGGCAGATGAAATTCAATGTTGATAAATGCAAAGTAATGCACATTGGAAAACATAATCCCAACTATACATATAAAATGATGGGGTCTAAATTAGCTGTTACCACTCAAGAAAGAGATCTTGGAGTCATTGTTGATAGTTCTCTGAAAACATCCACTCAATGTGCAGCAGCAGTCAAAAAAAAGCGAACAGAATGTTGGGAATCATTAAGAAAGGGATAGATAATAAGACAGAACATATCATATTGCCTCTATATAAATCCATTGTACGCCCACATCTTGAATACTGCATGCAGATGTGGTTGCCCCCATCTCAAAAAAAGCTATATTGGAATTGGAAAGGGTTCAGAAAAGGGCAACAAAAATTATTAGAGGTATGGAACGGCTTCCGTATGAAGAGAGATTAATAAAACAGGGACTTTTCAGCTTGGAAAAGTGATGACTAAGAGGGAGAATATGATACAAGTCTATAAAATCATGCCTGGTGTGGAGAAAGGAAGTGTTATTTACTCCTTCTCATAACACAAGAACTAGAGGTCACCAAATGAAATTAATAGGCAGCAGGTTTAAAACAAACAAAAAGAAGTATTTTTTCACACAATTAAGTCAGTCTGTGGAACTCTTTGCCAGAACATGTTGTGAAGGCCAACACTATAACAGGGTTCAGAAAAAGACTAGATAGGTTCATTGAGGATAGGTCCATCAATGGCTATTTGCCATGATTGGCAGGGATGGTGTACCCAGCCTGTGTTTGCCAGAGGCTGGGAATAGGTGACAAGGAATGGATACTTGATGATTACCTGTTCTGTTTATTCCCTCTGGGGAACCTGGCATTGGCCGCTGTCAGAAGACAGAATACTTGGCTAGATGAACCTTTGATATGACCCAGTTTGGCCACTCTTATGTTCTTAGATTATATAGGACATTAGTAAAAATTGACCAAAGTTGCAAGTCTGAGAGTGGCTAAAACAGATCTAGGATACATATTCTTACTGTATAACCAAGTTGCTACAGACATACAAATTCAATTATATATAGATTTTCTTAGAACTCGGGTATTCACGTTCAAGAAAAATCCATTCAATCCTACGAAGTTCTTCCAAAACAAGTTTACTTCTTTGAAAATAATTTTCATTTATTTGTTAATTGCTGACAGTGTGCTTTGCACTCTACCACACTGTTCTATGTCTAGTCCAGTCATGCTTCATAATGACCAGAAACCTCAATGTAGCTATAGCCTCTTATATAATGCTTGACCTATAACTGGGTTTTTTTATGATCAGTGATAAGCAATCATAAGGACTAGTTTCTGAAATGTCACCAGACTCTGAGCCCTATTCTCACATTCTGATCAACTGGCACCATAATGCTTTTCTTGAGAATTCTGGATTCCTGCAATACACTCTGTATTGGATTACCTATAAAAATAATACATGATTTGCTGCTGATTGAGAACATGGTAGCATGATCATTGCTAGGGTAAGCATCAGGATTTCACTTAACTCTTGCCAACACTGGGGTATGGATAGATTAAGACTTCTTCAGGTGAAAGGTAAGCACAAAATGTAAGTATTAATGGAAATAATAAATAACATAACTGCAAATAATTACTTAGTATCACTATTATTTTTTATTCAAAAGTATTAGATCCAAAAACTTTATACAAGCTTCTCATTTCCTATCTTATAAAGAAATAACAGAACTTTTGGTCCCTAGAGAAGGCAAAAAGTATAACAAGTACTGCTCTCATCTTTACATCTGTAGCCCCAGGTCTAAGCAATGCCCTTCAAGATTAAGAACTGCCAAGGATTTGGTGTATTTTAAAAAGATCTAAAATGTGTCTCTTCGATAAAGTATTGGCTGTGGCACAGTGATTTAGATTTCATTACTTTATATGTCATTCTATCTTGGTATGTTTTTATGGTGATCATGATTTTGGCTCCCATTCAGCAAAGCATTTAAGCACATGACTCTAATGAGACTAATCATGTGATTAGAGTTATTATGCTTGTGCTTAAATGCTTTTCTGAAAGGGGGGGTTTATTTTGGTATTTGCTAGATACTTAGGCTAGGTGCAGATACGTGCCTAAAAATTAAAATGTATTACCATCAGAGTCACAAAGTGCAAAAACTTTTGCTTATGAAGACCATATATTAGCCATTTTCCAGTAATGTAAGCATCTGTTAACTATACTATGCAGAAGCATTGTGCCACCATCCTGGAAAAAAATGTTTGCTATAGAAGATGTTTGCATATATTCTCTCATGCTTTGTCCTCAAGACTTGTGCCTTAGCTTCACAAGTTTATACATAATCATATTGACTTCTCCCTCATCTTTCCCATACTCAACACCTTCCTACATTCTCATCTTCTACTGTTCTTATTTCAATTTAAGAATCCTTCTTATCTGTAAAGTAAAGAATCATGCACATTGGTAGCACTAACAATGTATAGATTTGTGCCAGCGTATACTATACATTCACTGTTTCTTCTCTGCTTGATGGAATGAGTTTAAGGTAAGTACTTGCTGTTTTCCCAGCCTGTTATTGAATATGACATTAGCCAGTCTAATAATAATGGGCAAAAATATATTTGATGAATAATGGGATAATTTTTTTAATAAGTGATTTAATTGGTATTTTCCCATTATTCTCCCAACTCTGGTCACGACTTGGAAAAGCCACATTACCACTCTGGTGCTGTGTTTCAATATCCTAGCTCCCCCTATCCTTGCCATGGTACCTATGAAAGGATCACTTTTCCCACTCCCTCCCTCTTGATGGCTATGCAGTATAAATTTCGGAAGGAGAGCTGCTGGGTGTGATTCTGTCAAACAGGAGATATGGTGGGCGTGGAGACAGAAATAAAATCCAAGAATTCAAAGTGAGCACAGTTTTAAAAATATTCTGAAAAAAATTGATATGGTCCATGGGAATGTCAGAGTGTGATTTCCTTATTTTTGCAGAAAGAACTGCACACATAAAGATACCTGAGGTTTTTTTATATATTTCTTTTGAAGACAGAGCTAGAGGCATATATTTTATAATTATCAAGGGACAGTCAGGGTGCTCTTATACGGGGGGGGGAGGGTGAAGAGTTAGAAACAGAAAAGAAGCTAAGCGGTTTGGACATAAAAAAAATGGGAGTGTAACTTTTAAAAATGTTTCAGTCCATTCAAATCTCACTGGCAGTATTGTTTAGAACTGATGTGCCTCTTTACAGCAAAGGGTGAATCTCACAAGAATCAGGTTTCAGAGTGGTAGCCATGTTAGTCTGTATCAGCAAAAAGAACAGAGTACTTGTGGCACCTTAGAGACTAACAAATTTATTTGGGCATAAGCTTTCGGGGGCTACAGTTCACTTCATCGGATGAATGCAGTGGAAAATACAGTAGAAAGATATATATACACAGAGAACATGAAAACATGGGTGTTGCCATACGAGCTATAATGAGATTCACTACACATAAACTGTCAAAAGTTCTGATGCTCCCCGACACTCAGCCACACATCTTCAATCTGCAAAATGCAAGTCACCAAATAGCTCTTCCCCATGAGATTTCTGGTACCATACTTCCTGCTTCTGACTGTACAGGAGGTGCCACAAGATCAACTTTTCTGGCTGTATTTTGGTACCTCTGCTTACTCTGGTGGCCAGAACTGGGACATTATGAGGGATGCCAAACAAACAATGTTGAAGTTCAAAAAGGTTTCATCTGCGTTTATGTGGAAAGTTCAGGGCATTTTAAAAAAAAATTGAACCAGTTCACTAAGGCCTCCACTCTCGACATCTCCCACATCTGCCCTCTCCTAGGACACACAAACAAGCACAAAGTGAGACTGGCTAACAGCCTGATCCTGCAAACACCAGAACAAGCACTGTGACTTGATTCAGCAAAGGACTCATATTCAGCAAAGCATCTAAGTATGCACTTAACTTTGAGCTTCAATAGAAGCACATGCTTATGAGTCTGAATTGCTGTAAGTGCCAACAGCAGTGAAAGCAAAAATCATAGAAATGTCTTAATCTTTTTGGGAAAGGAACCTCGAAGAGACAGATGGTGAAAATGAGTTATGAGCAGCTGAAGAAATGTCAGCTGCTTATGCTCTGCAACGAAAGACAGGTCTACATTGGAGAGTGGACGAAGGTGCAGCTAGTCAACTTGCTGTATTCTGATGAACAGAAGAGAAATGATGGTCCAGATTCACAGGGAACATCCATCCCACTGGCAGAGGCTCCAGCAAGCCGAGGAAATCTTGGAGCCAACTACCTGGAGAAGAGCAAGGAAGAGCCTGACAGAGGCAGCAATCATGGCCCATGGAGATCAAATTCACCAGTGTAACAGAAATTGTGGACTCATTCACAGAGCAGGAGAACTGCAGCTGGAGGGGGACATAGTGTGTCTCGAAACCCAGCTGCTTGCAGACTCACTAGGAGCAGGGCCAGATTAACTTTTTGTGCCCCCCCCCCCCCCAGGGAATGACTGTAAAAGTGGTCAGGGGCAAAAGCACAGTGGGGCAGGAGCTAGGGTTGGTCCCTGGAGCAAGGGAGGGGCCAAGGGTAAACTGCAAGCGCAGCAGGGCTGGGGAGGGGGTAAACAGGATCCCCCCCCCCGCCCCTGCCCACATAGAGCAGGTACCTACCTTCTCCCTGGTTCTAGCCCATTCTCTTCATCTCTCGCTGCACTGAGCTGCCCCTCCTCCAGTGTGACAAAGTGGGAATGTTCTTAATGTTTTCTCTGAATACTGTATGGGTGCCTGAGTTTCCCTTATGCATTTCTTAGGTATCTAGGTGGTGGGATAAGGCTGTGTGATTGTTGCAGAGCCCTAGAGGGCAGGTGTGATGCTGTCTGCACAGAGAATGGCTGACACACTGTCTCCTGGCAACTGATGGCCTGGGCCCCTCCCCTGCAAGGTGCCAACTGAAGGTGTTGGAGAACAAAGAGATCAGGTGGCCTCCTGGCCCGGGGAAAAAGACAAAGGATAGAGGAGGGGCTGGAGGGGGTTGCAGTTTGGAGCTGGCTGGGGAAACAGAGGGAGGCCCAGCACTGGTGTCTGGGCTCCCTACCCCACAAGACGGACCTGACTGTAGGGTCCTGTTTTCCATACCTACAAGCTCTACTTTGACTGTGTTCCTGTTGTCTAATAAACCTTGTCTTTTATCGGCTGGCTGAGAGTCACGGTGAATCGCAGGAAGTGGGGGGTACAGGACCCTGACTCCCCCACACTACGTGACATCCAGCAGCAGCAGCAGGACAGGTTCTCTTCCGGCCCTCTGGGGTGGGTGTTGGGAGTTGGAGGAGTGGAGGGTAATGTAGTTACTCCTATAACTGGACTTTTAGTTTCCAGTCAGCACTGCTAACCGGACACCCAGGTCCCATTTTCTACTGGAGTTTCCAGTCTAAAACTGGATACCTGGCAACAGGGGTGCCAGAAAAGCCTGAGGGGGGGAGGGAGGAGGGGCAAGCTACCATGACTTAACAAGGTTCTTTCAACTGAGTGTGACCCCCTCATTTGGGACAGGTTAAGCACAGTCCTGCTTCCCTTTATTCCTACAATAATTACAACATTGATAACCATATTTCACTACCCATGCATTCAGTACTAAGGTGATTTGTAACCCAACACCAGCCAAAGTTGATCTCTTGGACACTGCTGTATCCGCTGAATATCTAAGCAGAGCAGGAGCAAACTTTATTTAAATAAACACACCCAAAGTCCCCCCCCCCCAGCTAGCTGCCAGGGGAGCATTCATTCAGACCCTGATAACACTTGTAATACTTCCCGGAGGGGGAACAGGTTTGTATAAATTTTGGTGGTGCCCAGAACGCCCACAGCCCGCCCCCCCAAACTCCACCCCCAGCTGCCTAAGGAGTTTGGGGGGGGGGAGGAAGTCTGGGATGCAGGCCCTGGGCTGGGGCAGGGGATTGGGGTGCAGGAGGGGTGCAGGCTCTGGGAGGGAGGTTGGATGCAGAAGGGGTGAAAGGTTGGGTTCTGAGAGGGAGTTTGGGTGTGGGAGAGGATCTGGGGGCAGCTTCTGATAGGGAGTATGGGGGTGTGGGAAGGGGGAGGGGATGTAGACTCTGGGAGGGGGCGGGGGGAATGCTGCGCTTTCCTGAGGCTCCTAGGCAGGGCGGGTGGGGGCCTCCACGCGCTGCTACCCCCAGGCACTGCTCCCACCGCTTCCTATTGGCCACAGGGGCGCTTGGGGCAGGAGCAACGTGCATAGACACAGACACAGACACAGACACAGACTCACCCCGGCAGGGAGGGGCCGGCAGCCACGTGGAGTGAGCAGGCAGGAAGCTCAACTCCACTGCACTGCTGGTGGTGGATGGGGGCCCTGGGCAATTTTAAATCACCCGGGGGAGGCGCGGGGGTGGGGGGGAGAGCGCTCAGAGGCGGAAGTCGGGGCCGGGGGAGAGACCCGTCCTCAAACATTGCTGGAGCCAGGCCCCGGGCCAGGAATATTCCTGGTGCCCAGGCACCACGGGCCCATAGAACTCACCGTCTATGGCTAGGGCAGCTGTCGAGGAACCAAGGGACACTACACAGTCCCTAGAAAACACATGGGAGGTCAACCTAAGAGGATCAGGTCTCAAGTTCATACCCAAAAGTTTTTGGGCAATTAGGGTATTAAGGGGCATGTGAGAGCTCCATCCCCTAGGTTCTGAAGAGAAGAAATTATACAGGATGGTTGTCAAATGGATTTCTGAAAGATGTATACTGGCTTGCTAGAAATATGTTTATCTGGATAGCTGAAATGTGAAATTGTGTGTTCTGTTCATGACAGAATCATCATTCAGGGAATAAATCTGTCCAGGAAATAAATCGGTGGGTTCCCCTAGGATGCCAGCCAAGCACCCTAGTTAGACACACATCTTTAGGGAGGAGATGTGACAGATATGGCAATTTGCTGCTATTTCCTTGGGAGACCTTATTGAATTAAGTTGAAGTATCTTCAGGGCCTATTGTATTAAATAATGGTTTCTGTAACCTCTTGAGGGGAAGACATGACATAGGCGAGACCTGGGGGTTCAAAGGACTATACTGAACAATGTGCCAGACAAGAATGCCTTTTGGAACAGGAATTAAGTGGTTTTCCTGGGCAATATCTAGGAGGAAGTGAATGCAAATTCCCCACCTCCCGTTAAGCAAAAACCCACTGTTTTGAAGCTGTGCCCTGAGAAGTGGGCCATTGTCTGCTGATCACTTGTTACATGAGGCCAAGATCAAAGGCCAAGCTGTATAATGGAAATACTGAACTAATCATGTTTGTTCTGGTTTTGAATTGGAGACAATTATAAACTTGTAACCACGGGGAAATACCAGTTGTGGATTTTGGAGGACTGATGCCTATCAGAGCCTGAGGTTGGGTG
Organism: Terrapene triunguis; assembly: GCF_002925995.2. Classification (NCBI taxonomy): domain Eukaryota; kingdom Metazoa; phylum Chordata; order Testudines; family Emydidae; genus Terrapene; species Terrapene triunguis. Next base: position 26,629,717 of record NW_020664444.1, read on the forward strand.
ATCTCTGGTAAGATTTTTAGCAATTGTGTAGATTTTTAAGGGTTTTATTGTTTTCTTAAGGTGAGAGCACTACAGAGAAAAGATTTAAAAAAACATGTTTGCGAAGGAAGAGCTGTGTGATAACTGCTGGCAATTACACTGTTCATACTCTCTAGAGCAAAAGCAAAGAGCAGGCGCTGGCCTGCTATGGTGGTTTGGCTTGCTGGGGATATCACAGTGTAGGCAGGGAGCTGTGCAGAATGGAAAAATCCCTAGTCAGGAGGGAGAGACAGACATGGGTCTCTTCCCAAGGGCGGTGAAGGCTGAGGAGCTGAACCTAGAGTAGGCCTCAAGAGACCTCAGAGAGGAACAGAGGTGCTGTTTCCCTGAACTGTGACAAGCACTATGCCTTGGTTTCACAAAGGACTCATTTAGCAAAGCACCTACGTATGCATTTGGCTTTAAGCTTCAATAGGATTGAAGCACTTGCTTATATACTATGCAGAATCAGGGTCTATGTCAAGGAGGACAATGCTTGGCTCTGAAATTCATTTCTCCCCATTGTTACGATAGAACTTGAGCTTAGTGACCTTCAATAATAAGTTACTTTTTTTAAATGATTGCAAATGGGCTGAGGCATGGTGAGTAAGTTTTATACATCTAAAAAACAGATCACTAAATAAATACAGTTCATGTTGTCCAGGCAGTGGAGAAAAGCACACACTGCTCTAAGCCGTTCAGTCTAGTGAGTAGGGCATTGGAATGCAAGGCAGGAGATCGGGGTTCTCCTCCTTGCTTTGGTGCTGAACTGCTGGGTGGCCATAGGCCAGTCACTTCCCCTCTCTCTGCTGTTTCTTTCCTCCTCTTTGTTCTCTATTTAGATTGGCAGGGACAATATCTCACTGTGTTTATACAGCACCTACTACAATCTCTGTTTGGTTTTCTATGCACTATTGTAATACAAATTCACAAAAAAACAACAACAACCCTTACTATACTCTATTTACAAAAAAACCTTAAACAAAACAAAACTTTTCCTTAGGGCAGTGCACATATGTTGGCATTGGCCAGCCAAGGATACATATGTATACATGGCAAATATAAATGGATATCTTGTGGCTTAAATGAATTAATAGCCCCGATAGCATGTTCTCTCCTTTTTGCAGAGGTCTCACATTGCTATTGCTTTCCCAATGCAAAAGAGCAGGACAGAGCTACCTTCAGAGCTTCAATTCTTTTTCTTTCATTCATTCCTTTAGAAAGCAAAACTGACTAGATACTAACAAATGAATGGCTGTGTAGGAAAATGGAGCATCCAATGTGCTCCCAGCTGTTGTTCATACCTAGGTTCAGAGAGAAGAATCTGTCTGATTTTTAATACTGAATGGGAAAGGAGTATGGCAAAAATGTGTCACTGGTTACTGCTACAGTAACAGGAAACTCACATGAAATAATAAATAAAAATAATATTCAGCTCTTCTTATGCAAGTTTCATGCAGGGACCTGAGAGTGCTTTGCAAACATTAATTGTAAGGCTCAATAAACCTGAGAGGTAAGTATTATTCACATTTTACAGAAGGGTAAAGTGAGGCACAAAGCAGCTGAGTGACTTATCTGAGGCCAAAACAGAAGCCTAGCCAAGAACTGTCAGAGCTCAGAATAATATTAAATCTTATTGTAATTGCCAGCCACATTCCCCAGCTGGTCTAACACAAAGCCTGATTATCGTTAAACAGCAAAAGGAAAGGGCAAAAGAATTAAAAACTACATATATCGTATTATACTTTGGGTGTTAAACCTAAAACCATGATCAAATAACAGCATGGCAATTAATTTTTTATAAGTTAAATATATGGTAGGCATGGAGAAAACAAATCTTATTTCTCTCAGAGATTATGGACATAAAGTCTTGTGACAGATTTTCACAACACATCATGCATGAATAGCAAAAAAGCTGCCACCATGCGGTACATTGCTAAGCACTCAACAAAGGTACCTCCTTATCTGCTAAAACATACTACCATTGTACTTCGTTCTTGCTAAATCTTTTTTGCTTGTTGACTGATCTTTGAATGTGTCATAAGCATACAGCTAAGGGTAGCATAAAATCCCTCCTTTCCCTGTAAAGGGTTAAGAAGCTCAGATAACCTGGTCGGCACCTGACCAGAAGGACCAATGGGGAAAGAAGATACTTTCAAATCTGAGTGGGGGGAGGCTTTGTTTGGTGCTCTGTGGGGTTTTGTTGTTCTCTCGGGAGACAAAGAGAGAAACCAAGCAAGTAATCCAGCTCCTACTGAATGATACATCTAGAAGTACAGAAATAGTAAGTAATAGCAAGGAAATGCGTTAGAGTATCTTTTGTTTTAGCTTGTGAATTTTCCCTGTGCTAAGAGGGAGGTTTATCCCTGTTTTTGTAACTTTAAAGTTTTGCCTAGAGGGAATCCTCTGTGTTTTGAATCTGACTGCCCCATAAAATTACCTTCCATCCTGATTTTACAGAGGTGCCTCTTTTATTTTTTTCTTTATAATAAAGTTTTGTTTTTAAGAATCTGATTGGGTTTTTAGTGTCCTAAAAACCCAAGGGTCTGGTCTGTGCTCACCCTGGTTACCTATTTGGTTGGTATATTATTCTCAAGCCTCCCCAGGAAAGGTGGTGAAGGGGCTTGGGGGGATATTTTGGGGAAACAGGAACTCCAAGTGATCCTTTTCCTAAATCTTTGTCTAACTCACTTGGTGGTGGCAGCGATATCGTCCAAGGAGAAGGAAGGATTTGTGCCTTGGGGAAATTTTTAACCTAAGCTGGTAGAAATAAGCTTAGGGGATCTTTCATGCGGGTCCCCACATCTGTACCCCAGAGTTCAGAGTGGGGAGGGAACCCTGACAGTATGACTAATATAAAGGGTCATATTCTTAGCAAGCATCAAGCCATCCTCTGTTTTACATGCTCACTTTTGGGTACACACTTGATTGCACCTACAGAAGTCTATGCATGCCCATGCCACACCCCATGTGTGCTCACCAATCATTTAACCGATGACATCTCCCCAGTTTGCAAAGGCAAATGGCTATGTCCATGTGCACAATAAGAGTGCCTCCACTTTTGTAAGCACTTTTGTGTCAACGGAAGATATATACAACTGATCCAGGTATAGATAACAACAAGGATGTGTTTTTCCAGGTAGTCCACTCAGAGGACGCGAGTCTCTGCCCAGCTCATAACTGCCCACAAGAGACTGCATGTCATCTCTGAGCTAGAGGATAGAAAGCAGCATTGTCACAGATGTGGCAGGCTTTGAGACAGATACATTGAACAGCATTTGCAAACCAACTTTCACAGAGGCACAATGAATTGCACATGCACACATGGATACCCAAAGTTACATGGAAAGTCTTTGTGCAAATAAATTGCTCAAAATTCCTACTTTTGTTTTAGTCTGCTCTGTTTCTGAGATGTGCTAAAGACACAACACACAGTTCATAGGCGGTTTAGTTTCAAAATTTGTACTTATCCATCTCCTGAATCCTTTGGCTGTGGTTCACACTCAAACACTCTGTCACAAAGAAAATCATCAGTTTGTCATAATGATTCTTAACTTACACTCCAGCAGCTGTAACTCCTCCTTTCACAGGCAGTGTGAAATATTCTTCTCCCTTTCTGGGGAAGTGTCAGTGACACCACTTCTGCTCACTCTCCATACTGCGTCTATAGGGGGAAAAGATAACGTGAACTAATGAGTCAAAACTTGTGAGCTTGGATGGGCATGTTCTCCAGAGTCCACATCGCTGTGGGAATCGCTCATTGCAGCTCTATTTAAAAATTATCAATTGATTAAGCACAGTGACCTTTACAGAATAATGAGTTAGGAACAATGCCAAATGTTGATTAACTGTCACATTCCCATGTCCTCCCTGTGACGGAACTGCAGAGGTATCCATATGCAGTAAACAACTTAGCTAAGATTGAGAAGTAAAGTTAAAAAGAACAGTCAAGATGAGGGAAAGAAATTGTCTTATCTCCAAAAATACCACTACAGGGGCTACATATCAAGAGTTGTCCATAAAGAGAGACTAATACCAAAAATAAAACAAAAAACCCCATGGGTATACGTCTACATTGCAGCTGGCCTGCGTGAGCTGACTCGGGCTCATGGGGCTCAGGCTGTGGGGCTGTAAAATTGCAGGGTAAATGTTCAGACACAGACTGGAGCCCAGGCTCTGAGACCCTCCCCTCTTGTGGGGTCCCAGAGCTCAGGCTGTTATCTAATGCCATTTATCAGATTCTCCCCACCTGTGAGCTATCAACAAAACTTCTGCAATGATCATATAAAACAGGATGACAGAATCTGCAATTTTGAATGTAAACCAAAAACAGTTTACTTTGGAACAATTTAGCCATTTTCTCCGTTCAGTTCCCTGGGTTTTTCTTTCTTTGCTACTGTCAGCAACTTTGCAGGATAGAGGGGAGCAATTGAATTTCACAACCTAATAGAATTAGCTACCTGCAGATTTCCAAATAAAAACTCTCTCTCTCTGGAGTGATCAAAGACACTTTCTTTTTCATCAGACCCAAACATGTTATCTAAACCACCATGACAAACACAGTACTATTGCAGTCAAATTTAAATGGCTGTTCAGTGATGCACAACAACCTCTTGGTATCTCCTTTTACATTCCAGCCTGCTTTGTCTCTCTAACATGACTAGTTACAATTATATCTTTCATTCTTTCCACACCCCCACCAACCACCTGTAGTCAGAGGCTGAGTTTCTCATCCAACCAGTTCATAGTCTGTGCTTGCTGATGTGGAGATGACCTGAAGTAAATAGATAATACAACCGACCGCTACCTAATTCTAATGCAGAGGAAATGACAGTTGAGTTTGTAAGAGCTTGAATAAGGCAGCTTCCAATTGTCACCTTAGGGAGCACATACTAGGTGAACAGGTTAGGTCACAAGTGAAAATAAATTTTGTGGTCTCAACTTGGTCATTATGGGCCTGATTTTCAAAGGTTCTAAGCACTTCCATTGACTTGAATTCATTGCAAATGCTCAGTACTTTTGAGGGGAAAAAATCAGGCTTCACAGAAACCACCATCCAGTTTAACACAACAGGCAGTCTTTAATCAAGAGATGCCCATTAGGCCCCATATTGCAGGTAAAGAAGGAAGGCAAAATTGTATATAGGAAGCTTGTACAAAACCTTTCTACACTATTTGTAGCACAAGACAGTCTTGGATAAAGTGAGAATTAGCTTGAATCATCTTAAACTCAGACTGAATATAGTCCTCTGAGATGCATTTCTGATGTAATTCAGCAATGGATTTCAGAGTCCTTCAAATTCTTTCAACCCTTTCTCTAACCCCAAACTAACTTCCTTTATGGAGTCTTTTATCCAAATCTGCAACCCATGCCCTCCCCAATGGCCCTGTCACATCTTACCAGTGTCTTGGAATTACTGTTTTTCATGTTACCATTACACTTGAGGTTACCATTTAATATTTCTCATTAAATAATGTAGCTCAACTCTGAAAGAGTCTGATAATATTCAAAGAGGTACCAGATTAACAGCCTTTCAGACTTATTTTTAGAACAAGGCATACAACACAATTAACAGAATGTGCTGCCTACACAATGCTCTCAGATTTTGGTGAACCAAGCACCTTCTTCCGCAAGAGCACACGCAAAGGGAGATCTGACCTGGAGAACCTCAGGGCCTGAGTTCCATCAAAAGTACCTCCACATCTTTCCCAGCTGTAGACTAGGTATGTCAGGGCCAGTTTCAATGGATTTCCATTTGTGCATGCTCCCCCACAGCAGTGGTAACACAACACTATCTATCATACTGCTATTCGAATCTATCTTGCAATGTACCTCAGGGTTGGAGAGTTACTGCAGTTCAGAGCAATAGTAACCTATGATGCATTTCCGCTATAAGTTATGCTTCCTGGATAGAGGAATCTACTGCACAGAGCAGAGCTATTCCCTGTTTGATTGTGTTCAGGTCCCCGCACCTCTTCTACTCAAATTCATAGAGCTTAGTCACACATTACAGCCACAGAAGGGAAAGGGATTACTATGCAACCACATTTATTTTCCATGCATTCCTCTGACCCAATTTATGCAAGAATTTTTGTTGATCTCCACAGCACAGGTGATCACATAATAGGCCCCAAAAGGGCAACATACTGACTCAGAGCCCCCTCCCTTTACCTACCATTTCTGCATGGCAGTATAATGTCCTGCCACTTCATTGCAAGCCTCTGTTTGTCATCATCCCCCTCCTCACCACCGTATGATGGTTTGATTTTCAGTTAGCAATTTCTTATTTTCCTGCAGGAAAACAAGAAAATAAAGAAATCCCTTGAAAACAGACTAAAATAAAACAACAAACAGCTTCATTTGATGTGACAAACTATCCTTTGGAGGCTAGTAATATACAGGAGTGAGATGAAGTTAGCCAGAAGTATTTTGCCAAGGCTTGTGACATACTGTCAAATGTGAACATTAGCACCTTGGCATATAACTAATTTATAGCTTTTTCAGAGCAATTCCAGCTCTAATCATGTTCCTCTCACACTATTTAAATATATTTTAAAGAACAAAGAGCCCTGCAACACTTATTCCCTCATGTGCATTTGCAAGCAACGCATTTATGGTTGTCTCAAATCCCGCATGACTCACGTTACAGAGCAAAAGGGATAAGATGATTAAATAGACTGGCTCACCCAGCCAGTTTTTACACATCAATAAATAACATCAACTCAGTAGAAAGATGTGGCTTTCTGTTTGGAATTAATTCAAGCACTGACTCTTCTTCAGATCTTCCACTCTGTGTAAACTAGATCTGGGCAAATAATTCATAATGAATCCTTTATCAATTAAGTTCATTTCTTCTGTTTGCTCATTGGCAATCTCAACTTCTTTGAATGTTTTCTTTACTACAAACTATTAGGTAAACAGTTTCAATGAATAACCCTTGGTCTGTAGATTTTTCACATGAAGATGGTTGCAAGAACTCACAATTGTAAATTCAAGTTGTGCCGATTAGTTTTAATTGGACACACAAGTCAAATGGTATATTTTTGTCCCCAGCTGGAGGAGTGTAAAATCAGGTGCATACATTCAGGGCTGCAAGTCTGGGAACTGCTTGCTCTGCATATTCTCTAATATTCTTGTAAGCTCTCTGATGGGGTCAGGCACACAGCCTACCTGTGACAGTCTTTGCTAAGGAGGAGCCAACACAGATCAATCCACCTGTGATTAGTTTATTGCCTATATGGCTGGGTGACAGTTAATTAGCTAAGGAATACTTGGGCCTAATGAAGTGTTATGATAGCTCTGGTCAGGAAACCTCAGAACACAGGGACCTTCTGAGGAGAGGGACTTCTCAGGGGAGCAGGCTAGTGGGCTCATCAGGAAAAAGAGTTTGAGAAAGGTACTCCTAGGGAGGAGGTCCCAAAAATCAAGTACCAAGTTCCCAGAGAGGCCTGGTACATGTGAAAAGCCGTTAAGAGACAGCAGCAGGTGGTTCAGATTGCAAAGGCACCACACACTGCTCTGAACTGCCTCTGTAGAGATCAAACCCTGAGTCGAGAGAGGGAACCCTTCTCCAGGTGATGGCAAGAGCCTGGACTCCTCTTTGGGGGGGGGGGGGGTAAGTCAAGTGGGCCTTATTGATAAGAAGTCTGGATGGAGGAAACAGATGGACACAGGTGGGGCAGACAAATTAAGATTAACTCTGCCTCCCTCCAGCTACAATGGTGGAATGGAGGCTTGCTTGCATACCATCTTTTGGCTTTTAGTTAAATAAGTTAGACCCCAGAAGGGCACTCTCCACTAAGTCTCACTCAACTCATTAAAAGCCCATTAGGGGAAAACAGACAACTGTGGTTCCGCATGCCAGAATGATAGGTCAGCTTTGATACAAAGGGGTGCTCCAGGGGTCAGTGATCACCCTAACAATGCTCTTTAACAAAGGGTAGATTTAGAAAATTAGAACAGTAGCATTCTCTAGAGTGCCAGAGAGCAAGAGACAAAGCAGTAACACTTTACTTTTACTGCCTCCTCTATAAAGAACTCGCTCCCGCCATCTGCCATTTTAGTACATAAGACAGAATCATATACAGTACAACAACGGTTGGGGCACAAGCTAAAAGAGCAAAAATCTCTCCAATCTTCCATTGACTATGCAAAGTAAATCCCTTCTGAATCAAGACTGAATCTTCCCCCACCCCCAAAAAAGAAATCCAGTGGCAAACATGGATATATTCCTTTCCCTCCTATAGTCATTCCATAAAGGGGGAGTGTAACAGGGTTGCGCTCACTTCTCACCAGCATCCCCTGGCCGAGCATATGTGCCTACACTCTCTCAGGGGTCAGCAATATGTCAGTACACGGGCACAAGTGTCCGTGGTAAAAATGTTGAGGTCCATGGTAATTTTTCAAAAAATGGAATGACTGAATGACATACCCCCCCTTCCCCCAATGTCCGTCACTAAGTTCTGGTCTACACTACAGAGTTAGGTCGAAGGAAGTCGCCTTAAGTCGACCTGTTAATTAACTACCGGGTCCTTTACGTCAACCTAAGTTGCCTCTGATGTTGACTTCTGTAATCCACCTCTGCAAGAGGTGTAGCGCTTAGTTCGATTTTCATGGGCCAACTGCGAGGTAGTGCAGATGCAGCGTTGTGTAATTCGACTTAATTGGCCTCCAGGTGGTGTCCCACAATGCTCATCTGTGACCGCTCTGGAGATCATTCTTAACTCTGCTGCACTGCAGCCATGTATACAGGAAACAGCCACTCCCCTGCTAAAGACCCAGGAACTTTTGCTTTCCCATTTCCTGTTTGATCAGCATTGGGAGCATGTCAGCTTGAGCACAGCTGATCATGGAGACTACACTCCCCAAATGTGCTCCAGCCTGATCTGCACAGGAGGCGGTGGATCTCATCGCTGTGTGGGGAGAAGAGTCTGTGCAGGCAGAGCTTCAATACAGCAGAAGAAATGTTGACATCTATGCAAAGATCGCTCGTGAAATGGGAGAGATGGGATACACTAGGGACATACAGCAGTGCCGTGTGAAAATACAAGAACTTTGCCAAGCGTACCAGAAGGCAAGGGAGGAGAAGAGTCGTTCTGGTGCTGAATCCCACACATGCTGGTTCTACAACGAGCTGCATGCGATTCTCAGGGGTGATCCTACCAGCACCACCACAAGCAACGTGGACACCTCACAGGTGTGTAAGTCTAGGGAAAACAAGGAGGATGATATGGTGGATGAAGAAGAGGAGGAGGAGGAGAATGGGAGAAAGGCGAGCAGTGGATCCATTCTGACCGAGAGCCAGGAAATATTTTTAACCCTGGAGCCCTGTGGGCCACAGGACATCATGGTAGCTGACCGTGATGCCGGGAAAGGCACCTCTGCTGAGTATACAATTACAATGAAAGTCCAGTTAAACTTTAGCGGGCACACGCATTCGGTGGTATTGCATATTTACTGTGAAGAAAAAGTGAGGTTCTGTGGTTCTCTGCTTACAAGAGGTCACTCCAGCTACGCAGAGGGTTGGCCTTGGAAAAGACTGTTTATGTGGATAGGGATAGCTCGGGAATCCTCCAGGGAGGAACTCTGCAATCCTTTGCAGAAGGTTTCTGGGCAGGGCAGTCTTATTTCTTCCACCATGGTAGGACACTTTCACACGCAACTCCTGAATTAATTCTGCTGGCATCATTGCAATACACAGCATCCCCTTCCTTTCCGCCTCTGTTAACCTCAGGAGACTATCACATAAGGTCACCTAGGGGAAATTTATCATTAAAAGTGCTCTTACATGGAAAAAAAGGGCATGTAGACCCACCCCACCCCTCCCCACATTCCGGAACGCCAAACCACGTGGCCACTAATGTGCCTTTACTGTGCACATTGGTCGGCAAGAAGTTTAAAGTGGCTGATAGGGGACTGTGGCCCCACATGAGAGATTCCCCAATTTGGGAGTGAAAATGTTCCCCACCACCCCGTTTGTAAATGGCTTCCCATGGTGCTATGAGGAAGGGCCATTGTTCGACTAGCTACCTGTGCTCCTGACATGAGCATGCCATAAACTTAATTAAGAGTGTGGTTACCCAAGACCCGGAGGGGCCTAGTCACCATGGCCGGAGCAGCAAAATGGAACAGTGAATGGTCATGGATTCTGATTATGTTATGGCTTGCACCTTGTGTAATACGGTTTTCTTTTTTATGAAAACAGCCGTGCTGTGGAAACATTTTATTCATGTACAATGGCTCCTTTATTTTTTTCCCGACTGACAGCTGAAAATGCATCCTTCAGAGTGTCATCAACACCTGAAAGCAGACTTTGGGTGATTTGAGAGGACATGTTCGCTGACATAATGAACGCCTCCAGTACAACTGACAGAGCTGAGAGCATGGAGGATTTCACTGTCTGAAAAGTTAGACATGGACATGGAGAGCAGGAAAGGTTCCAGTGAGCGAGAGCATGCTGCACAGGATGAGATGCTTCGGATTATGAGGGACCAAGCAGACGTGTTGAGGCATCTGGTTGAACTGCAGGAACAGAAGCAGGAGGGTAGAGTTCTTCTGCAGACCCTGGTGGACAGCCAGCCAACATCACCTGGTGCAGAATTACCCTCCCGCAAGCGTTCCAGGAGGTGTGGGCAAAAAGTCCATTATCCCTTTCACTTAACTCAGCGGGGGGAGAGTACAGGGATCAGAGGGCATCCATTCACAGACCTTGGATGGTCTGGAATGCGGTGTTATGTTACACAGCTGAAAACGTTTCTGCCATTTCAACTTTACAACCCCTTTTCCCCCAAGGTTACCTTTTCTTTCTGTTCTCCCTCTTTACTTATGTTTGTTAAATAAAGTAAATGGATTAAAGAAATAAATGTTCTTTTTGAGTAGAAACAGTGGGCTTGGGCAGGGAGTTGGCTTTACAGGGACAGAGATACTAGCCAGGTGAAGATTTGGAAAAGCACAATGCAGACAAGCAGCTCACATTACTGTGACTCATTATTGAAACGGCTTTTCAAAGGCTCACGGATATGTAGCACCCCTGGCTGTGCTCTTCTTATTGCTCTGGTGTCTGACTGCTCAAAAATGGCTGCCACGCAATCTGCCTCAACTGCCCACCCTTGCGGAAATTTCTCCCCTTTTTCTCACAGATTTTATGGAGCACACAGCAGGCAGCTATAACCATTTGGATGTTCTCCTCACTAAGGTCTAACCTTGTTAGAAGACTTCTCCATCACCCTTTCAAATGACCAAAGGCACATTCAAGTACCATTCTGCACTTGCTGAGCCTATAGTTGAACCATTCCTTACTGCTGTCCAGACGGCAGGTGTATGGCTTCATGAACCATGGGAGCAAGGGGTATGCTGTGTCCCCTAGGATAACTATAGGCATCTCAACATCATTAATGTTAATTTTGTGATCTGGAAAGACAGTTCAGGATTACAACTTTTTGAACAGACCCAAGCTCCTAAAGATGTGCGCGTCATGAACCTTTCCCGACCATCCTACGTTGATGTCAGTGAAACACTCCCTGCGATCCACCAGCACTTGCAACACCATTGAAAAGTACCCCTTTCGGTTTATGTACTCTTTGGCAAGGTGGTTTGGTGCCAAGATGGGGATATGTGTGCCATCTATCTTGCCATCTATCGCCCCACCGCAATTAGGGAACCTCATCACGGCAAAACCATCCACTATGTCCTGCACATTTCCCAGACTCACTATCCTTCATAGCAGAAGTTGATTAATGGCCCCGCACACTTGGAGCACAGCAGCTCCCATGGTTGATTTACCTACTTCAAACTGATTCCCCACCGACCGGCAAGCTTCCAAATAGGGATCGCCACTCACTTCTCCACTGTGAGAGCAGCTCTTATTTTTGAACTGCAGTGCAGGAGAAAGCTCTGCACAAAGTTCCTGGAAGGTGGCCTTATGCATTGGAAAGTTCTGCAGCCACTGCTCATCATCCCATACCTGCAAAACAATGTGGACCCACCAGTCAGTGCTTGTTTCACAGAACCAGAAACAGCACTCAACAGAGTGCAGTCACTCTGTGACTGCCAACAGCAACTGTAAATTGTTTTTTTCAGTGGTTTGCAGCAGGGCTGCTTGCAGGACATTTTTATGTTCCGTGCGGCGGGCCCTACTTCGGCTCTGGAAATACTGCAGGACAAGGCACAAGGTGTTTGAGTTGCTCACAGCAAGAGTACACAACTGAGAAGGCTCCATGCTTCTGGGGTTATAGCGTATGCACAGCAGGTTTAAGGCGCGAAAACCACTGGGTTGTTTGCCGTTGATATGAGGGAGGGAACACAGTGCATCATGGGATGCCGACGCAATGTTCCCATTCTCCCCTGCGACAATGTTTTGGTCCCATGAGGCATTGCACAAACTTTCCAAAACACACTGCGGCAAGTTGCACTTTGGGATAGCTACCCACGATGCACTGCTTTGTGCTTCGATGCAGGCACTAATGAGGACGCACTCCATCGAGACAATGAGCGTGGTGTGGCCACCCACAATTGACTTCATTAATTTGGGGGCTCGAGGTCGAATTAGATAAAGTTGACTTAATTTTGTAGTGTAGACAAGCCCTGGGTACGGTAATTTTGTCAAGTGTCCATCGGGCAATATGGTGGTGCTGACCCCTGATCTCTCTCTACCTGTTTGTGGTGTTTCTCTGCTGACTCAGCCTTCCGGCCAAGTCGTATACAGTCTGTCTGTGAGATAAAAGCAATGCAAACCCCTTTCGGGGTACAACTCCAAGAGGGGTTTCTCTCTGTCTCTGCTCCTTCCCTGAAGGCAATGTCTTTGCCCTCTCAGAGCCTTTCTGGCCCCAGCTTTTCAGCTGGGCCGCTACAGTTCAGTCCCCCTTCTGGGGTACCTCAAAGTCCAGGCCATTTTCCCTTTCAGGTGGGGGGGAGGTACCAGGGCCTGCCCTCTACTCCAGGTCCCAGCCCAGGGACCCTATAGATAGCAGCCATCCACAATGTCCCTTTAAATAAACTGCATTGCTGCTCTAATTCCCTGGTCCACTTTCCCATGGCTCCTGCACATTCTTCACCCTTAACTCAGGGCCTTGACCTTGTGGAGTCCCAGTAGCCAGCCTGGAGCACCATCCACTCTCCTCCAGCTCTAGCAAGGAACTGCCCTCACTCTGGCCCTGCAGCTCTTCTTATACTAGCCTGCTGGGCCCCGATTTGCTGCTTCCCACACAGCCGTGCTAGGCAGCTTGGAGGACCTCTCTACTGCCCTCTTCTGGGGTGGGGTGGAGCAGGGCTACAAGGCCACCAGCAGGGGGCCTTCACCCCATCACAGGGAGATATACACTCTCACTTCCACATTGCCAGAACAGGCAAGGTCAGGAATAATAGTCTTCAGAAAGATTCTCTCTCCCCACATGAGCAGCTATGCATCTTATGCCTACGTAGTGTGTAAATTACTTTTGCTTGGCTTCAAAGCACCAGCTTGATCTTGAATAGGTAGGGCCTGTGAACACCCCATGTCTAATTGATGCGAACCTATGCTAATCGTAGGGCTACATCTATGCTTTGCCAAATAGTCCTTAAGATACCTCTTCTCATTGAGTTACAACTGACACTCTAAAATGTCTCACGATAGTACATTTTAAGGATACTATATAACACAGTCCTTATCTGCTTGAGTTAAAATCATTTTTATCTCAGATCTTAGAGCTTACCATATATTTCTGTAAGATTATTTTCAGTCAAAAACAAAGAAATATTACCCTATTGTACTTTAATTCACATAATAGCTCGCTGCAACACAGCAAGGACACATATTGATCAGCATCCCCAGTGGCTTTCTTAAATATTATGAGCCAACTTTAATTCAGTTCAGAAAAACAATCTTGTTCATTTCTTGGCTAGTGGAGTTTCTCCTTATTAAAGCTATGGCTTACATGTTATAGAAAGCAAAAGCTCTCGATGACGATATGCATATTGAAGAGACTCCATTCCTTACAGAGAAAGCTAATTAATCATTAGGTGAGTTCTAGTAAATTTTCTGAATCACCAAGCTTCTGACAGACACATTGTTAAGCCAACAAACTGCCCACAGATGTTACTTGCCCTTCAGAAGGGAAAGTATTCTCTTGTGGACTTTGAGCATCCTGTCACTATTTTTTTAAACAAAAACAAAATTAACAAAACTTGTAATGACTAATGTATCTGTGCAAGCAAACAATGATCACATGGAGCCTAATAGTGTCAGGGTTTAAGGTATATTGATGGAAGTGTGAATTGTTTTCTAGTGGATCAGGTATGGTGTAGTAGATAGAGCAACTATATTTTCTGTTTAACACAGTTTAAAACCCAATTTAGAGAAAAAAGTTGCCATCCTTGTTGCAGAGCTGGTTGTTGAGTTTCCCTTGTCATGCCCTTGCTACTGGGTCACTCTCCACACTGAAGTTTTCTCAGCAAGGATCAGTAGCCTGGCTCTCTCCCTCCCACAGAAATAAGAAGAGGATCTAGGTACATAAACACTACTCCAACACCCACACAAGGGATGGAGATGGAGATATCTGCACAGCGTTGCCCCATCCACTCCCATGTTGGGGGGGAACAGAAAGTTCCACAAAGATCTAATTATGGAGTTTTTCTGGGATATTCCATGGGCGGGGGTGGGTTGCATGTCAGAGGGAGTGCCTGTGCTACAAGGCGCGGGGGAAGGAAGAGGGCAGAGGGAAATGGATTTCAGTTCTGCCTCTACAACTGATGGATTTGCAGGAAGGGGAGATCCCTGTGAAGTCGACACACTGGAATCTTAGTGAGACAATCCTCATCAATACATATAAAGCCCAGGTTTGCCATCCAAGGCAGGGTGGGCCTCCCATTGAAGTCAGTGGGGCTGCAACAGAATGCCCAAGGTCAGAATTAGAACCAAACTACATGGATTCTGTAATAGATCAACTATTTTCACCCTATGATCTTTTGCAAAACAACAAACTGTTTAAAAAAAAATACTCCACTGTTTAAACCTTCTTTCAACTTCTGCTTTAATGCATATCACAGACTATGGGGAATGAAAAACATTGTTTCATTTGTTTTTCCACAAAAATATTAATTACCTTATTGTTCATTAGCTGAGCTCATTAGGAGCATAGTATAGGTCAGGGGTGGGCAAAGTTTTTGGGCCGAGGGACACATCTGGGTGGGGAAATTGTATGCAGGGGCAGGGCAGGGGGTTGGGGTGCGGGAGGGAGGGAGTGTGGGGTGTGGGAGGGGGTGCGGTGTGCAGGAAGGGGCTCAGGGCAAGGGTTTGGGGCAGAGGAGGGGTGCAGGGTATATGAGGGGGCTCAGGGCAGAGGGTTGGGGTGCAGGAGGGGTGCGGGGTGCGGCGGGGGGCTCAGGGCAGGGGGTAGGGGTGCAGGACGGGTGCGGGGTCTACGAGGGGGCTCAGGGAAGGTAGTTGGGGTGCAGGAGGGGTGCGACATACAGGCGGGGGCTATGGGCAGGGAGTTGGGGGACGGGGTGCAGGAGGGCTTCAGGGTGGGCAGCAACACGCACTGGGGCCAGAATAGGCTCCTGCCTGCCTGCCCTGTCCCCGCGCTGCTCCAGGAAGCGCTGCGGCCCCTGGGGGAGGGGGGTGGAGGGCTCCATGTGTGCTGCCCTTGCTGTGCCTCCAGGTACCTCCCCTGAAGCTCCCATTCGCTGTGGTTCCCTGTTCCCGGCCAATGGGAGCTGTGGGGAGCGGTGCCTGGAGGCAAGAGCAACGCACGGAGCCCTCTGCCCCCCCGCCTGGGGGCTGCAGGGTCGTGGTGCTGGCCGCTGGAGAGCGGCGCGGGGCCTGCGGCACCACGGAGGGCAGTCCCACAGGCCGGATCCAAAGCCCTGAGGGGCAGGATCCGGCCCGCAGGCCGTAGTTTGCCCACCCCGGTAAAGGTAGTAAGTAGGTACTTGGTAAAGTGCAGTTACTCTATTAATATAATTAGCAGTTTTATGCTTTATTCAGAAAGGTGACCTCTCTGGATATAGGAATGGTTTGAGTACCAATCCCCTTAGCCTACTACAGAGATCATTGCACAGTGCATAAACAAGCAACATGCAGAAAAAGCATGTTGTCTTATACTGGATGTTAAACGTAGAAAGGAGAGGAAAGGGGCCTGATCTATCTCCCCATTAGATCAATATATCATCTCCCACCGACTTAATTGGGAGTTGGACCAAACCCCAAATGAGCAAATCAAAAACAAACAAACCAAAAAAATACATACCCAACTATTTGGCTGTTGTCTTTCTATATGAAAATGTTTTTGTTTAAGCTGTAAAGCAATTTCTACAAAAGATGCCCCCTAAAACAAAAAGCCCAAAATTGAAAATCTGAGCCGTGACAGCCAAAGGCGCATACCCCATACAACTCCCATTAAAATTTGTTGCACCAATATAAAGGGAGTATCATTTGTCGCAAAAACCTGGGGAAAAAATCTTGCTTTTACTTGCTTCCACGATGATTAATTTCAAGGATTTTGGAGTGCTGTGGTAAAGCACATTTTAAAAAAATGATTATTTTGGAGCTTAATATTTTTGTGGCTGCAGAGAATCACATATTGCTAAGGTGAATAGTTATGTGCTTACCACTTTCCCATTATATAACCTCCCAATATTCACAAATCTCACAAACAATGCCTATCTTCACTACATAATTCACATGGACCAGCAAGCAGCACTTCTTGATTCACTTTTTGTAATGCTATCACGTAGGGAGCTGCATTTAATATAATAAATTTCAGCCAAACATGTGGCAGAAAACATAGGCTTGTCAGGTCACCTGGAGCAAATTGGTATTATGCTGGAACAAACTGGAGTACTAACAAGCAATACAGAGGAGCTCATAGACAGCTGACGCAGATCCATAGTTTATATTCCAGAGACAGTTAATGTCAATGTCAGTGGAATTTGCACAAGCAACATACCCTCAAACTCAACTCTGCACTAGCTGACATTTCTCTTTTTAAAATTGGCAGCATGAGTTGTGGAACCTAAATTTAACCTCTGGAGAATATGCCACATGACACTTGTGTTCCTTACATGTTCAGCTTAAGACTTTGAAAGCTAAATTTACTCATGCACCTCCTTTATAAGTAACTAGACTAGCAACAGCTGAACTTCTGTCACTTGTTAAGCTTCTATAGTCTCAATCTTTCCCTCTTGGGGACCCATTTTTTAATAAGGACCATCTTAGGTCCCAGAGGATGACACTAAGTGTTTGAAAATGCCAGAAACATAGCACAGTTCAATGATTTTAAACAAACATCACTTTTGGTAGGTGACCATTACGCTGATGGATTTTTGGATGAATTATGCAAGACCTGTTTTAATAGCTTTGTCTGAATTTTCACACAAGCATTTCAAATTTCAAAGCCAAATTAAAGATCTTTTAAGGTGACGCTTCCAGAGACTCCATATTAAAGTTTAAGGAATTAAATAAATACTACAAGGATTATTCCCTGAAAGAATTTCTGGTAAATGTGCAAAAGTGGTTCTCTTCCTTTTCTACTAAACACCTTGCCAATGCTATATAATTGGAATTGCTAGAAATTTAGCTGGCAATTCTATTAAAATATAATGAATTTTAGAGTTACCCATTCTCATTTTATTAATCATTCATTCAAACTTCTCTCTTCTTGACATTAACACCAATACTCAAATCACAGGAAAACGGAGCTATAAACAATTATACTGTGCTTCATATTTTTTTCAGTCCAGTGATGGCACTGATGGGACGAAGGACAACTCTTACCAATGAGGCGAAACCTGTTGCAACCAGAAGGATGGACATACTTCCTAGAGATGGCCAACAATCAGAGAAAGCAGGCATTACAGTACAATAGCTCAACCAAGGACCTACTGGCCCTGGGAACAAGCACTCCTGTGAGAATCCAGACATTAGAGAGACACTAGAAGGATTCATGAGGGGTGCAGTGACATGAGGTGATTCAATAGGGAAAGAGGGATAAGCAGTGGTGAGCTGGAGCCGGTTCGCACCGGTTCACGCGAACCGGTTGTTAACCTGCTTCCCTGCGAGGGGGCACTGCGGCTTTGATGGGTTCCAGCCAAGAAGTGATGTAATTCCTCCTCCGGCCATCGGGGGCGCTGCGCTGTGGGAGCCATGTCGGCCGCCACCTGGCCCTGGGCATGGGCCCTGTTTCTGCTGCTGCTCCCCTGACCCTGGGGCTCCTGCTGCCTGGTGGGTCCCCGGCTGCTCTGCTGGGCCTGGGCTGCATCCTACTGCTCGGGCTCCTCTGAGCCACTCTCCCCGTGAGTACCTGCCACCCTGCCCACAGCCAGCCCCTGTCTCCAGCCAGCCCCTGCCGCACCCCCTGCCCTGCCTGCACCAGCCCCACACCCCCTGCCTGCAGTCAGCCCCTGCCGCACCCCCTGCCCGCAGCCAGGCAACCCCTGCCACACACCCCTGCCCGAAGCCAGCCAGCCAGCCCCACACCCCCCTGTCTCTAGCCAGCCCCTACCTCCAGTCAGCCCCCGCCCTGCCCCTGCCCTGCCTCCAGCCAACCCCACACCCCCCATCTCCAGCCAACCCCACACCCTCCGTGCCTCCAGCCAACCCCGCACCCTCCTGTCTCCAGCCAGCTCCGCACCCCCTGCCCTGCCAGCAGCCAGCCCCGCACCTCCTGCCTCCAGCTAGCCCTGCCCCACGCCCCTGTCTGCAGCTGGCCCCACATCCACTGGTGCCCTGCAGTTCCCAGGGCAGTAACCCTGCACACCTGCTTCAATGAGGGGGGCAGGGAGCAGCTGGGACCCACACATGTGCACACACACCCCCAGGGAGTGGTGGGGACCCACACATGTGAAACGGAGCTCATTTCTAGTTCAGGCCCATCTTTTTAAAAAAGAACTTAAGGTAGGGTTAACATACATCCGTATTTTCCTGGACATGTCAGGCTTTTTGGTTCTTAAATTGCCGTCCCGGGGAAATACGGACGTATGGTAACCCCTATTGGTACAAAAAATACATACTGTGGCACATCCCTTAAATCAGAACTTTTTATAGGGAACTGGTTGTTAAGATTTTGGCAGCTCATCACTGGGGATAAGTGATTCAAAGAAACAGGAGGCCAGCAGCCACAACACCCAGAGAGAGCCTACCGAGATAATCACAGAACTAAGTAACAGAGAATCAGCCAGAGACAAATCCCCTGGGGAGAGAGGAGACTCCACAGACAGAGAGTTTGCAAGACTCAAAGACAGAGATAGGCCACTCCTGAAACCGTCTCAAAGATCATGTAACCAGCTGAGTCTATGGTGAAGATGAGACTGCAACTCTGCTATGTGCTAGCAACCTCTGGTCGAAGGCACATGGGATGGGGCTCTAGGCATCAGTTATTTGTAAAATAAGGAAGATGTATCATGATCAGTGGAATTGGAGTCAGGGGCTCATGTTTCATGGAGTGTCAATTATGGATGGGTGGGGTATTCAGAGCAGCGGGTGGAGTTCGTCTGGAAGCAATTCAGCCAGGTGGACAGAGCAATGCACATGATTTAAATCAAGTTCCACTGCAGTCAGCTTCACTCTGTGCTAATGAAACTCTGCTGACTCCAAAAAGACTTTTACATTCTCTGCACTGGGGGTGAAACTTCCTCTCAGAGAACTCTGTCAGGGTTCCTTCCCATTGGGAAGGTGTCACAGCCTTTAGAGGCTCTCAGTGGATGTGCCACACAGAGGCTCAGCCGGCACAGTAATTCTGTTACAATATTCTGCTCTTGCAGCAAAACAGTAGGACACATTTAGATGAGTTCTTGGTTCATTTTGCAGCTTCTCACAAGTCTCTCCATGTATGTCCTTGCAATAGTGTCTAGTTCCCTTTTGTCTCTCTTGATACTTCCTTACACCTTTACCAGACCTGCTGTGGCACTGCTTATGGAAGAAGAGTACATCTATTTCCATGCCCATGATCTTGCTGAACTCAAGTAGTTATGCCTTTCTCTACCTCCCTTGATGTTCCATAGACTGGCACTGAACCGAGTTATAGAGAACTGACATTTTACCTGGGCTTAGAGCATTATATTAGTTTGACTCTTTAATAACCATTGTCTCAAGTCAGCCTCTAAGAGTTAAAATGGCTCCCAGACAATGACCGAAGTACAGAGAAAAATCAATGGGACTGACTGTAGAAATCCACACACATCTTTCATGGAGCCGAGAGTGCTCGAATAAGCTGAATTCTGTGCCATAGATGGGGCTGCACACTTCCTGTGTGGAGCCCTCACATTCCAGTACAGCCTCTGGAACCGTAGAGATTGGGCAAGATTTGCCCCAGCATGTGTCTGTTGAATTGCCCCAGTCACTTAGGACAGGGTTTCCCCACCCCCTCACTCACCACAATGTAGTGCTTGTTTCAGGTACTCTGTGCTGGTTGACAAGAAAGGACTTTATGCTTGTAAAACTAAACTGGCTTTTTTCTTCAGAGAACTATTTAGAGATGCTGCAACTGCAGCCAGCATCCTAGTCATTTGCAACACAAATCGACTTCCCTGTGCCTCCTCCGAACTTCTCTCCTGTTACCTGTGCTCCTCCCTCCAAATTCCATGCAGTTTGCTACAGTCCTTCCCTGCCTTTAGATTCAATAGTTATCTCTTTGTAGCAATTTCGACTCCTTAGCAATAATACTTTAACAAAACACATTCACTTCTGAATATCAGTAAACATTCTTTCTCACGCATCCATGAACTTTAGTCAATATTCTCACTGGGCAACGTTTTTCCAATGTGTCTAATTCAGATTGCCTTAGGGATATGTTGCTCTTTTGCCTCTCATGGATTGCAAATGTTACAAAACCCCATTTTTGATGAATGTGTCCACATGTCACCTGGGCAAGCTCCAGTAGTTCTGAGGATTACACATCCATGGCCAACAGAAAAAAAAATTGTTCAAGATACCACACAGAAATTAATTCGAGAAAATATATTGAACACTTGACATGTTGGGACCACTTGTGAATAGTCCCACTTTTTCAGTATGGTTATGTACCTTCCTGTGTATTAAATAGAAGGATTAGGATGCTAGCTTGCACTTAGCAGAGCTGGCTTCGATTCCCTATTCAGCCACAGATGTCCTGTGTACTGTTGGACGAGTCATTTCATCCTTGTGTCACAGGTCCCCATTTGTACCTTGGGAATAATGGTACTAAGTTGCCTCTCAGGAGTCTACCTTACAAGATTGTGAGGTGCTCAGATTCTGCAGTAATACAGGCCACATAAGTACCTTAGAGCGATAGATAGTTACAACACTTTATATATCCTCTTACTCCTTCCCTTAAGGAAAGCACTAAATTGCACACAAATATATTAGCAGTAAACCATATTCTATGGGAATACCATGAGAACAGGTAGGTGTTAAGATGATTCTTTACTCACGTCACATTTACCCTAGGGAGTACCTGATGAAGGCGTAGTTTTAGAAATAATTAAATAGGTCAGTATCCAGAACTAAAAAGGAGAGAGAAAGCATGGTCACACACAGTGAGAAAGTATTACTAAAGAACACATGGCATAGATGTGTACAGTATAGGGAGCAATCTTATAGATCAGTTAACTGTTTCTCTCACATCCATGATCAATGCAATAACAGGACTAATTTGCTTCATTGGGAATCCTGCTGCCATAGCCTTGGGAAAACAGTTCAAACTACCCAACCTATTTGTGGCGACTGAATAACAAAATGCCTGTGGGTAGGCAGGCAAGCAACTCTATATTTGGAAATATATGAATGAATATCCTGTTGTACCTTATCGTTGATTTAGACTCCAACCCTGGAAACAATTAGCATATAAGTAACTTTACATGTGATTACCATCTCTGAGTCAAAGGGGTCTAATCACATGCATTATGGAAGTGAGACATGTAAGTGCCTGCAGAAACAAGGTACTAGATGGTAAGTTCTTTAGGACATCTCTTTGACTACATATTGATCTAAGTCTTAGCACAACAGGACTCTGGTCCTATAACTTAAAAACTGGCATTTCCAAACTAGTTTGGCCCCTCTGTACAAAAAAAAGCTCTATTCATTTTATAGACCAATACAAGCGAATACACGAACAAGGCTTGGGATCCTGGAAACCAGGACAGAAAAGCAATTTAGGTCAAATAAAAATGATGGCTTGAAAGAATGGCCTTCATTCCACATTCTTAACTCAAGAAATATACTATCCAACCTGATGGAATAGCTGGTGAAGAAAAAAAATGGCAGCTGAAGTATGAAGAGCTTAATGTGTAATTGCTGGCAGATATTAAAGATGAAAGGTTCTAAAAGGCAAAAGGTTTCAAGGTAGCCATTTATTCCATCTGGCTTTCATCATTGTGCATTACTTTTTTATTTGTCTAATTCCTGCGTATACCTCTTAAAACAAAATAACTCACCCTTTTAAACACCCCCCCTTTTGGGACTGCTTATTTAGAGGGATGCCCATCAATGATTCACAATGAGATTAATAATGTATTTATATCACATGCTAGTAGTAGCAAAAGTGTCTATAAATGTTTAATACATATTCTGTAATGCTTCTGGAGCACATGTTATAAATGATAAATAAGTAACAATAGATTCCTTATGAAATATTTATATGCATTGTGGTTATTGTTATGCTATAACTGTTCAAGGAGCCATTACTAACAAAGTGACTGGAGTTATCAAGGTTATAGATATGTTCAGTAAGCCATTTATAATGAAATGAGTAACACTAAAAATAATGTAAATGCATTTGTAGCCGTTGTTGACAAAGTATAACTGTCTAACAAACCATTCATACTAGGCTACATGCAGATATAAATGATATGTAGTCATTTAATAAGTCATTTATAGTGAGATGTGTAACCCTACTCTGCTGTAAATACACTGTTAATTATTTGTAAGGTATTGTATATTACTGTGCACTACCCATAGCACACTTATAAATATACGATTAATTCTCTACAAATCATTTACAGGCCACTCTTTTAAATATTAGTGCTACCTATCATATCCTGGCTACCCAAGTGACTCAGGGATATGGGGTGTGTGCGCTTCCACAGAACAAGGAAGGGAAAAGAAAAGAAAAAACAAAAAAACACCAGCCACAGATTTCTTCCTATCCTGAAAGTTACTAAACAAACTCAGCTCTTTTTGAAGGCCATGGAAGCTAAAGGCATGCAGCACCTCACAGAATGAAGCCCTAGCGGTCTAACAAGGATTAGATTTGTCATGGATGCAAAACCTGCTTTTAATCTCTTTAGCGAAATAGCGGCTCCATCACAGTTGTATTGATGGTGGCTTAAGAAGAAATTGCACATGCTGTCAAGAAAGTGCCAAAATGGTGGCCAGGTGTATAGCATGATTTAAAGGGGGGGGGGGAAACCCACTATAAGGAATGTCTGAATGATGGACTACAGCAGGGGTAGGCAACCTATGTCACGCGTGCCAAAAGTGGCACACGAGCTGATTTTCAGTAGCACTCACACTGCCCAGGTCCTGGCCATTGGTCCGGGGGGCTCTGCATTTTAATTTAATTGTAAATGAAGCTTCTTAAACATTTTAAAAACCTTATTTACTTTACATACAACAATAGTTTAGTTATCTATTATAGACTTATAGAAAGAGACCTTCTAAAAACGTTAAAATGTATTACTGGCATGCGAAACCTTAAATTAGAGTGAATAAATAAAGACTCGGCACACCACTTCTGAAAGGTTGCCGACCCCTAGACTACAGGGACATCTACCATCTAAGTTCAAGTATTTCACCATATATCTTACTATCAAAACATCCCTTATGTTTCAGGTTTCATAACATTCCTCTTTGGGATGTGAGGCATTGTGTTTTGTTGATGTTTGTTCACCATGTTGTCATTTTCTACGCTAGCTGCCTTCAGCACTTTTGCAAGTTGGATAAAGCATATTGATTTCTCTAGTTTTTGCTGCATGTGACTCTGACAAGCAATGACTCAGCTACTCTGCACAGTGGAATTGTTTACATGGCAGAAAAATCAAAGCATCTTCCTGTATTTGGTGGAACTAGTAGTAAAAGGACTTGAAAGGTTTGTTGTTGTTTTTAAATTTTATTTATATTATATATTATAAATCCTATTAACAATTACTTTTTAATAGCAGGAGTATATACACACACACACACACAGTTACTCAAGGAGAGCTGAACAATGAAGACCTAACTTTAAGAAATTGTGACAATAATGGAAAGCTCCTCCATTTCTGTAACTCAGTTACACAAAACACTGGTCTACAGTAGTCTGACAGAGAGATGCATTTGGTCACTCTGGATTTACAAAAACATGTTTTTCAGTTTGTCATAAAGATGACTATCTGGAAACCACTGGAAAAATGATGACAGCCCATGAGGCAAAACAATCAAGTAACTTTTGTAATATCTGAAACCCCTTGTATTCTAATTATATTCAACTTCTAACACAACTCTCAATTTATTGTGCATGAATTTATCATTTATTATGGGCAGTAGCAGCATGTAGCTAACTTTAGTGCTTAGCACTTAACAATTCACTGCTAAATATTTTGTATCAAGTTCTGCAGTTCTGAAGCTACGATTCCAATAGGAAGTTTGCTTGGATAAGGTTTACTGCAGAATTTGGCCATTCAGTCCTCCCCACCCCACCCTCCCAACTTCAGAATAACTAAAACCTCAAATGTAAAAGACATCCTTCACTGTAGCTTTAGCCACCTCTAAAGGTAAATTCTGAGCTCAAATATTACATATGTATCCCTAGCTTTATAGTAGCTCTAAAATATTAGAGGGAAACACTTTTTAATATTGATACATTACTGAATGATAAATTAAGATGAAATCTTATTGAAATCCTATGACAGCCAAATTTATATTAAATGAGTTCATCATAATTAATATTGTACAATAAATAGCAAAATAATTATCAGTAGTTAGGCTATGATTTTAAATTGTTAATCTTTAAGTATTTTATTTTGATATAGATGTTGAAAAAAATAATCCTCCATCCCACTCTGTAGAATTTCATGGCTAGTTAAACAGTGTGTACTAAGGTTAACAGAACATATATTGACCCCTGTCCGGTAGTCCTTGTGCTGGCATAAGTCTCTGACTTCAATGGGAGTTTTGTCTGCACAAGAACTACAGGATTCAACCCAATATGCCCAGAGATTCCACAAAATAGTAACTAAAAATTCTTTGCACTTCTATCGCACCTACCAAAGCACTTTATAAACACTCATAAATTAAGTCTCACAGCAGCCCCATGAGGAAAGTAATTATTAGTTCTCTAGATTTGACCCACACCCCCAGCATAAAACAGCCGTAAAGCCAACATAATGTGCCATGGGTGGATCACTCCAGTATAGCAGGGTCCTCCAGTAACTAAAAACACTAGAATGAAATAAAATGTACATGGCACACATTAAATGGACTAAAAACTAGCTAATGAGTAGGTATCAAAATATATTTGAAAATGGGAAATCGTCATCAAGCAGGTGTGTTCCCAGAGGGAGCAGTTCTTGGCCTTAAGCTATTTAACATCTTCATCAATGACCTGGAAGAAAACATAAAATCACAACGGATGTAAAGTTTGCAGTTGACACAAAAATTGGTGGAGTGGTAAATAATGAAGAGGACGGGTCACTGATACAGAGTGATCTAGATCACTTGGTAAATTAGGCATAAGAAAATAGTATGTGTTTTAATCTGACTAAAGTAAATGTATACATCTAGGAACAAAGGCTATAGACCAAACATATAGGATGGGGAATTCAATCCTGGGAAGCAGTGATTCTGAAAATGATTTGGGGTTCATGGTGGATAGTCAGTAGAATATGAGCTCCCAGTGTGACTCTGTGGCCAAAAGAGCTAATGTGATGCGTAAGGATGCATAAATAGGGGAATCTCAAGTAGGAGTAGAATGGTTATGTATATTTAGTACTGCTGCAACTGCTGCTGGAATACTGCATCCAGTTCTGGCACTCACAATTCAAGAAGGATGGTGATAACTTGAAGAGAGAGCTCAGAGTACAGCCATGAGAATGACCAAAGGATTAGAAAACGTGCCTTATAGTGAGAGATTCAAAGAGCTCAATCTATTTAGTTTAACCAAGAGAAGATTAAGGGGTGATTTGATTACAATCTATAAGTACCTACATGGGGAACGAATATTGAGTAATGGGCTCTTCAGTCTAGTAGAGAAAGGAATAACACAAGCCAATGGTTGGAAGTTGAAACTAGATGAATTCAGATTGGAAATAAGGCACATATTTTTAATGGTGAGAGTAATTAGCCATTGGAACAATTTACCAAGGGTCATGGTGGATTCTCCATCACTGACAGTTATTACATCAAGATTGAATATTTTTCTAAAAGATCTGCTCTAGGAATTATGTTGGGGAAGTTCATGGACATTGGTGGTTGCTTTGTACTTTGGATATAGGGAGAAACAGGGCTTCCACTCTCACCATTACAAAGCCTATTAAAGTAACAAGAGTTTATTGCTGGCTTTACTTTGAATTTAGTATGGAATTAGTTCTTAAAATAAAAGAATACAAGTTTATTATAATTAATGGACCCTGTAGGTACCAAAGGAAACAGGCAGTTACTCTGAATTCATAGCATTAAAAACAAGATCAGATTGTGCCCTTGGGAGCTCCGCATGGAGGGGACCCCCTCCGTGCAGGGAACTCCCCCATCCCACACAGAGAGAGGAATAGCACTGCCCTCCACCTGGTTTTTGAATGCCCCCCTGTGGGGGTTGGCGTTCAGGCTACATGGGGCACAGACAGGGAACAGATGTTCAGAGTGCTGGCAGCAAGCAGGCCCATGTTGGGTGGTAGTGAGACAAGGCTGGATGGGATACACATCATTGCCTCACCATCCATGTGGAGCTTCACAGAGGAATGTAAATCAGCCTGTGGAAGGCCTTCCTTTTCCATTAGCTGCCTCCCATGCAACACCCAGTTCTATTCCAGGCAAGGCCATTGGAATTAAGCATCTTGAACCTGGCTTCTGCCTAATGAGTAATAGTTTTCCTGGTTGGTTTCCTGAAGTCCTGCAATTGCTCCACACTCTCCATAACCACAGCTCCATAAAGCAACATACAGACTTCACAGCCACCCCAAGGTGACTCTTACCGGGCTGCAGCTAGAGGTCTGAAAATGGAGCCCCTGGTCAGCCCACAAGAATCATCTCATGACAATCCCAATTATGTACAGCAAGTTCTGCCTACTCCTCAATCATTGCAGTGGAACTTGAGAAACAGATGACCTTTTTACTTTTTTGGTTCTGGGGCCTGTCTAGCTAGAAGAATACAAAACTGGTCAGTTCAAAGTCAGTTAAATTTGGGACTGAACCCATTCCAGGAGTAGGATGAATGGCAGCTTTAAAAAGTATAACACGCACCCTACAACCTTGGCTTGTCAGCAAGGACTGAACCTGACACCTCTGTGGATTAGTTGGTCTCTGTAGACCAACACACGCAGCTATGGAGGGAAGAATTGCCAGGATCCTCATTGCTGATGCATGGATTCTAGACCTCAGATATGATTATGGTAGTCTATACTAATGCTTTGATTTCTTAGCAGCCATTTTAGTTGGAAAATCTGTAGCACATGGTAGCCCATAGATTAAACATTATAGGGAATTGGGAAAGAACAGATCACAAAAATTATGTCTGGATGAGAAGATACTGTAGCATAATGTGATCAACAGAAACAGGCTGCAATAGTTTTGGAGGTTGAAGCTAATGGAAGATTGACATTAAAAATAAGCATATTGAGGTAATTTAACCACTTGTAAAGATTCACAAGATAACGTAAGCATTCTTTGTATGCCATAGTTCTCCCCCTGAAGGGATGGATATCATGAAGCCTTTATCACTAGGAGGGAAATCAAAATCTTCATTGTAAACTGAAATATCCCATCACACTTGGATTTTTGTCCCATAAACTGCTTGGTACTGCAATCAGATGACAGACTTCGTTGAATACACACAGGACATTAAAACTGCTGTATTGCTAGAGTGCCGAGAAATGTTTTTTCTTTGCCCTTATTGTAGGAAATTAAATAGTGAAGCTTCTGTCTGTTTAGATGCTAGCGGGAAAGCATTCCCAATTATTGAGGCCATGTACTCAGTGATTGCAATGTGTCATGATATTTTCAAGATGCACAAAATGGCTGTATGAAGAAGATGCTAATTTTTTAATATGAATCATTGTTTTTTCCAGGATACAAAGAGTATTCAGTTTAAATTTGTTGGAAGACAAAAATGCATAGAGTATCCAGGTAGCCTGTCTTTTATAGCCTCTTCCTTAACCTTCAACCAAAGTTTCAGGGCCATAAACTGACATCAATGGAAGTTGCACCTATGGAATGAGAGCAGTATATAGCCCTTAATGTGAGAGGGTTTTACACTTACACACACACAAAAAGCTGTTCCATATTCTGCAGCCATTCAGCATAAAATTACTTACTTATTATTCATTACTATCTTTAAATGCTTTATTGAAGCATAATGCAAAAAGTATCTGTCCATATTTAAAAAAATGAAATTTCATCAGGGTTTGGTCTTCAGAAACTATTAAATGGCTCCATTATTTCCCCCTTACTGACATTGCTGGGTCAGCGCACCAGCTTTCCCTGTATGTGACGTGGACAATATTACAAAGAATTACATCAGCTTTCCATTTCACTGCTTGAAAATGAAAGGTGGATCCAGGTGGGCTTAGCAATACTGAAGGGCACCTTGATGTGCAACAGGACTTTTCAGCTTCAGCGTTACACAAACCTGCCAGTTTGGGTGTACAGCTTCTGAAAACCCACCCTGGAAGTTCTAGATTGCAGTGGTCACTTTGCCTTGAGGCTTGCTGGTAGTTTTGAATTCATTTGAACCTAAGAGCTACAAGGAAACTTTCTAGTTTCATAATGAAACCATTCAGTTACACCTGGTCTCATCCATACAGCACTCTTCTGCTCAAGATGCCCAACTTATGTCCTCCAGCTATTGAAACATTTTGGGGAGGAGAGGAATAACCTGGTGGCCCCTGCTGGGCTCTCTCTTCTCCAGATGTCTCCAGAGGTAGCTGTGTTTTCTGAGTGGAGAGGTATAAAAGCTTGCAAGGCCACCCAAATTCAAGAAGGAACTTCTGATGAGTAGGCAGCCTTCCATGATGAGGAGCCTGGGGCTCTATCAAGCTTACTGGGTAACTTCATGAAAATATATGAGCAACACATGCCAACAACTGTTTTACCTATTGCATGAAAATACCTAATGGGCAAAAGCCCAGTATATGGAAAAGTAGCCAGAGTTAAGTGAAATCCACTGGTTTCAGTTAATGCATGACTTCAGTAAATGGAATCAGCAATTGTGGGTCCCGTGATTTCAGGGCTCTTCTGAGTTTTGTTTTGAATCTCATGTTCATGCAATCCCCGAAAACTGAAAGTGATACTCAGGTGAAACCACACAGACCCCACTGTGTTTCTTTTAAAATGATGAAACTCACTCAGATTCCCCAGCTTCCCTGCCACACTTCTCTTTCCAGCAAATCTCATTCCTCTTCTAGGTAGCCATCTCCTGATCATAACCCTGTTTGTCATCTTTAGACAGCTCATAGCTGAAAGGCGGCTGAGGATATATGAAGTCATGGTGCACATCTCTCAGCGATGGTACAAACATGAGCTGGGAACCAGCACTTCTTGTCCCTTCAATTATCATCTTCAGACAATGTTTAAAGATAACCCTCCAAAAACAGACCTGTTCCATCACCACTCAAATATCTTCTCTATCCAGCCTGGGTGGTTCAGTGTAGAGTGTGTCACACCCCAAATAAGGTAAATTCTCAATGTATGGTCAGGATTTGATGGAACCTTTCTCTGCCTCAGAATGAGAGGGCAGACAGGTAATTTGCAATACAACAGTCCTTTCCGGCTGAAGGATGTGGAGAGAAAGGGACAAAAAGCTATGCCTATAGCTGAAAACAGAAGATACAGAGGGCAAGCCAACTCGTTACCCCTTGAAGAGCCCAGGAATTCAAAAGGGAGCAACTATTTCACTCCCATGCACCCAAAAACACTAGGAAAGGAGGGGATTGCAGGACACTGCATCCCCACTGAAGAAGGCTAAAGGGAAAAGGGCCCCAAACCCTTTTTGTTAAGGAGGGATGGTCTGGCCAAGAAGGGTTCTAAACTAAACAAAATCTCAGACTGGTTCAAATTCACCCAGTTTCCAGTGTGGGTCTTAGCCCCTAACTCCCAGGAAGGTCAATGAGTCTCAACAAACCTTTTATCAAAAATCAAGTTGCACTTTTATATCAAAATGGAAAGCCAATCAAGATTCACCTGATTTCATTACAAAAGTTTCCCAAATCCCTTATTACCAACTTCTAAATATTATAGAAAGCAAAACAACAAAAACAAAATCCACCGTATTTCTGATTTACACAAGAGCCCAAACTAACTGAAACCTGGGAGCTGATATAGTACACTTTGCACTCATTACTTACAATTTTGCTCAAAAAAGAAAAATCCCACCACATACATGGTAAGCATCATAGGGAAACTTGGCTTACCAGGAGCACCCTCTAGAGGCAGACCATGGCATAACAGTCATGCCTGCCTCAGTTTCCATCCTTCACAGTCCCCAGTAACTCCACAACTGCTCTCTTGCCTATTATACGCCTCTTTGGGGCTGGTTTATTACCAAAAGCATAGTGCATATAGTCCATTTAATATCCCTTGTGCATGTAGTCCTTATGATCAGACAGCCTCTTGTCCATTGACATAGCACATACCACACTGTGTTGTCTGCCAGCACACCTAGGCTCCATGTTCGTCGTCTTCTGTCCTTCTGCCTGGACAGCCACCCCAACCCTTCCAACTGGAGTGTAATTCTGCTCTTCCTAGCAGGAACCCCCCCAGCCCCTCTGCTGGGAGATCACTCTCAGGAGGGAGTGGCCCTCAATCCCACAGCCCTCTCACTGCTCCCCTGGGTGCAGCTCCCCAGCATGGAGACATCAGCAGATGTTGCCCTTGGCTACCTGTCTTCCTTCCCCCTTTTTTCACTCAGCCCTATCTGGTCCTCCGCTTCAATTCTCTGTCTTCAAGTCAGCACACAATTCCCTCTGTCGCTGCTGCTCTCTCCTTCTACTTTCCAGTCCTCTGGCCCTGGGTGTCTCGCTTGGGGAGGTCAGGCAGCAAATCCCTCTTGCTGCTCTCCAGCCTTCCCCACTCCAGGAATCAACTACAGTTTCCTTCAGGGAACTCCTCCAGTCTCCTGCTCTCTGGCAGCTCTCATCTGCCCATCTCCTGACTCACTCACTCCCAGGAAGTGCTCACCTGCCCTTTCCTGACTGACCCTGCATTGACTCAGCAGGCCTCTCTGAGGCCAGGGTGCGCTCTTTTAAGCCCAGTTGGGGTCAGCTCACAATTCACAAGCCTGAAATGTCCAGTGCCACTCTGTGATGGTAAGTTTCAGTGATGTTGGGGGTAACTGCATAGAACATGGGATCTCAACCTGGGGGGGGGTCACAAACAGGAGTTGGGGGTCACAACCAGCTTGCTCTTTCCATATTGCTAAATCCGAGGGGATCTTGGCTGCATCCCAGCTAGATGGGAGGATGGTGCTGGTATGGAAAAGAGTGAGAATCACTGGTACAGAACCTTACACAAGGGCTACGCCTGCCACACACAGCAGGTCAGTGGCTAAATCAGGATCAGAACTCAGGTCTCCCAAGTCTCATTTCAGCGCCCAGCCAGACTACGCTGTCTCTCACATCCACTTTATTTCTTGGTTTTATTGCTGTCTCTTAAATGAACAGTGTCGGAGTTCAATACAACTGTCATTTGAATTAGACTGTAAATTCTGACATGTGCATCCCAGGAGGATACAAAGCTTCCTCTGGCGAAGGGCAGGGTGGGGTTCATGTTACAGAAGGGAGATTTGGGAAAGGCTGTTATTTAGACTGAATGCTCTTTGGGTCAAGCACTGTCTTGGTTACAGAGTGTCCTTACCAGAATGCCCCTCTTCCAGCATTGGGCAGTGCAACGAACACTCAACCTATTGTTTCCCCCTTCTGGTCTTCTGCTGCCCTGCCTGCCCTCCAGTGCTTTCTGGGTTGCACAAACTTAGTCTCTCTGACCAGCCAGGTAAGTTACAGTTCTACCCCCGCCGGTGCACTCAAAGTCCAAAAGAAGCGTGAAGCATCATAAACATAAGCTCATACCTTTCTTCCAAGAGATCTGCTAATCAATCTTTCCCCATCCTTGGCCCAAGCCAGCTTTCTCTCCCACAGCAAGAGCTCTACAACTATTCCTTCTGCCTGCTTCCCCCAAATGAGCACGGCTTTTCTCTTTAAGCCCTTTCATGGAAGCCCTTCTTCTGCTCCAGGGTTAATTGGGTCTACACTGGGCACATTAACCCCTTTCTGTCTTGTATAGAAGCTTGTGTGCCCCATTATAGTCTCTTACTATATGTTTTACAGTGTGTAACACAATGGATCCTTGACCTCTCATGGGACGTCTATGTGCTACTGCAATGTAAATAAATAAGTAGCAATACTCAGATGGCATTAGAAGTGCTAGTATATAGTGACTTGCTGTATTATAAAGCATCGGTATCCTATTGTTTAATGTCAGCCCAGAGAATGTTTTTGAGTAACTTTGTTCCATAAGCAGATGAACTTTCCCTTGTGGTAGAGTATTCTTCTTTTGGAAGTTTATTCATTTGGCATTTATTCCTGGGAAATGTAATTATGTAACTGTGATTTATGGTATACCTATACACAGTTGGTTTAGTGCAATGTGAAGTACTTTAATAGGTCTTATCCATTAACAGGTATGTTTTTTTCAGTTGGCTTCACTGTGATTGGAATAGCTGATAAATGTAACATAGAACACACTGTTGCTAAACGTCTCTGGGCTAAGAGTAAGCTTACCACATGCCTTTCAGAAAGTCAGATAATTATATGCTTCTAGAAAATAACCTTCTAACACCAAGGTGAAAACTGGGACTAAAGATTTGTAAGGGACGAGGGAGGTATATTTACAGGAGTAAATTTCAAAAAGAAGCATTAATATTACGAGTAAGTGTTGGCAAAAAAAAAAAAAAAAAAGAGAGAGAGAAAAAATGTTTCCTTGCACTTCTGAACTTGTTCACATGCATAGTCTGCTGCATAGCAGAATATTGACATTGATGCTAAATGGCATTAATAATTGCTAAATTATATTAAATTATATATCAATCAAATTAGTAAAGCTTACAATTCTTGGGGCATTTAGATTTCTAAAAATCACTAGCATCTGCTCCTATTAAAAATGACAGATGATTAGCAAATCCAAAGTTTTGGTGGAATACGCTAGCTAACAAGGTGAAATTAAAATTTACATCTTGTTCCAACATAATGAAGATAATTAAAAAGAGTGATAAAACCCTTTGATTAACCCTCATCTCATTTTGCACAGTACTTTATTATGCAAATTAAATATTCAACATTGTAAACTTAATACCAATCAAAGGGTCCTATATACATATATTCTAATTTAAAAATTAAGAAAATGTACAAAACATTTGATTGGAATTTCTGTTGTGCCTTTTTTTTAATTGTGAATATAAAACAAAACACAGGACAAGTGTCATGCTGAGATAAGTTATGTCTTGAATTGCTGAAGGCTCGACGCTTGGCCCTGTTCCTTTCTTGCACCAGGTATCAAATTTTCTCAGAATGACTTTGGTTTTATTGCTTAATAGGCATTCTGCTATAAATCGAGCAATGTTATGTCATGAGAAACATCATACCCTGCAAAACAAATATCTGAATCATTCAGTTTAGGGATGGAGGGAGGGTTGAACTCAAATGTCTAGGTGTTTTCAATGTTAAATGTGCAGCAACAATTGTATTTTCTGTTGTGTCTATATCAACAGTAACATAGTGCAATAATGTACTGTATTGCAGGGAGAGAGGAACAAGATTTAAAAGGGCCTGGTCCAAAGCCTCTTGAAATCCATGAGCGTCTTACCATTGGCTTCTATGGGTATTGGATCAGGCCTAATATGAATGAAAAAGCATATCAGCAGTTTCAAGTTACATTTTCTTCTGTTTCCATCAGTCTGTAACTTGACTCTGAACAGATAAATCACTACCTCCATTTGTAATATTTCAGGAGGGTAAATATGTGCCTTTTGCCTAAAACCAGGAAACCTAACAAGCACACCATTAAAAAAAACAAAAAACAAAACTGTGATAAACTCCCAATATCCAGCTTGCAGAGACATCTATCAATCTGTAGGGAAATAGATGTGGTTACACAAGAGCTGTAGTCTAGCTCTCAAATCCCAGCTGCTGCTTGTTAGAAATACTGTATATAACATTCTCTACCAAATCTACAGTAAGTCATTCACCAAACTACTTGTCTGGTTTCCTTCCCCCTCCCCCCCCCCAAAAAAATTAGAGGGGCTAACTTAATGAAAAATGATTATTATTTTTTCTTTTTTATAGCTTAGGAGGGTCTGAACATAAAGCTCTTATCACAGAGGCACAGCTGCAGGAGGAATCCTTTAATCACAGCCTTCCTCCTTGAAGAAGAATATAGATTTATGACTGGACTTTGGTTACTAAGTGAGCAAGAAATATTGCCAGCAGCCACTATACTACTTCCCATAGGCTGTAAACAGCTTTAATCTGCTTTAGCTGTCATTTTGAAGTCGAGAGATATTGGAGTACAACGTAATTATGTGGTTGTGGGCAGGAGTACAGTTTATTTTCTTTAAACTAAAGTGGCAGGGGTAAATTTTTAGACTATGCTCCTAAACAAACAAAACAACCTCTGTCTTTCTGCCTGCATGGCTGCTACAGTGCCATCCCTTTTGTGATGCCTTACTTGTTCTGCTGTTCTGTTAATGTACTTTTGTAACAACCTGGGCTATTTTCCATGGTGAAATGAGCTCACAGTTCTCTCTCTCTCTCACACACACACACACACACACACACACGCCCCTTCAGTTAGGCAAGTTAAAATGAAGAGAATCTCTTTTTAGGTAATATCAAAAGCAAATTTAAATGCTGCACACCATGTGTTAGGGGGAGAGAAATGCGTTCACGGACTAATCCAGGAGTCCTACCCTTTCATAGTGGGTTACAGATAACTCCTATTGGGTTCTCGGGGGTAGAATCAAGCCCTAGGAGCATAGAAACAGGAGGCTCATTTCTGACAACAATATGAGACTTCCCTTCCCCGTGCTCATTTCTATTAATTAGAGGCTCATAAGTGATCATACTTCTTTCATTATGGGGAAGTTCTTGGCATAGCCTGATAAATCATCAGCCAGCTTTTCTGACTTTCTATTTCTAACTGTTTCTGATGGGGCCTTCCACCAAAATCATTAAGTCTGTAGCCCTCACACTGGAAGGATGAAAGATATCAGGGTCAGAGGATTGTGTATTGAGTGGATTATATTTTGGGCCTGTTATCAATAGTGACCATTTTAATTTTGATTATTCAAATATGTGGCTCTCACTTAGTGAAACCAGCAGAAAATTACAAGTTCATATGCTAGCTTCTGGACTTGACCAATCTTAGTCTATGGATTAGTCTATGGATCTGCTACCTCAGTCACATTTTTGTACTGCAGCATCATAGGAATTGGGGGGGGGGGAGAGAAAGAACTATTAGCTCATGCAGACTATCCCTGTGCCAACCCAGGAGCTACAGTAGATTTCTGTTTTGCACCATCTAGTTTCAAATGTCTCAAACTCTGTCCCTCTACTACTTCCACACAATGTTTATCTTCCACATTGTTAGTTGCATTTCCTGCTACATTGGCCTCCCAGTTTGACCAGCTCAGTGTGCAAGTTACATACAATTTTAAATGCCCACTTAATTCAAAACCAGTGTAAGTTTCCACCTACCGCTGTTTTCTAACCAGTTTATACTCAGCCGTGTATACTTACAGCACCTTTTATACCTCAGCTGCATTTAGACCAGAGTCTTCCATGAGAGGTGTATTTATTCCAGGTGTGAACTTGGCAGCTTGGGTTTCAATTTCCCCATCTATAAAGTGGTGTTAATATCACCTCTCTCACAGGTGTTGCAGTGTTTAATGTTTTAACTGGCCACATGCTCCCCTGTGCTACAGAAAAGAGGTTATGGAAATTAGCCAGTTAGGAACAAGGATCTTTTTAAGGAAAAAGCTTCACCTTCATTGCATTATTCTCTATATCCCAGTGCCTGACAAGGGCATGGTGATTTTTGGAATTCCTGAGGAAGTGCAGAGGCAAGTGCAGGGAGGCTCCATGCCTTCCCACTGCTCCTTCAACTCTCCCATCCCTCAAAGCAACATGACTTCCATAAAAGCAGTGATGCCACACAGTACTGCAGCTCCATCTCATGCTAGTCAATGGCAGCATGCTGCTCTCTGGTCTGAGTGAACTGCCAGCTCAAGACCTATCTACCGTACAAGTTACTTCTGATCAGCCCAAATGGTAATTTCCACTCCATGGCTGCAAACCATCCCCACCTGCCTAGGTGCCTAAGATCTGGGAGAAAGTGACACAGCCACTTGGGGGAGATGGGTTGCAAGTCATCACGGCTTTTACACAGGCCATGCTGCCAAGGGGGGAAGGAAGAGGTCAATGAGCTATGCAGGTGCACTGAGCAATCACATAGATTTATTAATTATATTATATTATATATTATTAGATGCCACAGCTCCCCTGCAAGTGCCCCAAAATCTGTGGGGAATTTGGGACTTCTTCAGGTGTAGGGAACTGAACCTGACCCCCCCCTCACCATATCAGCTCATCATGCTACATCGTCCATGTCCCTTATAGGATGATTCAAAGGAAACTCACAAGTAAAACTTGCAGAACTTCCTAAGCCACTTTGCTCGAAAACCCACCTAGGGATACTATATAGCACCCCATGTCAGTAAAACATTTTTAAATACTCAAAAGAAAGGTACAATGGCCCCAATTCAGAAAAGCTTAAGTCTAACCTTATTTAGCAAAGCTTTTATGCCCAGATACTCAAAGGTATTTAGATACTCACAAGTATTTGGGCACCTAACTCCCATTAGAATACTAACTCTCTGAGGCACTAAGTATGTGCTTAAGTCCTACTGATGTCAGTAGACCTATGCAACTGCAGTGAGTTTACCTTATTTTTCCTGACTTTATTTCTCCTTAATTTATTGAAATTAAGAACACAGGACTAGAAGGGACCTGCTGGGTCATCAAAGTCCAGTCTCCTGCTAGAACAGGCAATCGTGTCATGTAATCCCGTTAATAAATTTATCAAGCTCCCTCTTAGAACCAGTTAGGTTTGTTGCTCCCACTACTCCCTTTGGGAGTCTCATAGTTAGAAAGTGTCTTCTAATTTCCAGCCTAAATTTACTCATGGCAAAGTTTATAACCATTAGTTCTTCTGCCAACAGTGTCCTTTAGCTTAAATAGCTTTTCTCCCTCCCTGGTGTTTACCCCTGATATATTTATCCCCCTTCCCCCAAAATTGTCTAACAATGATATTTAAACCAAACTTCCCTTATTATATGATAGAATTTTGCTCTCCCTTCCATTTTAGCCAAGGAAACAAAGGGCTAAGGTAAATTGTATCCTTTTTGCATTTACACTCTCCTGCACGGTGTACTGCATTTCAAAAGTCATAAATTGTCCAATCTATTTGCCATCAGCTGTATGCTATTACCTTTTCAAACAGCCTCTGTTACTTGGGATGGTGCAGCTTGTCTGGCTTTAGGATTCATTGTAATAATCTCCTCCTGATTGGCTGAGTTTGCCCATTTCCAAGATTCTGTGTATCAAAGGTTATTAGTTGATTACACACCTGATCTGTGATGTGCTGAGCACCTTTATTCCTACTGGCTGTTGGGATGCTTAAAGTGGATATCATAAAACTGGGCCACAGATGACCTTAGGAAAATATTGAATTGGTTCATTCATTTATACAAAATTGTCTCAAGGTTGAAAAGCCAATCTACTGGGTAGATTTGATTAAAAAATAGAGAGGTACACCAGGGCCGGCTTTAGGAAGAGCGTGGCCCAATTCCTGGGGGCGGGGCTTGCGGCAAGCCCCGCCCCCAGGAATCGAGCCGCACTCCGGCCGGGGTCGCTGGGCTTGGGTCCGGCCCAGAGCCGCTCGGTGGCCAGAGCCGAGCAGAGCCGCGGGGCCGGGCCGGACCCAAGCCGCGCCGCGGGGGCCGGGCCAGGCCGGACCCGACCCAAGCTGCGGGGGCTGGGCTGGACCAGAGCCGAGCCGTGCTGCGGGGGCCGAGCTGGAGCCAAGTCGGGCTGGAGCCGCTGGGGCCAGCGTGCTCGGCCGGAACTGGGGCCGGACTGGGCCGCGCCTCCCCGGAGCCCTTCTCGCGCCTCCCGCCACCCCAGCTTACCTGGTGCTGCCTGCCCGCCCCTGCTTCTTTTCAGACTTCCCGCGAATCAGAGGTTCGCGGGAAGCAGGGGAGGGGGAGGAGCAGGGGGCAGAGCGTTCAGGGGAGGGGAGGAGGGGGAAGTGAGCTGGGGGCGGTGTGAACAGCTGCGGCGCGGGGCCCTCTTAGCGCGGGGCCCAATTCAGCCGAATCGGCTGAATCGACCTAAAGCCGGCCCTGAGGTACACAAAGCTGCAGTACAGCACTGCAAACAGTGAATACCAAATTCTCTCTCTCTCTCTTTAGGATTCCCCTTGAAATGAGAATAAATTGTCCTACTGTGCTCTTTGCAGCATTATTTTGCATCTGTGTTCCAACAGTCCACAGATCTCCGGGCAATCCAAACAACTATCCATGCAGATTACAGATCCATGCACAGCTGCATTGTGAACTCTCTAGTGTAGCCATGCCTGCAATGTAGTGTCCAATGGGGAGGTGTCCACATCACAAATGGTGTCCTTGCTAGTAGTCTTAGCTAATGGGACAATGAATAAATGAGCCTGGGACTGAACCCATGACCCTGCTGCTCGTCCCACAACACACATACACACCTCTAGAGGCAGTCCCTCTAAAACACAGTTGAGGCCCATTGGGGGGTGTGCACGTTGCTCAGTGAATCAATACAGGTCTCCAGAACCTCCCCTGAAAACTAAATCCACACAAAAATGGAATTAAATACACGCAACTGAAGAAGAAACAAGGTGTTTGAAAATAGACTGGGAGGTATAAATAATAAACATTTAGAGAGATACAGGAAATAGATAAATTAATGTTTCGGTTAATGGTACAGTAACTGAGGGCAAATAGGGACTAAAGATTTAGTTGTTAATAAAAATGGGTTCCCTGTTTTAGGTTGTATTGTTCATTTAGGCTATTATTTAGGGAGCAGACATCACCCCTACATCATCAGTATAGAACATCACAACAATTGCAAGACATCCTCAGCAACTGGAGAGGTCACATGTCATAACAAGCCTGGGATATCTGCAGAATTATTATTCATTTTCTTTATTCAACTATCAAGGACAGATGTTTTGGGAGATCTGTAAGTTGATGGGATCTGATTTATTCTAGCATTATTTGATTTACAGTTGGGTGAACCATTAGAAACTGCTGAAACTTGTGTGAGGGGATATGGGCAATATTGCAAGAGAAATTGTTAAGACACAGCAGTGCTCAACTGGGGAATCATGTGGATACAGATTGCCTAAGGATATCCAGAGATCCTTCAGCAGGTGGCAATATTCAGTACCAGTCCTCCTGACTTAGCATTAGAATCATGGAACTGTAGCAGTCTCTGGAGCTCATTGTCATAAGAGGACAAGAGCTTAATGGAATTCAAGATAAGATTTGAAGAATAATAAGAACATCCAAAGATACAAAAGGAAATATTTAAAACAAAACAAACGGATTAGTACCTTCCTTGTGGCTCAATTATTCCGTAACTGCCTATTGCAGGTTTTCTTGCACAATCCTCTGAAGCATCTGGTACTTATTACTGCCAGAGACAGGACAGTGGACTAATCCATTCTGGCAATGCCAATGATCCTTGGACCACTATCATTAGGTGAAATTCATTCCTGTGCAGAGAGGAGACACAAGGGCTTTGCACCAGATCAAGCGCTATAGCTCTTGCGCTGGCTCTCTGCACAGGGGAGAAATTCACCCATTCAAGTCAGTGAATAGAAACTTAGGATTTGGTCCAGTCATTAAACAACATGCAGTGGATAAAAATGCCCTTTTTGTTTCCAGTATGAAGGCAGTCTAGAAGGACTTTAATTATGTATTTTCTATTAGTTGGAAGAGATTTTAAAAATTAATTCTAATTTAAAAATCTGCATCAGTGCAATAAATTACTGCATAAATTATACTCCTAAAATGAGTTGGTGTTTATCAAGGAAGCTGTGTGTCTATACCCCTAAACATCACATATTAACTTGTATGTTGTACTCCTTATTCTTAATGTTGGTAGTGCACCACCTCCTACCGTTTTCCCTTCTCTCTCACCCAGAGCATTGCAAGTCAAGTGTTTTCATGTCTGCAGCATAAACAGATTGTTTCATCTGAAGAATCAGAAAAAATATTTATGATTATAACTCTGCAGGCTAATACAAGCATTCAAAAATTAAAATTACTACAATCCAAATTTGAATGCCAGTCAACGGTTTCTAAATTAACACTGACAACAAAATGACAAAGGATGTCCTCCCAGAAGTCTCATTCAGATTTTTAATATTGCTTCATGTAGGGGTCTGGGCAATGCTTTAGATACTCTATGTAAGGGGAAAAATATAGTTTACTGGCTTTTGTTTATTTTCCACACTGGTGGCTTGTCTATTCTGGAGTTTTCTCTGCACAGGTGAAGCTATACGAATGAACTTTATCCATGCAAATAATAAAGTAAATAATGCACTATCTAAACAGTGACTTGCCTAAATTGCAACTACATCAATGTAGTTACACCAGTGCAAAACCACAAATCAAAACAAACAGTGTAAGTAAGCCTGGGGTTTTGTATAGATTTTAATGTAATCACATTTTTAAATAATGAGCCTAAAGAATAAAGTAATGAAAGGGGAAGACTTAACCCACAAAAACAAGGTAAGGATCAGTTAAGCTGAACTTGAGTTCACCCATACAAACAAGAAAATAGGCATCAACTAGTCAGATAGCTGGTAGTTAGCACTCAGCCAAAATGCACCAATAGTTAGCACTCCCTGTTGAATGCTTCCAAAGCAAGGATTCAGCTGATTTAAATGTACTAGAAGGGAAGCACTATTTGAGAGTTTCGGCAAGCAGCTAAAGGTTGGTTGAGTCTAAGTTGAGCACTAACTACACATTTTCATACATGGATAACTAGTCAGTTAGACAGTGAATTGCTCTTTACTTCACCCACCAAATCCTAAGAGTCCATAGAGAAAAGGTGTAATTCTGGTGTCCTTCCTCCACTCCTCAGTGGATCCTTAGGAAAGGGTGGCATGCAAACTATAACTCTTGGGAAGATCTTAATCCTCCAGATTGCAAGGGGGGCATACATGCTCTCCAGCTCTGCTCTCCTGCTGTACCAGAGCTGGATTTAGCATTTTTGGAGGGCCTCTGAAATGATGTTTTCCCCAAACCTCTCTGCTCACATTGCAGGCATTAGTTGACCATCTGGATTTTCATCTCTGCTTCAGCAGGACCTTGCAGTAAGGAACACCCTACAATGTTCATCAATACCAACAACTACAGTCACAATGCTACAGCTTCCCTGGCTTTACAATGCGAAATAACTGCACTATCTGATCACAGAAACTTATCGTTTTAAATGTCACCCAATGTGCTCAGTCCTGAAGCGTCATTGTACAGACAGTTCAAAGCTACATGTGAGAGTCCATTTGCGTTGCCACTGAGGACTATGGTGAGATACCATCCAAAACATTTTACTCAGGGCAAGGAACTACACTTGAAACCACTCTTGACCCATGGCAGGTAAAAGGAAGGGTGACCGCTATATCCACAAAAAACGGTTACTCACCTTCTTGTAACTGTTGTTCTTTGGGATGTGTTGCTCATGTCCATTGCAATCAGGTGTGTACATGACAGTCGGAAGATTTTCCCCCAGCAGTATCCATAGGGTCGGCCTGGGCACCCCCTGAAGTCGTGCCTTCATGGCGCTCAATATAGTGCCCTGCCGACCCAATCCCCCTTCAGTTCCTTCTTGCCGGCTACTCTGACAGTGGGGCAGGAGGCTGGATATTGGAATGGACATGAACACATCTCAAAGAACAACAGTTATGAGAAGGTGAGTAACCGTTTTTTCTTCTTCGAGTGCTTGTTCATGTCCATTCCAATCAGGTGACTCCCAAGCCTAAGTTCGGGGGGGGGGGGGTCGGAGTTGGCACCGCTCTACCAAAGACCGCATCGTCTCTGGCCTGTTGAGTAATTATATAATGCGCGGTGAAAGTATGTACGGAGGACCATGTCACCGCTCTGCATATTTCCTGGGGGGGAACGTATGCCAGGAACACTGCTGAAGAAGCCTGCACCCTGGTGGAGTGCACAGTGAGCGGAAGGGCAGGCACCTCTGCCAGTTTGTAACACTCTTGGATACAGGGCATGATCCATGACAAAATTCATTGAGAGGACACTGGAAGACCCTTCATCATGTCTGCCACAGCCACGAAAAGTTGCCGGGACTTTCGGAACAGCCTTGTTCTCTCAATGTAAAAGGCTAACACTCTGCGGACATCCAACGAGTGAAGCCTCTGCTCTGAGTGCGGCTTAGGACAGAACACTGGGAGGAAGGTGTCTTGGTTC
This sequence comes from Terrapene triunguis, assembly GCF_002925995.2. Lineage (NCBI taxonomy): Eukaryota > Metazoa > Chordata > Testudines > Emydidae > Terrapene > Terrapene triunguis. Next base: position 26,672,442 of record NW_020664444.1, read on the forward strand.
ATGTGGAAATGGGAGTCAACCTTCGGGAGAAAAGCCGGGTGGGGCCTGAGCTGAACCTTGTCCTTACAGAACACCATGTAAGAAGGCTCTGATGTTAGGTCCTTGAACTCAGACACACTCCTGGCTGAGGTTATCGCTACCAGAAATGTGACCCTATACGAGAGGTAGAGCAGGGATCATGTTGCCAGTGGTTCAAAGGGCAGTCCCATGAATCTGGAAAGGACCAGGTTGAGGTCCCAGGCCAGGACCAGCTGTCGAACTTGTGGATATAGCCTGTCGAGACCTTTGAGGTAACGGCTGACCATAGGGTTGGCGAAGTGCAACCGGCCTTCTTAGCCTGGATGGAAGACAGAGATGGTGGCCAACTGAACCCTTATTGATGACATGGACAGTCCCTGCTGCTTGAGATGGAGAAGGTAGTCCAATATGAGTGGAACAGAGCCGAGCGTCGGGGACGAACGATGCTGTGCCAACCAGATTGAGAATGTCTTCCACTTGGCAAGGTAGGTAGCCCTGGTGGAGGGTTCCCTACTGCCAAAGAGGACTTGTCTAACCTGGTCCGAGCGGGAAAGCTCCACCGGGTTTAGCCACGGAGCTTCCACACCGTGAGGTGCAACGATTCGAGGTTCAGGTGCTGGAGGCGACCATGATCCTGAGTTATCAAGTCCGGGAAGAGCAGCAAAGTGACTGGGGCTTCCACGGACATGTCCAGGAGCAATGTGTACCAGTGTTGGTGGGGCCAGGCTGGGGCTATCAATATTACCACCGCTCGATTCCTCCGTATCTTGAGGAGCACCTTGTGAATGAGAGGGGTAGGTGAGAATGCGTATAGGAGACGGGCTCCCCAGGCAAGGAGGAACGCGTGTGCTATGGAGCCTGGGCTGTGATTCGGGAAAGAGCAGAACTGCTGACACTTCCTGTATTGCCATGTGGCAAAGAGGTCTATCTGGAGAAAGCCCCACTGATGGAAAATGCAGTTTGCAATATCTGTGAGTAGGGACCACTCGTGGCCATGGAACGATCTGCTGAGATTGTCCACTAACTCGTTCTGTACCCCAGGGAGGTACGATGCTTGCAGGTGTATTGACTGCTCAACACAAAAGTCCCACAGCATGAGGGCTTCCTGGCACAGGGGAGAGGAGTGTGCACCCCCCTGTTTGTTGATATAGAACATCGCCATGGTGTCATCTGTCATCACTGATACACATCTCTGACTTCAGTGGGCTCGGAAAATCTGACATGCCAGGCACACATCTCTCAGCTCTCTGATATTGATGTGGAGAGCGAGCTCCGCCTGAGACTAGAGGCCTTGTGTCCTGAGGTCTCCCAGGTCTTCCCCCCAGCCCAAGTCCGATGCGTCCGTAACCAATGAGAGAGTCAGCTGGGGGCTGACGAAGGGGACCCCTGCGCACATTAGCTGTGGATTGAGCCACCACAGAAGGTTCCTGAGGAACCTCTTCCATTGCCCCCAGCAAGAGAAGCGATTGCACCTCCTGTATGAGGAGTTGCTTGTCAGAAGGGTCCCTGAAGAGGGACGGGGAAGGGGGGTGGAAGGGCAGAAGGGCAGAGAATTGGAGTGAATATCCCCTGTCTACTGTGCAGACAGCGGTCCGACGTAATACGGGCCCAAGCATGGCTGAAAGGGGATAGATGGGACGAAAAGGTAAGACAGGATGGATCCAATCTGCACTGGTGCGTTGCCCCGGGTGCACCTTCAAAAGGTCGGTTTGGGGCCTGAGGAGGGTTTAGACTGGCCAGAACTCTGGCCAGAGGAGAGGATGAGGTCTCTTCCTTGAGTTTCTATTTCTCCTGTGCGACCCATCCTGCCTACCCTGAGGTTGATAATTCCTCGGAGGGGGCTGGGGTCTAAAGTGCCTCCGTTGGGTGGCAGGGGTGTGGAGGTCCAGGGACTTCAACGTGGCTCGAGAGTCCTTGAGGCTGTGCAGATGAGAGTCAGACTTCTCGGAAAACAAAGATGACCCTCAAAGGGGAGGTCCTGGATTGTCTGCTGCACCTCGTACAGGAGGCCAGAGACCTGCAGCCAGGAACTCCTCCTCATGGCCACCCCAGTAGCCATGGTGTGCGACGCCGCATCTGCTGCATCCAGGGCTGCCTGCAGGGATGCACGGGAAATTAATTTGCTCTCCTCTACAAGCATGGAAAACACCGTGTGAGAGTCCATAGGGAGGAGTTCTGCAAATTTTTGCATGGCCCCACAAGTATTATAATTGTACTTGCTAACCACTACCTGATGGTTAGCGATACAGAGCTACAACCCCTCCATGGAATAAATTTTTCTCCTGAAGAAGTCAAGTTTTTTGGCCTCTCGATTATTGGGAGAGGGCTCCTGGTAGCCCTGGTGCTGGTTGGTCGTGTGTAAAGGAGTTTGTACCCCTTTGAGGGGACAAAGTATGTCTGCTCGTACCTGTTGGTGGTAGGCAGCAATGAAGATGGGGTGTGCCACAGGGTCTTCTTGGCACCGCTGATGGTTTTAATCAGTGGCAGCGTGATATGGGATGGCCCTGGAGGGGAAAGAATGTCGACCATCAGGTCGGCCTCCTCCACCACCTCGTCAGGTTTAACATTCAGGTTCTGGGCCACCCATCTCAGCAACTGCTGTAGGATCCTGCTGTCCTCTAAGGCCAGAGTGGTTGCAGAGACGAGGAGGACGAGATGGCGGCTGGTACCGGAGCCTGCTCCCTGACCTTGGCCCTTCTGGGGTCCCTAGGAGTGAAGGACACTGGAGCTGTGGCTGGTGCCAGGGATGGTGCCGTGGCCGGTGTCATGGATAGTGCCGCGGTCAGAGCCATGGATGTTGTCACAGTTAGTGTCATTGACGGTGCCACTGGTGGTGTCGCAGTTGGTGTTGCTGGCGGTGCCGCGGTTGGTGTCGCTGGTGTTGCTGAAGGTATAGCTGCGGTCGGTGCCGAGAATGATGCAGCAATCTGCACTGAAATCATCAATGTCGCGGTCGGTGCCAGGTTTGTCGACATCAGTGCAGCTGCCGGATGGGTCCCCTGCTGCAGTGCGGAGGGCGTGTGTGGCTGCCCAAAGGACGCCGAGGCCACCAACACCAGTCTGGATCCTGGCTCTGCCCCGGCTCTGGTGATAGACCCAGGGTGTCCAGAATGGCCACTGAGGAGCCTGCCACTGTCCTGGCCACTGTGCTGGGTAGGGCTGCTGGTCACGGCGGGAGCGGGATCTTCTGCTTCTACTGGAGCACGATGACTCCGCTTCTGACTCTGAGATCGCCAACTGTGAAGACCAGGGAGGAGCAGAGCCACTCAGCAGCGGAGCGTGATGCCAACCGGGGGACTGATCAGCTCCCCCACACGGGCCACCAGTGCTGGCGCGCAGGAGATGATACTCTCATCGCTGCCATCGTCGCCGGCTTGCCCACAGAGTGGATCGGGCCAGTAACTAGTGCCGGAGACCTCTCCCGCCTTGGAGAGGAGGGTGGCGCTGTCAGCACCAGGAGGTCCGATGGTGCCTTGAACATTTCCGGTGTTCAGGGAAGTTGTAGGTCCTTCTGGTGGCGGACTGGTGAGTGGTGCAGGTCTGGACTCGACTGGACCCCTCCTGGGGCAGGAGTTGACAGAGGCCCCACCGATTGGGTGCCTGATGGCAGCTTGCTGGCCGCCTGGTCTTTAGACCTGGTCGGGGAGCGCCCTCTGTTGGCCTTCTCTCTTTTATGAGGCACTGGGGAGTGAGACCGGTGCCTGGGACCTGTGCACGGAGCCGTGGCGGTGCCAAGGGTCCTTAGAGGAATCCTTTCTTGGCACCAGCTCGCACGTCAATGGTGCCGGAGCGCTGCGCACCAAAGAGGCGACACTTGGGGCCGGGGCCGCCATGCCAGGGTCCGACTGAGGCCGAAGTGCTGCCTCCATAAGCAGAACTCGGAGGCACTGTTCTCTGTCCTTCAGGGTCCAAGGGTGAAACACTCTACAGATTTTACAACGGTCCCTAAGGTGACCCTCCCCAAGACACTTCAAGCACGAAGTGTGCGGGTCACTTCTCAGCATAAACCTGCCACAGTCTGAGCACGACTTAAAGCCCGGGGACTGAGGCATACCCCGGAGCTGGGGAAACATGGCAGGGGACCCCCAAAGGAAACTTATGAGAGAAAACTATCTATACTAATTAAACTACTACTGAATCTAACTATATACACACACGATACTGCGAAGCACGCACTTGCTGAGACAAGGGCAGGAGGGAGTTCCAGCTAGCCATCACAGGTGATAAGAGGGAACTGAAGGGGGGGTCGGGTCATCAGAGCACTACATTGAGCGCCATGAGGGCATGACTCCGGGGGGTGCCCAGGCCGACCCTACGGATACTGCTAGGGGAAAAATCTTCCTGCTCTCATGCATGCAGCACGCACATGCCTGATTGGAATTGACATGAACAAGCCTCAAAGAAGTGTAGACAACTCAGCCCCAAGAATGCCTTTCTTAAATTGTAAGCGTAGGATGAACCTGTTGAACATAGTAGTAGGCATCCTTCAGTCTCAAGACCATTGGTATGCGCCCCTGAGAGGTAAAGAATTTACTCAGTTGGTTTTATGGCAGCCACAAACTTGGCTGAAGAGACCCATTTGAGACTCAGTCTCTGCTGCATCTGTCACATTTAAAGGTGATGTTTCGACCCTTTGGGCTCTGCCTTCTGCGAGCTCTTTTGTCCTCTGCTAAACTGGACTGCTTCTTCTTGTAACTCCGGAGACCTTTGTTAAGCTCTTGTTTCCAAAGGCTACAGTCTTGCATGTGATCTTCCCATTTGTCCACATCCATGTCCATTTCTTTGAGGTCTCGCTTGCACACATCCTAGAAATGCAATTTTGGGTCTTTTTCCAGATGCCAATTCACCATAGAGGGTGTCCTTTGGAATGCACCCATCATTCTTTCGGCACACATGCCCAAGCTACTCTGTTTGAGGAGTGTTTGCATGCTGGGTATGCTGGCCCATTTGAGCACCTCAGTGTTGCTGACTTTGTCCTTCCAGGAGATTCCAAAGATTTGATGAAGGCAACGCATAGGAAAGCTGTTGAGCCTCTTTTCCTGATGAGAGCAAAAGGTCCATGTTTCACTCCCATACAGAAGTGTGCTGATAACACATGCTCAATACACACAGATCTTTGTGTTTGTTGTTTTGTCATACCCTCTTGTTCAGTTTAGTCATTGTTGTGGCAGCTTTTCCAATGCGGATGTTGAGTTCGGTTTCAAGTAAGAGGTTGACTGCGATAGTGGATCCCCGGTATGTGAACTTATTCACCACTTCAAGTTCATAATTGTTGATCATGATGGAGGTTGCTTCCTCAATTCCTTGGCACATTATTTTAGTCTTATAGTAAGCCTGAAGTCTTGGCAGGCTTAGAAAAACTGCCCATTAGGCTTTGAAGATGAGCTTCTGTGTGGGTTGTCACTGCTGCATCATCAGCAAAGAGAAGGACTTGGATAAGGGCCTCCTGAGTCTTGGTTTTAAATCTGAGTCTTGCAAGTTCGAACAGCTTTCCATCAGCTCTTGTGTGCAAGTAGATTCCCTCAGTTGAGGAGCTAAAAGCTTGTTTCAGTAGCAGGGTGAAGAAGATCCCAAACAAAGTACACAAACTTGCTTAACTCCGCTAAGAATCTGGAAAGCCTCAGACACTGAGCCGTCATATTGGACTGTGCTGTACATGTTTTCATGGAAGGATTGAATCATGCTTAAGAGCTTGAGGGGGCATCCAATCTTTTCTAGAAGTGCAAATAGCCCACTTCTACTAACAAAGTCAAAAGCCTTTGTGAGATCAATGAAGGCTATGTAGAGGGGCTTTTTTTGTTCTCTACATTGCTCTTGCAGTTGTCTCAGCGAGAAGATCATACAGGGCCTGCATACACATACGGGACCATCACACTTGTTTTGTGTACTTATATGCCCCTCACTGTCATAGTATCCAAGTGCCACAAAGAGATTAAGTTCCTTGCCTAAGGTCACATAGTAAGTCTGTGACACAGTCAGGAACGGAATGCAGATCTCCCAAGTCCCGGTCCAGTGCCTGACCCATGTCATCCTTCTTCCTCCCATATTTTAATTTCTAGCAATCAATCTCTGAGTACAACTCTATTTAGCTTCCATAAGTGACTCCAGCATACAATAAAAAATAATAAAAAACCTTCTTACTTTGTATGTAAAACTTAACTAAATGCAGAAGTGGTTTTAATTCAATTAATTTACTTTTTATTACAGTTATTTATATAGATCCCAGCAATAAGCTAGGTGGCTCTATGCTGTTTTTAGTATATTAACTTCTAGCCCATCATTCTCCAAAACAGCCTATCTTCCCCCTTAACTTTCCCCCTACTCTTTATTCTTAAAATCCTTAAGACTCAAATCTACTCCAAAGCTGCCTCTGCTACATTTACTATCCTGCCAAGTGTACTGCTTCTATATCTCCACTCTGCTTTTGACACTAAACTCAATGATCAGTTGATCAGCCTAGCCCATCTGTCTGGCTGTTGACACTGAGCGCCTTCAAGCTTCTGTTTTTCCATTCTGTTTCTGTATCGTTCAGCAACTTGTGTTTTCCTCTGAGGTCACCCTTAAAGGTCCATGTGTCATGTTTTTCATTTCTGCCTTGTCAGGAAAACCTTGCCAGTGCATCTATCAAAGTAATCATCAGGCCTTGATGTAAGAGTATGGTTCCTCTCACATTTTTCATTACCAGATAATTTATTAATATCCTTCTGAGCAACACTAGATTTATCTTGATAAAACTGCTATCAGTGGTGACACAGAATACAGCACTGAAAATGTTCAGCTACTTTGGCAAATGCTCAGTGAAGAGGTGTCCTTTCACCTCTCCCACCCCTTAATACCCTGCAAAGACAGAAGAGGATTTTGCCTCCTGGGGATCCAAAGACCCTCAATATTTTATCTCTTTGATAAAGCTGACCTGGGGCGGCCTAATCAGAATGCTTTCTTTTCTCACTATCTCTCTGTGTTGCTAGGAGGGAATGCATGTCAGTTTAATGGAATAAAGGTAGGGGAAGAATGTAAAAGTGACCATAGAGATTTCAGAGTTATTTGTTTCTTTTCAAATTACAAGTCCACAGCCAACAACTTTACCTTTCAGTTAAAGAGGCACCTTAGGTACCATTGTGGATGTTTTCTATATAAAGGGATATTGTATTTTGTTCTTGCTCCTGAACCCCATAAACATCACACACACACACTCCTCAGCACTCTATTCTTCTAACAGCCATTCCTCTTTAGATTATCTTCGCCTGAGATAATGTTGTAAGGCTAGTCAGTCAGTTCCTCGGTCTATTATTCACTGAAATTAAAGCACAGGAGGCCTTTCACAAAGGCGGCTGGCTAATGACTCTCCTGGTGGACATTAGGGGAGAGAGATGCATTTGTGACATGAGTGGCAGCTGTGCAGACACCATTTTATGCGATTCAGTACAGCTATTTCATTAATTGCGTTTCACGGTTCATTTCTTCAGATTACACTCTAAATAAATAAATAAATAAAAACACAAAGCTGCTGTGTTCTCTCAGCCATTCACCAAACAAAACAAAGGGAAAAAAATCCTTACTTTAATTGGCTTTCTATGTCTTGCCCTATCTTAGGTGGCTTTTAAAATGGAAAGTTCAAAATAAAAAGAAAGAATGCAGGTTCAGCCAGCTAGCTCCCACTTAAGCTTTCCACAGAGACTTACAAATTTATAAAGAACCCTGATGTGAGGTGGCATCTTTTCATGAAAGTGAAAGTTTTGTGGCTGTTCACCTACAATGACACATCTACGTTTGTGGTATAGCTTTATAGCATTAAAGTTTGTGGGCCAAACTCTACACTGAGCAGTATGCAATCATTGTGTAACCCTAGAAAGTCAATGATACATAAACCTGCACAGAATCTGGAACTGCCTATAGACATCTTCATAAATAGACACATTGGACAATAGATAGTACTGTGCAGCATACACAGCAACTAATGTGGGGATTTGGGAATATTAATGCACCTTTCACTGAAGGATCTCAAAGATTTTTTACAAATATTAATTAAGTCCCACAAGAGTTCTATGATGTAGGATTGTATTACATAAATCATTCCACAGATGGTTAAACAGATATCCAGAGGTGACTTGCCCAGCATCACAAAGGCAATGGTAGAGATGGAAACATGAAGTAGGAGTCTTGACTCTCAGACCCTTGTGTACTATAGAGATCAGTGGTGCACAGATACATCAGACAAAACACTCTTCTCAGTGTTTTGGTGCTGCTGATAAGCCTCAAGCATTTCTATGGATGCATTTTAATAATGAGGCTCTCTTGCACTTCCTGGACAGATGGCCGTTCACACTTCAGTGCTCATTTAAACACATACGTTCAACAATGACAGGACATTTCAGCTGAGAACAAGCCAATGTAATCTTCCAAATTCACAGCTATCCATCATTGTTGTTGGTTCTATAAAATCAGAGCTGGGTGAAACCAGGACTTTAACATTTGGCAAGCCAGAGAGAAAACAGAAAATTCCACTTGGCTCGTTGTCCGCATGAAGCTCATGCAAGACTATTTAAAATTATTTGAAAGGCTTGGAAGATCTGGCTTTTCTGATCAGTAGACAGCTGTTCTCCAGTCCTGATAGGGAAATAGAGAAGCTAGTGTCAGTTTTTAAAAACAAGTTATGTTCACATCCATAAATTCTCTTGGGGAAAGATGGGCTGAGTAGATGGCTCAGAGGCCCACAAGAGGATGTAGATATTTCATTTCTGTCTTTCCAGTTCAATGTTGGTAATGAACAAAAATTGTTACTATCTGACAGCTCTTCAGTGGTTTCTGAAGGCAATGGACAAGAGCCCATGTTAAAAAAGACACAGCCCTGCTGGCTTTCTCTGCAGATAGGCCAAAGGCTGGTTGAAAATAGAGGGTGAACGATCTTCTTGACTCTGGAGGTGGTCCCTTCAGGTAAATGGGAGCAGGGGGTCCATAATGGACTAGGCAGTATGGGGAAGATGTCATATGCTGTGGATAAGTAGACAAATTAATTTTCTATAGCTGTCAGGCCAGCACCTTTCAAAAATATTAAAGACAATTTGTTTTAATAATATCCTCTTGCACTACAAGGAGCAGGCTCAGTTTAAGAAACAGAAGCCTGAAGTGTCAAAATATTGTGAGAAAGCCTGTTCTTGTGACACTTCTGGTGTCTGCCAGGAGCAGGAAATACTCAGAATCTGGCGAGAATGTCTGGCTTGATGTGATTTTTCAGCCTCATTCATAGATCCAAGAGGTTTGGCTAGTTCAGATAAACTTCAAGCAATGTTTTAGGAATTTTGACAGACCAAAACTAAACTAAGAGCATTTTAAAGTTTAATCAGTCAGTATTTGGCAGGATAAGATAAACACAATAGGGCATTTAAGAAAGTTTATATATAATCTGCCACTTACTATTAACGTGGCAACTGGATTGTGGCATAGCATGATATAGATGGCTAACACTCTGGCTATATGGGACATTATTACTCTATAACAGGACCACCTGCCTCCTGAGTGTCCCCCTTGTAGCCGGAGTTGCTCTGCAGGACCCTGCCTCAGTTGCCTCTTGTGCTCAGGACACTCCAGATACTCATAACACTCCCTTTCTAGGGTCCAATTTATTAAAACTTGCATAAAGTCTCCCCAGCCCCAGCTGAGCCCAGCCCACTATCCCTAAGGGTCTGTCTTCCCTTCAGAGTTCATAGAATATCAGGGTTGGAAGGGACCTCAGGAGGTCATCTAGTCCAACCCCCTGCTCAAAGCAGGACTAATCCCCAGACAGACTTTTGCCCCAGTTCCCTAAATGGCCCCCTCAAGGATTGAACTCACAACCCTGGGTTTAGCAGGCCAATGCTCAAACCACTGAGCTATCCCTCCCCTTATAATACTTGGCTGCTCCAGTTCTAAGCTGGGCATAGCTCTTCCTCCGAGTCTTTCTGTTTTTACAGTACTTCTCACTTGGAGTTTGCCCTACCCAATAGGCCTACCCCACTGATGTCTTCCCACACTGCTGGCTCAGGAGCTGCAGAGCCTTTTTACTTCCTGCTGTGTCTGCAGGCATCTGTCAACACCTACCTGCAGCCCCTTCTATATCCAAGCCTCTTTCTTATGTACACCAGACCAGATCTGGCCACCTGCCTCACTGGTCACATGACAGTCATTCTCCCTGCCTGGGGACATGAGAAGCTTGTCACAGGTAGATTGAGGCCCATCTCCCCTTAAGGGACCAGCCACCCTATGACACACTCCTAAAAAGAGTCAGGAGAAATATCTTTCTAGGCCATGAATTTTTCTGGAGTTTTATATCCTGATTGAACACATTTTGTAATGCAAGGACTTCTGTCTGTTTGGTCTTTGTCCTATATTTGTACAGTGCCTAGCACAATGCAGTCTTGTTTCATGACTGGGGCAGGCTAAGCACAACTGAAATACAAAGAAATAATAAAAGGGAGGCTTTGACTCTGTGTTGGAAGCAGGAAGTTCAGAAAAATATACAACTTTAAAAAAAAACTTCATATTTTTTATATATACTTAAAATATTTGCACATTAGGTACAAGAACATTGAAAACAATGCACAGACAATACTACAGAAAACAAAATCACACAATCCAGGAAGTATACAACCACCGGTAAGGGAAAAACACTAATGAAAACAGCGACCAAGCCTATACTGCAAGGTTATTCAAAAGAAATACTTTATCACAACATGAAAATGCCCCCATTTTCAGCCCTGAGACAAAGTTACTGCATGTAGTTACTGTTTATTACTGTGTAATAAAACAGACTAATGGCTAGTCTACACTAGAAGCTCTACATCGGTGCAGCTACCCCGATGCAGCTGTGCCTCTGTAGCACATCTAGTGACGACGCTATATGCCGACGGCTCCCGTCAGCATAATTACTCCACCTCTGTGAGAGGCAGAAGCTGCGTTGGTCCCCGACATAGCGCCAGGGTGGACTGAGCTTAGGCTACTGTAACTTGCATTGCTCAGCGGCGTTGGCTTTTTCATACCCTGGAGCGACATAAGTTAAGTATAAGCGGTAGTGTAGACCCACCTTAATAGAAATAAAGGATGAAGCCCAACAACATTTAATGAACCATGAAAATAACTATGGTCTCTACTCTACCTCAGTATGCATGTGAGGCACTCTGGCTTTCCCAGCCTGAGTGGGATTGTGAGGCAGGTTCTGAAGGATAGTCCACACCACTCTGGTCCTGCTGCAATTCCACTAAGGGAAGTCAGGCATATGTATCAGAGAGAGAACAGACCCACTAGGAATAAGACACTCAAAAGAAACAAAATGTCAATCTGCAACAATAGTTGCCATGAACACATCTGCTTGAACGTGCAAGAAGTAAGTGAACATAGCAGTAGCCAGATGTTTGTGATACATCCATTTCTACTTGAGGTTCATAGAAATCTCAAAAATGTCTATTTTTGTAAGCGTGGGTGAGGTAATATCTTTATTGGACCAACTTCTGTTGGTGAGAGAGACAAGCTTTCAAGCTACACAGAGCTCTTCTTTAGGTATCATGGGACTGACATGGCTACAACAACACTGCATATTTCCTATCAAACTGCTAGCCATAAAACTAAGTAGGCACAATTGATAACAAGTCCTCGAATCCTCCACCCTCCCCCAGCTTACTACAACATTATTTAAACTGTCCCAGTCCCCACCATGCATTACGCACTAGTCTTATCAAAGTGACTGGGAACATTACCGTAGCATACTGTAGTAATTTATTTTTTGTAAAGGAGGATTTGAGCTTTACCCAGTTGAAATAAAAATAAAATGTCCTCTAGTTCAACATGACCCTGGCCATTGGCTCCCTAGGGGATTGCTCTAGACTTGAGGTAGAATAATTAGCTTCTTCTTCTTAATGGCAATTGCTACTAAGTGCCGACTGCCTGAGAGGAAGCCCTCCTGAAGAGCAGGCACAAGACACAGTCACCAAATTGACCGTGACTCCCAAAGAGAAAGAAGGGGATTAGTTAGACTTTTTTTTTTTGCTATCCCTGACTGAGATTTCTTCTGTCCTAACTGCTAAGAACATCTTGTATGTGAGTTGATACAGGGTGGAGAGCAGAATGGTCCATGTGCACATTTTTGTTACAGATTGTGTTTCTGCATTTTGTATGATTTTGTGTAGGACAGAGGGACATATATTGAATGCTTCAGACTTTTACGGGGTTAGAAAAACTGTTACCCTCTATCATTAGAAACTTTAATGTCTGAAGAAAGTAGAAGGGTATCAGCAAACAACCAAAAGATGGACATTTCTCATTTAAAATATTCATGGTCATAGAAAACCTCATTCCAATTGCAATTTCATGTTTACTGTACTGAGGTGTCATTCATAGTCTTGACAGTTACTGATAACTCACCATCTCTCTCATGTTAACTAATATGAATAGATTATTATGCTACCTCTAGCAACAATGGTTTATGGTCACTATAGCTTGGTGTGAAATACACATCAAATGACACATCCTTGTGCAGTGTAGATAGTAAAAGGGTCTGACCTCTCTCTGCCTTGGTAATGTAATTGAATATGATACAGAATTATTGAACTCCATCACCTCCATATAATTTAAATTGATGGCAATTTTTTCTGGACTTGACACTGCTGTAGCATTTGACATGGCTGACAAGTGCGTTGAACTTCATCTTACAAGCTTACAGTTCCTGATATACAGTATAAACCCATGAAATCTGCAAATCTAAATAAAGGCCCAGAGCCAACTTTCCATAAATGTGACCACTTCTATGGTGCACTGTAAAATGAAATGTGCATGTTGGCTAGCAAGAGTCAGTAATATTTAGCAATCTAGGTTAGAAATTGCTTTGACTATATAATTGCTCTTTAACATTCAGATTTGCATCAGCTGAACAGTTTAAATTTTGCTAATTTATAATGCTATTAACTAACAATACTGACACCATAAGATCTGAGAGTTTTGTAAGGTGTATTTGTCTATTGATACCTAGTCTTGTAATGTGTCAACAGAGACACTCCTATGAAATCTTGTACCTTATTCATTGAAGACTGTAGCTACAGCTGGAGAGATGTGAGGAAAATACTTATAATGATAGCTATGGTTAAGATTTTAAAAGCAAAGGATTTAGCCATATGTCTTTCATTAAAAATAATGGAAATATGTAACTATATCACCTGAATGGCTTTGACCATTTCACCTTATGTATAGCTCATAAATGGATGAAACAAGTTGGACTGGTTCTCATTTTTTCTAAGTATGAAACTGACCAATTATTTTAGCTTCTGGTCAGATTAGCTCATGTGAGTCTCCCCTTCCCTGCCTCCTATCCTACAATAGGTTGTCTACAGTACCTGAAATCCATTGCCAGACAGGAACAGGAGAGGCAACCCCCATTAGTTCAGCTGCTATCTCATTATTATTATTATTGCATAGGTGACTATGAGCCCCAGTCATGGACTAGCGCCCCATCTTGCTAGGCACTTTACAAACAAAGACAGTACCTGCCCCAAAGTGATTACATTCTACACTCTTCAGAACTTCCCCGGGGTTGGGAGTGAAGGAGCAGATGCCTTTGAGGTACTTTTGAACAAAAGAAGGCCCACAGTTCACAAGGGGGGTTGGAAAGAAGGGCTGGGAAAGATAGGAGATGGAGAAAAGGAGAGGGAAGGGAGACCTTTCCAGTTTTGGCTGAGTTTATATAAGCATATACATCTAAAAGGGGGGGAAAGATGGGGCTTATCAAAAACAAACCTCTGTGATTTTTGAGGTTTTCTTCAACTAACAGTTACCTGCTTAAATAACATGGTTGAATGTCTAGTGCCCAAATAAAGTATACCAGAAGAGGGAAAGAGAATCTGCTTCTGGTGGGGAACAGTCTCTTGCAAAGCTCGGTTCTAATCCTACAACCGTCTTACTTCTACAAAGCAGATTATTACTTGATTATCAGACATGCATGCCAAGACATAAATTAATATTAAGTCAGTAAGGGGACTTGAACCTTGATCTTCGTGCTTCCCAGGTGAGTGCTCTACACTTGAGGTAACAGAGTAATTAGACAGTTTTTTTCCCCTCTGAAGGATAATTGCTAATACATGCTGACTGCTGGAGAGCAAGTCCTCCTGAGGAGCAGGTGCAAGTCTCATCCTTCATTAAACGAGAAACTTTACTTTTTCAGCTGTTAGCAGCGAACATATTATTTAGTATATTAGCTAAATGGAGACATTCCCCCGAGCATCACACAATTAAACACCACAGATAAGGGGGAGATAGCATTAAAATTCTGACACAAATCCATAGTAAATGCGGCCAGGTTACCCATATTGCGTAAGCATAATACACAACACTGGAACCCAATGGCAAAGGACAATTGTTACATCTATCGATAAAAACAATAAATCCATAAGATAATGTCCTGAGCGTGCGTGTAAACATTCCATGCCTTTTTTATGGTCTTATGGATTTTGGTTTGAAGTTTCAAGAGACACTATCCTGATGGGGATACTTATGCCACTGTGTGTTCTCACTTTTCATAGTCTTTGCACTTAGGATTGTGAGACGGCTTTTACCATACTTTCCCACCTTGTGCAGGCATACAGGAAATGTCACAATCTAGCTCCTTAATTTGTACTGAACTTTTCACATGTATTTAGAGTGCATCATAAGCGTATTCTTGATATGTAAATAAACAGCACATTAGATCTTTATACTGGAGAAATGAATGATAATTATGTAAACTTTATAAAAACATCAAACATAATGGGACTTTAAAAAGTCCAGCTATTTACTAGTTGCTATTGAACAAGACTTCTTGTACAGCTAGTGAATGTAAAACCTAAAAAAGCAATTAATTAGGGGCCTAATCCTACTCTATTGAAATCTAACAGTTTTCCCATTGACTTCAATGGAGGCAGGATCAGATCCCAAAATTCTCTGGGCCTCATTCTCCATTGCCTTGAATTTTATGTAGTCACTAACATCTGTGTGCAATGAATGTAAAGTGGATATAAACTACTACTACTGGTGTATTTAATCTTGGGATATTCAGTGCCAATATGTCTGTTGCCCTTGAGACTGATTCACTTCCTTGGCGGAGACTGATGGAACATTAACAAAACATTCTGCTGTGCTGGAAGTTCCAGCCTTTCCAAACCCTGTATAAACAGTTGGTTTCTCTAATTCAAACCTGACATGCAGCAGCTTAATTTTATGTCTAAACTACACAACAGATTACCAGTGAAATTACTGCCTCTTAAATTTAAACTGTCCAACAAACAGTTCTTCACTGGTCACACATACACTTGCAGCTCCATATATTTCATGACCATGGAATTTTCTGCACAATTCACAACTGCTGCAGAACTGTGTTGCAGAACAGTGCTCCAGAATCTTAATTTTAACAGTTTAAGTGTCTACTCCTTATAGTTGCAAAGAAAACCTTGAAAATGTGAAACAAGTGCAAAATGGTGCCTGTCTGAGTTTGCAGATAGCCCGAAACAATGCATCTGAGAGATGTGGAATCGGTAAAATTTTCCCAAGGTGCCATGGAATTAAGTATGTTCACTGCAGAATTCATTTTGCTGCAGCCAAGGGCCTGTCATTTTGTTTTGTCTCCCAGCTTGCTAGGACCTGCCTACAGCTGTCTCTTGCTCTGCACCTTTTTCCACAGGAGGGAGTTAATTAGATTACAGTGCATATACAGTGCGCTGTTCCACAGAGTCAAGCAGCGGGAAGTCTGGTAAGCAGGGCTGGAGTCCAGCTAGTGGCGGGGACAAGTGGGAGTCAGAAATATAGACAGGCCACCTAGGCTACCTAATGAACAGAACAGCACCCAAGGCCTGGGGAACTGGGAAGATGAGCTACTAATGCTGCTTATAAGCTTTCCCTTTCCTCCTGACACACATGGGGCAAAGAGTTGGGTGACCTGGAAAACATTGTGACTGCTGAGGCTCAAAGAACTCCAGATGTCTGGGGAACACATCCAAAAAAGATCCCTCACCAAAAATAATTATTACTGAACATAGTCGCACGCGAAGTATGTTTAAGCTTGGAGACATATTCCGTGTGTGCTTAGGGGAGGGAGGGATAGGAGTGAAGGCTAGTCCATAGAGATGCAATATGTTAACATTGCCATGGAATTTAGAGGTTCTTGCTTCAGAATTTGGTCCCATTTTACCATGAAGTATCCAGAGCCCTGTACATGATGTACTTATATATACACACGAGTGAGTTCTGGATAGTGAAGATGTAGGACTCTGGTAGGAATTTTGTAGGTAAGGAGGAATGGTGGTAATTTAATTTTGTTATATCTGTGTTGTTGCTGGGTTAGTTGAGCTTGGGTTACCTAATAGACAATAAATAATTATACTGAAACAAGTAGGAGGCATTGCCATCTGGTAATCAGAGCTGCTTGGCACTTTATTTCTAAATGTTTATCACTGGAAAATGCCAATTCATGAAAACCTAAACTGTTTGTGGGAAAAGGTCGGTTTTCACAAGTTTCCTGTTTCAAGAAAATTTCAGAGAAGGTTTCAGAATTGTAGCAACAACCCATACTGACATTTTCAAAACAAAATATCAGGGTTTTGGGTTCAAAATGACTGTTGCAAAATTAAATTTAAATTAAAAAATAGTTTTAAAAAAAGGTTAAAGTCTAAACAAAATATTTTGAAATTATATTTCAATCACCCCAATCTGAAATTTAAAAAAATATTGTTTCACGGATATTTTTGAGATTTCAACTTTTCATCCCCATTCAGGGAGGGTAAAAAATTGAAATCTTAATTCTCTTGGGACAGGGAAACCATTTTCCACTCAAGTCTAATTACAGATTAATTACTGCTAATCAGCTTTGTCTGTAGTCTGCAATTATAGAGATGGGTGCACTACAGCAATATAGATAATCAACTGAGGCAGATCGTTACCATGTACTGACAAGGCGTCATTGAAGGCTGCCACATATCAGTTAATGAGAGGCACAGCTCTTATTCTCAGTACTTTGAGTAAGTCACTTATCTGAATACTACATAAATCGTAGAAAGAAATTTGGCATGCCGGGTCAGTCAGTCTATCTCCCTGCAAATGTATGATTGCTTTCCCACAGCATATTTGTTCTGTCCGGTTTTAAATCTGTCTCTGAGTCTGATAAAGTTAATCACCCTGGGGCATCTATGATGGCAATTAAGTTGTCCATCCCAATAAGTGTGAGTTTTGATCTTGCCCTGCTCTATGTCCAGCTCTTGGGCAGTTATTTTTGAGCATGCCATTGAGTTTTTTCCCCCTATTCTGCCTTTTTTCTCAAGTTCTGTTGAATACGTGCATTTTATCGTACAAAAGCAGAGAGGGTAAGATTCTTTCCAACATCCTTTGACTCAAACAGAGAGGACATCCACTAACATGTGCTCAACTTTAAGCATGCCCCATGGGGACTTAAATCCTAATGGATTTAAGCACATAAACATGTGCTTAGCTTTAGGTAAGTGTTTTGCTAAATTGGTGTATAAAGGAGTTAAATATGTCTAATGAAGCTAATTGTCAAATAAAGGAGGACCTCTGTTGACAAATATGTGAGGGGTTGTTACTAACAGGGAGATCCCTTCTGGACATCTCCATCCAGAGCATTGATAGTGGAATCCATTTCATTAAGCATAGAGGTACAACATGGGGGTTACGTGTGGCTGACCCAAGTACAGCATGCTATAACAAGCCGTACATTATTGTGTCAAGCAGATAGTGGACTTCAGTGTGCTGTTACTCTGAATAAGAGTGACATGAATCACTACTGCTGAATTTCAGAGCCAACTTGAAATGGATTTTAGCTACAGTATGTCCCTTCCCTAATCCCATTTTATCCCATTATGTATACATTTCCTATATTCTGTCTGTTCCGACACCCCACCATGCTGAACTAGCAGCAAGTCCTGTCAATCACTAAGAGGTAAGGCTGCTTCAAGAAATGCTGAGTTATTAGCATGACAGTATTAGCACTGCAGGGACAGGTGGTATGTAAGCAGCAGTGGAAGGAGCCTTATACAAACGGTGTTAAGAAAATAAAGGATAGTACTATTGGCCTTTTGGAATGGAGTAAAAATCTCTAATGATTCTTTGGTTATGATTCCAAACTGCATGGTAGTTTTCATAAAATAGAACAGAGTAATTGAGTTTCACTTGGTTTTTTCTATTGTTGTAGTTTACAATATCCATCTATAGTATTTATAAGGCACCTATCACTGTAATACTCAGCGGCGGCTCCAGGCACCAGC